>NC_073629.1:117127228-117435800 GCF_029407905.1 Bubalus kerabau | reverse complement strand
CTCACGAGCCAGGAGGACCGGCAGCTGATCAATGCCCTACAGGTCTGTGTTCTGGGCATCCTGGGCTCTGAGAAGGCACTCGGGCACATCCGTGCCCAAATCTGGGACCAGTTTGCACCCTATAGCTTCTCAAAGTGTCTAGATGAGGCTGGTATGTAAGCTGGGATTTCTGGAACATCCTGATGGCTCTGGACATCCAAGTGCCTGTGACTTATTCCCACCGGGTCCCTCCTTGAATCTTGGAAGAGACGCTCCCAGGCTGACCCTGGGAGCCCTCCCTCCCCTAGGGACATCAGTGAGCCAGCCCCCAGAATGCATCCCAATTCAGGCGTTTCTCAGCCAGGTTGCCATCTAACAATTAAACAAGTCATTTAAACAAAGAACAAGGAAGCTTTAGCTTCTGCCTGTGAAACAGCTAAGTACTCCCTTGTCATTTGCTTAAATAACTTGTATAATTGTTATAATGATATATACATATATAAAATAATTATTGATCAATCAATAATGATCAATCAATATATAAAATCAGTTGATCAACTGATCAATTTAATCAATCAATCAGTCTTTGCTCAATGCCGATCCTGGTTGTGCTGTCCAGGATGGGTGGATGATGGTCAAGAAGGGAAACAGCGGGACCAGGATCTTGGCTCTAGTTTTAATTCAGTCACCTTCTGGCTTCAAGTCACTGAAAGTAACATGGCCCTCCCCCTTAGCTCTCTGTGGCTCAGGTTTCTCAGCTCCAACAGATGCAGATGGGTGAACTGGTCTCTAATATCTTCCTTTCCAAACCAAGTAGTCTATGGTTTTATCACTGCCACGTCAGCCAGGGAGAGTTGGGTCACTGGTGCCATCTCTCAGGGTTTGTTCTGCCAAACTGCAGGCCAGTTTGAGCACCAAGTATTGGGTTGGGGCTCTGCCTTTGGTTTACCAGCTGTGTTCCTATCAGGGTCTCATGAGTGTACATCTCCCCTTATGAGGGCCAAGTGATCCAGAACCTTGCATGTTCCTTTTTACCTGTTTGTTTATGGGCCTCACTGGGTCTTTGCTGCTGTGCACGGGCTCTCTCCAGTTGCAGTGCTCGGGCTCCTCATTGCAGTGGCTTCTTTTGTCGCCGAGCACGGGCTCTAGGTGCACAGGCTCAGTAGCTGCGGCACACAGGTTTCGTGGCCCTGAGGCATGTGGGGTCTTCCTGGTCCAGGGATTGAACCTGAGTCCCCCTGCACTGGCAGGTGGATTCTTAGCCGTTGGACCACTAGGGAAGTGCCACCATGCATGTTTCTCAAAAGGATAGTTTCAGGCAGTCAATTATTCATGCATTCAATTATTCACAAAATAAATCATTACTGATGGTGTGTCAGAGGCTGTGATCGGCAGGACTTTTAAAATCTTCTGGAAGTGATTGCTTGTTTTGTTGTTAAATCCCTTTCTGGACTTGGGCACATGAAAGAGGGATGGAGCCAATGTTGGCTAGTTGCTATTATTGTTGCTAGAAATAACAGTTAACATTGAGGACCCTGCTGTTTGCTGGAGACTATACCAGGCACTTTAGCTTCATTACCTAATTTAATCCTCCAAATAACTTCATGGGAATCTACCATTAGTCCCAGACTGCAGCAGAGGAAACTGAATTCCAGAGAAGTTAAATAGCTTTGCTTCAGGTCCAGCAGAGAGTGCAGGAGAGGGGTTTGAACTCCAGCTCATCTCGTTGGAAGAAAACCTGTGCTTTTCTATTATAATCAGTGCCTTCCTTCCTAACCCCACTTCCTAAGAAAGAGAAGCTATTGGGGGGTTATTTAATTGATGTGACTCTAATGTTTTCTTCAGCTGTATTCTCAAATGGTAACATCCAGTATATTCCTCCTGAACATTTCTTTTTGTTTAAACCAGATCAATAACACAGCGGTGGGACATGCCCTTGTCCTTCCTGCTGGCGGAGACCTCACAGACTTCTTGAAGAATGTCCTGACTTGTCACGTCTGCTTGGGTAAGTGCTTCTCCAAGAGGAAAGCCTGTTCAGTGGCAATTGCAAAACACCGTCCACAGGGGGACACTGAGTGAATAATCACCATCTGTACAAAAAGCCTGAGTTAAACGAAGATTCACATGGCCCTGTATTTACCAGTGTGAATGCTGCATATGTAGGTTCCATGGTTGAAGCTGACTCCCCCCAAACAGAGCCTGTCTTTGTTAGGAGAACGTTGGGTTCCGTAGGTAATAAAGGAGCAAGTGGGCTCTGCTTATGTTTTGACCTTGGAGTCCAGAAATTAATAATCTGGCTTTGTGACTTTCTGGAAAACACTCTTCAAGGAGTGGCAAAGAAGTAAGGTGTTTTTCTTTCCTTCCCCCCTTTTTTTACTCTTTCATTATGCCAAAAGTGTCTGTTGCTCAGTCGTGTCTGACTCTCTGTGACCCCATGGACTATAGCCTGCCAAGATCCTCTGTTCATGGGATTCTCCAGGCAAGAATACTGGAGTAGGTTGCTATGCCCTCCTCCAAGGGATCTTCCTGACCTGGGGATCGAACCCAAAGCCATATTAAAAAGGATTTTAGCTTGCTGATTAGTTTCCCCTGGTAAGTGTTAGGTGATGAAAAACTGAAATCTGGCCACAATAATGTCAATAAGGTACACATAGTTTCTACATTATGTGACAATTTTAATGACCCCAGACCCCCTGCAGACTGACGTGCAGTTTCTCACTCTGAGAGTGACAGAATAAACAAGCTGCCATGCTTCTTTCTAGACATCTGCAACATTGACCCATCCTGTGGATTCGGCAGCTGGAGGCCTTCCTTCAGGGACAGGAGGGCAGCAGGCAGTGACGTGGACATCGACATGGCTTTCATCTTAGATAGCTCCGAGTCCACCACCCCGTTCCAGTTCAACGAGATGAGGAAGTACATCGAGTACCTGGTCCGACAGCTGGACGTGAGCCCGGACCCCAAGGCCTCCCAGCACTTTGCCCGCGTGGCGGTGGTGCAGCACGCGCCCTACGAGGCGGTGGACAACGCCAGCGTGCCGCCCGTGAGGGTGGAGTTCTCCCTGACCAACTATGGCTCCAAAGAGAAGCTGCTGGCCTTTCTTGGCAGCAGGATGACCCAGCTGCAGGGGACCAGGGCTTTGGGCCGCGCCATCGACTACACCATTGAGAACATCTTCGAAAGTGCGCCCAACCCCCGGGACCTGAAGATCGTGGTGCTGATGCTGACGGGAGAGGTGCAGAAGCAGCAGCTGGAGGAGGCCCAGAGAGCCATCCTGCAGGCCAAGTGCAAAGGCTACTTCTTCGTGATCCTGGGCATTGGCAGGAAGGTGAACGTCAAGGAGCTGTACAGCTCCGCCAGCGAGCCCAACGACGTCTTCTTCAAGCTAGTGGACAAGTCGACCGAGCTCAACGAGGAGCCCCTAATGCGCTTCGGGAGGCTGCTGCCGTCCTTCGTCAGCAGTGAGTCCTGTGTGCCCTTGGCTCCAGGGGTGGGCCCGTGGGTTTGGGAATGATAGCTGGTGTGCCCACGTTGACCTGTCCATTCATTCAGCCGGTGTCTATTGGCATCTCCCACGTCCCAGACACACTGGTAGGAGCTGGGGTTGCAGTGGACATAGATGGGAATCCTGCCTTCTTCCACTTGTTTGTTCAACCAGACTTGACCGGGCTTCTCCCAGCCACAGGCTGGGCTCCTGGGGGCTAATGGTCGAGGAGGGCACAGGGGTCAAGTACACATTTATTAAGCCCGACACTAAGCATGCTGGTCACATTGAAGTGTGTCCCCTGGGGGACCAGGGAAGCTTCTAGAAGGAGCAGAGTTGATCTGATCTTACCCCCCAACCCCACACTTGGCTGCTTCCAAGCCTTTGCTGTTGCGGCTCTCCCTCCTTGAAATGCTCTCCACCCTGCTTTAGCAGCAAACCCACGTTCATCTTCAAAAATTCCCTCCATGTGCCCCTTCTCACTGGGGTGCTCCCCACGCCCAAGGCTTGAGCGTCGTTAATCTGGATGCTGTACTTACTGCATCTGTTACATGGCCTCTTGTCATTCATTTCTGGATCTGTGGTCCCTGTAGACCACACGTCCTGGGGGAGGTGTAGCATTCACCACTGCCTTATCCAGAGTCAGCACAGGAACGTCTTACAAACAAGGGAGCTTTATAAAGTATACTCTGCACCCCCCCCCCACCATAAAATTTTAGGGAAAAAAAAATGTAAAGCAAAGCTGGGCTGGCAAGTTCACACAGGGGTCACTATTCCTGTCTTCAGAAGTTTAAAAACAGAAGCTTCCTTAAATAGCATTGAGAAAATGTTGACAGTAAGGTCAGCATTGTAAATGTTGATTCTAATCTGACGTTCAAGAGCTTGGAGCTTACTTAGCTCTGCGCTTGATTTCTCCTCTATTCCTGTCTTCCTGCACACTGAGTAAATGTCACCTTTAACCTAATCACCCAAATATTGCCAAATAGAAGATACTGATTTAAGATGCTTTATGGACTGAGGACCATTACGCTTCATGTTTCAAGTCACTGGATTTAGATCGTCTGGAAGAATGAATTGATTCAACAAGTGTTTATGGACTACCCACTGTGTGATCCATTTAACTCCTGAGCAGAGTAACTTTAATTTGCGTGTGGTTCACATGCACTTAATTTTTTTTCCCTCTAGGTAAAGATGCTTTCTACCTGTCCCCAGATATCAGGAAACAGTGTGATTGGTTCCAAGCAGACCAACCGGCAAAGAATCTCGTGCAGTTTGGTTACAAACAAATGTAAGTGATGATAAGAAGTGTCTCAGAAGCAAGAGTGCTAGAGGGCACACACAGGTCCTTTAGCCAACACATAACTTTTTGGGGTGAGGATGCTGAAATCCAGAAAATGGGACTTCCCAGAGGTCACGTGGAGCATTTCAGGAGAAGAATCTGTCATCTCCATTGGTTTTTGCTGTGTAACAAACAACCTGAAACTTAGTGGCTGACAATAACAACTGTTTAATTTGCAATTCTGTGGGCTGGTGGGTTTTGTTTGGGCTCAGCTGGGCAGTTCTTCTGGCCTCTAAGGGGCTCACTTAACATGCTTGTGATCAGCTGCTGGTCGGCTGTGGACTGATGGTCTGGGGTGGTATGACATGGGTCACTTGTCTCTGCTCTAAGTGGCAAGCCTGGATTTGTACCCAAGGAGACTGGGCAGGGTTCCAAGAGAGAAGATGAAAGTGGGCAAGCCCCCCTGAGGTCCAGGCTGGAGCCAGCACACTGTTCCCTGTGCTCCGCTCCACTGGCCAAAGCCTGTCCAAAGCCAGCCTTGCTAGATTCAAGAGTCTGGAGCTGGACCTGTTGGGGAGACTTGCTGCATCACACTGTTACGAGCATGGGTACAGAGAAAGGTGAGCCATTGGGCCATATGTCCCAGCAATCTAACCAGTGTGCAATGATTTCCTATAGAAGGGTTAGACACTTGAAGCAAAAAATGGACTCCAGTCTTCTTAAACAATGGCACCCCACTCCAATACTCTTGCCTGGAAAATCCCATGGACGGAGGAGCCTGGTAGCCTGCAGACCGTGGGGTCACGAAGAGTTGGACACGACTGAGTGACTTCACTTTCACTTTTCCCTTTCATGCATTGGAGAAGGAAATGGCAACCCACTCCAGTGTTCTTGCCTGGAGAATCCCAGAGACGGGGGAGCCTGGTGGGCTGCCGTCTATGGGGTCGCACAGAGTTGGACACAACTGAAGCGACTTAGCAGCGGCGGCAGCAGCATAGGTGATGGTGGTGACTGAAGGCGGAGACATGTACGATCTCCTGGACAGAGCATGAGGGGGTTGGGAGGTGGGTAGGGCTGCGGCGCTCACAGTGATGCTGGCCACTTGGCACATGCTCTGTGGTCTTATGTCCAGCACTATTGTTGATGCCAAATCCAGGAACAGAGAGGAGGGCAGTGTGGCCGTGTGATGGGGGGACTGCAAAAGAGGGACATGGTGACAGGAACTGGGGCCAAGCACTGTGCCAGCAATTCATGCCCTCCAAGAGAGGATGGAGCGTCACACTCTGGGGAAAAGGCAGGTTTTGGCTGTTGAGTCCAAATGAGATGCAGATTAGAGTTAGCCTTGCAAAGTGATTTCCTGGCTTCTCCTGGCTGACCCCCAGGTGGCCTCTTCCTACCACCCTTACGTACTTCTCTCCGCACCCCTTAACTCCTTCAGCTCTTGCCTCTGTCCTCAGAGGGAGCGCTTTATGTCAGTCTCAGTTCAGTTCAATCGCTCAGTCGTGTCTGACTCTTTGCAGCCCCATGGACTGCAGCATGCCAGGCTTCCCTGTCCATCACCAACTCCCAAATCTTGCTCAAACTAATGTCCATTGAATCGGTGAGGCCATCCAACCATCTCATCCTCTGTCATCCCCTTCTTCTCCTGCCTTCAATCTTTCCCAGCATTGGGGTCTTTTCTAATGAGTCAGCTCTTCGCATCAGGTGGCCAAAGTATTGGAGTTTCAGTTTCAGCATCAGTCCTTCCAGTGAATATTCAGGACTGATCGCCTTAGGATGGACTGGTTGGATCTCCTTGCAGGCCAAGGGACTCTTAAGAGTCTTCTCCAATACCACAGTTCAAAAGCATCAATTCTACATCACTCAGTCTTCTTTATAGTCCAACTCTCGCATCCATACATGACCACTGGAAAAACCATAGCTTTGACTAGACAGACTTTGTCAGCAAAGTAATGTCTTTGCTTTTTAACATGCTGACTAGGTTTGTCATGGCTTTTCTTCCAAGGAGACGGTGTCTGCAGTGATTTTGGAGCCCCCCAAAATAAAGTCTGTCACTGTTTCCATTGTTTCCCCATCTATTTGCCATGAAGTGATGGGACCATATGCCATGATCTTGGTTTTCTGAATGTTGAGTTTTAAGCCAACTTTTTCTCTCTCCTCTTTCACTTTCATCAAGAGGCTCTTTAGTTCCTCTTCATTTTCTGCCATAAGGGTAAAAGTGTGGTAAGCCTGGTAAGTTGAAAATCATTCCTAATCCAACAGTGACCCTCCTCTGGTGCTCATCCTGCTAGATCTAGGTCCACAGGTTCTATTTTTCTAGCCTTTTAATATGATCTGTCTAATTTCCCTTGAATACTCCATCACGTTGGCTCAACTTTATCTTTAAGAAAACAGAATGAACCAAACAACGTAGGGTTTGAAGTTTTATGATATCAACTTGAACAGAATATATTGTATATGCCATATAGCATGACACTTCTATGAAACAATAACGATCGTCTCAGCATAAGAAACAAACAAAACTGGGTCTGTGCTGTCGTGTCTGCTGGTTATGCTGTTATTCTTTTTAAGGGTTCAGAATAAATTAATAAATTGTGAGAGAAACAACTACACACACAGAAATTAGTACAAACAGAAATCCACAGTGAGCACTGGGACTCAACTTGTATGTCGATGTCATAGTTTTCCAGCTCAACGCAGCGTCTTGCTGCGTGGATACCTTCTTACAATGAGAGTGGCTGTTAAATGAGCTTAGTTTTTGGGGTGTGTTTTTCAGTTGGTCAGTTTTTATAATTAGTCTGTTGCTCCGTTGCTAAGTCATGCCTAACTCTTTCTGACACCATGGATTGTAACATGCCAGGCTTCTCGGTGCTCCACTGTCTCCTGGAATTTAGAGTATTATTTAAATATTATTTTATTTTTTATTATTCATTATTGATAAGTATTATTATAATGACAACATTTATTTTTTTTTCTTTACTCTCTCCCTGGTTTTACTTTATAAATTGAAAATAAGATGACAAGTATATTTATAGTACAATTGAAGTTTCACTTCTAATAATTCTATTTTTAATATGCTGTTAAATGTCTTTTCTGTGGCACAGATCCTAGAAGGACACATTTAGTATATGTAATATTGTATGTAATATATATAAACTACTGCATGTGTTTTGCTGAGAGAGCAAATTTTACATAGCACATGGAATTATGTCTTTGTCTGTTTTAAATGGCAGGAGAAAATATGTACGAATCAAAATAATGTTTAATATATTTTAACAGAAATGTTCCTAATAACGTTACTTCAAGTCCTACATCCAAACTGGTGACCACAACGAAGCCGGTGATCACCACCACCAAACCAGTAACGGTGGTGAACCTGCCAGCCTCAAAGCCAGCTGCCACGAGACCTGTGGATGAGAGACCCGCAGCTGGGAGATCCGTGGCCACCAAGACGGACAGTGCCAGGCCCGTGGCCACCAAGACCGAGGCCACCAAGACTGAAGCTGCCAAATCTGTGGTCACCAAGGCTGAGGCTGCAAAACCCACGGCCACCAAGACTGAAGCCACTAAGACCGAGGCTGCAAAGCTCATGGCCACCAAGACTGAGGCCACCAAATCTGTGGCTTCCAGGCCCGAGGCTGTAAAGACAGACACAGCCAGACCTGCAGCAGCCGCGAAGCCTGCAGCAGCCAAACCTGCCCCTGCCAGACCCCCCACTGCTGCCAGGTCCATGGCCACGAGGTCCGAGGCCCCCAGGCCCCAGGCAGCCAAATTGGCTGCCAGCAGACCCGGCACTGCTAAGCCCGTGGGTAAGAAAGCCGCCAGCTTGTGCTGTTCTCATTTGTTGTGTCCAGGGCTTGTCCCCGGAGCCTGTTACAAAGCAAACCAGACAGTCCTTGATCTGGGATCTGAGATCCAGATGCAGTATCTTGTAAGGTGTTGATCTGAGCATAGAATTACCAGAACATTGCTTACTTTCTGTATTCAAAAGCAATCTTTCTCTCCCCTGCCGCGCACCCTGCAAGGCTGATGAGTTCCATGCAAAGAGCAAGTGAAATAAATCCCCCTGCCTTTGCTGCCTGTTCTCCCACACTCCCCACCCCAACTCCAAGCCTGCACCAGGTGAGCTCGGGAGTGACCCATTCTCTTCGGGATGTAGCATGTGGCCAGCCCCCTCCCCAGCTGGAGATGCGGTTGTCTTAGGCTAAAGGGAGAAGTTCTAAGCCGATGTAGAGTTTCAGACCCCGCTGAGGGAGTGAGAGAAGGATAAAGCCTGTTGTCAGCACTTAGGCAGTGAAAAAGATGTTTCTAGGCTTTAGTTCTGGAGCTAGACCTCCCTCCCTCAGACTGTGACCCCCAAAGTTCTGGATGGAGCTTTGCAGTTACAAGCCTTGTCCCCACTGTGAAGCTCATAGCCACAGAAAGGAAGCCCAGGCTTTGTGCTCTGCTTACCTTGGGCCATTTTGTTTAGCAAAGAGGAAAGTTAGAGCCAGACCATCCGTCTGTCCCTGCAGGCTGGACTGCATGCTGGTACTGCCTCAGGGAAGAGTACATTCCAGGCTGGATTAGATGATCAGGGGCAGGTGGGCTTCATGGGACTCAGACTGTGTTGTTTTATTTTTCCGTCAAAGAAGACACTTAGAAGTTCCTTTGGAGTCACAAACTGAGTTGAAAAGTGAAGGCAGAATGTATGTGCTCCTGAAAAAGTGGACATTGTCTTCATTTTATGAACAGAGAGAGAGCAGGGATTCCTTCAGAGAATTTCAGGTCATGCCCTGAAGTGCCATGATGTGTATTTAATAGACTGTAAATTATGGGGCTTATTCTGTCTTGAAGATTTCAGATTAAGCACACTGGACTGTGCATTTTCAAAGTATCTTCTTAATTAGATTTTCAACAGAAAAAAAAAAAAAAGGTAGTGTTATACCTGGTGGATGAATGATGAGATTTTTGATTACTGTGAATTTCATATTTCACATATGCTGGTAGTTACATCAGTCTTTCTCAGGAGCTTAAATGAGAAATTACTCCTCTGCCTCCCCTAAGCTTCAGATCAGCTGTCTACTGGTACATATCTTTCAGATTTCACCTTTGGCCTATATGTTGCAGTCATTTAGGGTTTTACTTTTTATCAATTAATGTTTTAAAGATTTTTTTTAATGAAGATCATTTTACAAACTGTGTATCTATTTAATTTTGTCTGCGCTGGGTCTGCGCTGATGCCAGGGCTCTCTAGTTGCAGTGAGCAGGGCTCCCCTTGGGTTATGGTGCACGGTTCTTGGCACCGTGGCTTCTTTTGTGCAGAGCGTGGGCTCTACGTGCACGGCCTCCAGGAGTTGTGACGCACCAGTTTAGCAGCCCCTCGGCGTGTGGGATCTTCCCGGACCAGGGATCGAACCTGTGTCTCTTGCACCAACAGGCAGATTCTTATCCACTGCGCTACCAGGGAAGCCCCTAGGGTCGTATATTGTATCTCATGCTCTCTACCCTCTGCTCTATTCCGCAGTGAAGGCACCTCGCGAGATCCACGTGTCCGAGGTCACAGAGAACAGTGCCAGGCTGCACTGGGAGAGGCCCGAGCCCCCCAGCCCTTACATATACAACCTCACCGTCACCTCGGCCCACGATCAGGCCGTGGTTCTGAAGCAGAACCTCACGGTCACGGCCCGTGTCGTCGGGGGCCTGCTGCCCGGGCAGACTTACCATGTCACGGTGACCTGCTCCCTGAGGTCTCAGGTCAGAGCCATCTACCAAGGCAGCTTCAGCACGAGTAAGTGCAAGGTCACCTTAAGGACAGTCAGTACCCCTCTCTGCACAGGATATCAAACGGGGAGGCCAAGGGAACAATTCCGATCCACTGGACCTTGTCCTGAAAAACAGCAACAAGGTTACAGTGAGATCCTGCACATCCTGGTTGTACCCAACTTGATAAATTAACAAAACGGAAACTGGGCAACTATTGTTAACTATTACCCTGCCTTTGGGGTCCTGGGATACTTGATGGAGGAAACCTGATCCATGGGGCCCAAGTGTAGCCACTTCCCAGGGAGGAAGAAATATGCCCGCAGAACCTGGCTGGGTCTCAGCCACCTGCCGTGCCTGAGTTTCCGTGTTCAGTGAACGGAAAACCCCGAGTGGCGCTCCATAGGGAGTAACCAGGGAGCCCTTGGAGTTTCGCCATCCCAGGACCGCGGGACATCTGCAGCCCTGCAGAAAGGGCACCGGCGTGCCCCTCCCCTGGGCCCACAGTGTCCTGCTCTGCCCTCTGCTGTGTGGGCCCCGTGGTGCCTGTGCTGCCCCGGGGTTTGCCCTTGCCTGTGCTGTCCCGGTCTCTGTTCAGTACTCATGCCCCACCCCCCAAGTTCTCCTGGACCCTCCCCCCTTAACCCTGACTCTTCTCCACCCCTGCTGCTCCTGGGACGTGGAGGGGGAGGCTCCTACTCTTTTCTCCTGGGCCGGTATCATTCACATCAAGGAACCATGAGTGAGGATGGGCAGTTCTCATCTGTTACCATGCAACGCAGAAAGATGTGAGTCCAAAGACCATTCAGCCCCAGGGCTCTGTTTCCTAGGACGGAAACAGCAGAAGTTATGTGGAAACGGTGAGGACCTGTTCCAAGTTCAGAGGTTTTCTCTGTTTGCTTGTTGAGATGAATCAGATGTGTAGACAATAGACAGGAGTCGTGTGTGTAGAGACTTCTTGGGGCTCTGTGTTTCAGTGGCCCACCCTTACCTAAGACATGATCCAGAAAATCAAGCCTGCCTCGGTCTCTTACTTTTCCGAGTTACTTACTAGGGGTGAATCTTTTTCTTTTTCAGAGAAAATTCAGCCTCCACCTCCACAAACAGAGCGATCAGCCTCTAGTGCAACCATCAATCTAGTGGTGAGCGCAGACCGGTTGGCTGGGAGTAAAGCAGGTGAGCCGTTGAAAATCTTAGGTGCGTTGTTGCACTAAGAAAGCATTCTTGGGACTACGCTGGCGGGTCCAGTGGTTAAGACTCCGTCTTTCCACGGGAGGGGTCATGAGTTGATCCCTGGTTGGGAAGCTAAGATCCCACGTGCTATGTGGTGAGGCCAAACGTTAAAAACAAAAGCAGAGCTAAAAGCAGAACTCCACGGCCCATTCACACTTAAAAGGAGAAAGTCCAGTAAATTATACTATTAAAAAAAAAAGAAAGAATTCTTCCAAACAGTTTAATTTGCTGGGGTTCTAATCCTCAGACCAGGAGGGACTTGTATGGGGAATGTTCTAAAGTGGCTCTCTGTGGTCCATCCTGGTCTTAACTTCCATATTCCAAGTTCCAAATGGTGACTTACCTTGCCGGTCCCGAGGTTCTTAGAAAAAGCTGACCGAGGGCAGCTTTGGGGGACTGTAGCTAGGAACTCATGAGTCCCTTAGTCATTTCCCCGGTGCCTCATCTTGGGACTTGAGTTTATTTGTGGTCTGTGATGCAGCACAGCATAGGGTTTCATCCACTCAGTGATTTAATTTAATAAGAAACGATTCAGAAGAACACGAGACAGCTCAGTTTGGAATCCATGAAATCCGGGGGTTTGGAAGTGACTCACGGAACTGATGCTCAGGTCCCAGTTCCTCAGCATATACCCTGGCTTAATCTAGCCTGCCCTTCTCTTGGGCCTGAGCTGAGCATGTGCATGTTCTATGTGAAATCTGTGACAGGTTAAGACGTGTTTCTGGAAGTGACAGCTGTTTCTTGTTTTTGTTCCTGGGCAGTGGAACTCTGGGCAACCCATAACCTCTCCTCCAGGGGAACGTGAGCTGTGATTGTTCATCTGTGGGAAACTAGTTATTGAAATGGCCAATATGCTTTGCTTAAGAGTATTCTGCCAAAGATACTGGTATTAATTCCACAGTCAAAATTCCATGGGATTTAGATATCTTTTTGGTTTATAGACCCCAAAGCAAAGGGTTTCCACTAATTATGGGGACAGTTTGCTAGTTTTGAATTAATATGTTGGCTCCAGAGGGTGAGATAGTTAGATAGCATCACTGACTCAATGGACATGAATCTGAGCAAACTCTGGGAGATGGTGAAGGACAGGGAAGCCTGGCGTGCTGCAGTCCATGGGGTCACAAAGAGTTGGACAGGATTTAGCCACTGAACAACAACAACCTATTGGCCCCAGTCAGGAGGAGGGAGGTGTATTTCTTTACAGAGTTTGTTTCTGTTATGGATTAGGGCGAAAGGCATTTCTTGGGTGCTGAGCCGCTTTTGTGGATCCTGGATGTACAAGCAGCTGTGCTTTCCCACTTTGTCCTGTATCATCAGAAGCAGCGGCACACTCATTTTTTGAGCTGTGAGGATTCCCCATTTTACTCTTTCCATTGCAAGTTTTAAAATGATCCTTGTTTCTCCACCTCACCCTTTTTGTAGCGTCTGTATCCTAGCTCTGCTGCTGCTGCTGCTGCTAAGTCGCTTCAGTTGTGTCCGACCCTGTGCGACCCCAGAGACAGCAGCCCACCAGGCTCCCCCGTCCCTGGGATTCTCCAGTCAAGAACACTGGAGTGGGTTGCCATTGCCTTCTCCAATGCATGAAAGTGAAAAGTGAAAGTGAAGTCGCTCAGTCGTGTCCGACTCTTAGTGACCCCATGGACTGCAGCCCACGAGGCTCCTCTGTCCATGGGATTTTCCAGGCAAGAGTACCGGAGTGGGGTGCCATCGCCATCCTAGCTCACCTGCCTTTAAATGAAACTGGGTGGCTTCCTCCTCCACACCTCCATCTCCTTGGGCCTGCTTGGAAATATAGGACTTGGTTCTTTTAGTTGTTTCTGGAGGAGTCTTGTCTGTTACTAGAAGAGTATTTTATTCCACTGATGGACTTTCCCCCTGTCCATGTATACATGTGTATATCTACATCTGTATTTTCACATTTATCTATCATCTCTTAATTCAGCCATAACCCATAATGACTTTTGACATAAGGAGTTATTACAGAGAAGATAATAAAGTCAATACAGGAATTATGAAACTATTACATACATAGATGTTTAATGAGGGTCAACAAACCAACTACTTATAAAGCTGCATAACGTTTCAGAATAGTTTATATTTGGAAACAAGTTTAGGAATTGGTCTGTGATAGAGGTTGTTATTCAGCTGCTAAGTTGTGTCTGACTCTTTGCAACCCCATTAACAGACACGCCAGGCTCCTCTGTCTCCCCCGGAGTTTGCTCAAACGTGTCCATCGAGTCGGTGATGCCATCCAGCCATCTCATCCTCTATTGCCCCTTCTCCTCCTGCCCTCAATCTTTCCCAGCGTCAGAGAGCCAGGTGTGTTTCAGGCTCCTCTGGCCTTTCCAAGTTCTTTCCTGACATAAATGTATGGGAATAACTCAGAAATTCATGTTACATTGGGTAATTAAGTTTCAACTTCTTAAGAGTTGTGTTAAAAAACTTTATAAAAGCTTTCAATGTTATGACTTTTAACTTAGACTAAAAGAATGGCAGTAAGGATGTGGCATGATGGTTTGAGATGTAGGAGGAAATTGAAGTCTCAATGCCTCTGTTTTTTTTTTCTTTCTTTTTTTTTTGAAATATATTATTGAAGTATATATATTTGGAGTCATTGAAGTATAGTTGAATTACAGTTTACAATGTTGGGTTGGTTTCTGATGTACAGCAAAGTGACTCAGATATACATATATATTCTTTTTCATATGGATTATTATATGATATTGAATATAGTTTCCTGTGCTAAACAGAAGGGTCTTGCTTCTATTTTATGTGTAGTAGTTTGGATCTGCTAATCTCAAACTCCTAATCTATCTCTTCTCCCTTGCCTCCTTTCCCCTTTGATGCCCATCAGGTTTGTAGGCTTCTTTTCTATGTCTGTCTGTAAGTCTCTGTTTCATAAGTTCATTTGTATCATATTTTAGATTCCACATATAAATGATATCATACGATATTTCTATTTCTCTGACTTAATTCACTTAGTAGATCATCTCTTGGAGAAGGCAATGGCACCCCACTCCAGTACTCTTGCCTGGAGAATCCCATGGACAGAGGAGCCTGGTGGGCTGCAGTCCATGGGGTCGTTAAGAGTCGGACACGACTGAGCGACTTCACTTTCATGCATTGGAGAAGGCGATGGCAACCCACTCCAGTGTTCTTGCCTGGAGAATCCCAGGGATGGGGGAGCCTGGTGGGCTGCTGTCTATGGGGTTGCACAGAGTTGGACACGACTGAAGCGACTTAGCAGCAGCAGCAGCAAGATCATCTCTAGGTCCATCCAAGCTGCTGCAAATGGCATTCTTTCATTCTTTTTTTTTTTTTTTTTGTGGCTGAGTCGTATTACATGGTGCACATACACCACATCTTCTTTATCCATTTCTCTGCTGATGGACACTTAGGTTGCTTCCACGTCCTGGCTATCGTAAATACTGCTGCCGTGAACATTGAGGGGCATGTCTCTTTTCAAATTAGAGTTTTTCCAACCCCTTTGATTTCTGCTCATAATCAAAGGGCCATGGATCAGCTTTTGTCTCTGCTCTGGGGGTTTTCTGCAGCCCGTAGCCCACCCAGCATGGTGCTTGAGTTCAGAGAAGCCATAAGGGACCCACTAGGATTTCACCAAAGATAGGGGTCAGGACTGATGACATTCTGACTTCAGAGTCCCTGAGATCTGTGCATATTGTCGCCACTCGTTGGTGACTTCATAGAGTGTGGAGAATGTGAAACTTCTAGAAAATTTGATGCTTCATTGAGAGAAAATAATTGGGAATAAATTGCACAGTGAGATTTGGGGATGTGTTTGGTCTTCTTATGTGTGGTCCAGAAGGGATAAGAATATATAAACAGTGTTGAGTTAATATAAACAACACAGTCTTTAAACAGGCATCTTGCTGGGCTGTCTTGTTTTTTAAGACTGAATCACAGATTCAGAAGTAGGAAGGTATTCTCAGTCCACACCTTCAATGCTTAGGTCTCCTCTCTTCATGTGACAGAGAGTAAAGAGATGTTAAAACCGGGGCTTGTGTGTGGTGACGACTGGTAGTTAGATTTGTATGAACCCAAAACCTTTCTCCTTCCTTCTGATCTGTACAGAACCCTCAGCCCCAGGACCTGAGTGCTGTTTCACGTGTGTGTGTGTGTGCGCAACTATGTGTATTTCCCCCCAGTGATTCAAGTCAGTCTGAAAGTATAAATTACTTGCTCTTCTTAACAAGCTTCTGCATAACTGATCTCTATCCCACAAGTAACAAAACAGTGCTGTGCCTGGAGAAATCACTTAGTAAACATTTGCTTGTGAACATATGGAGTTACACGCACACACACATACACATACCCTGTCTTGAAAGCTCTTCTTGAATTAATTGGGTATTTACTTTAGAATGTATAAATTCAAAATGCATAAACAGATCAGGAGATGAAAGCTTGCTTTCCTCCCTCCCAGTGCCTCCCTTCCCTCTCTCCCATATAATTAAGATGTTTTAGAAACTTCTCCAGGGGGTCAAACATTTTAACAATATTCATGTTTTGGCAGAAAGGAAAAAAGAATAACAACAAATCATTGTTTACAAGTAACTTTACAAGTACAGTAACTGTATTCTTCCTCTGTAGTTATATGTATATTTGACATCTAAATGCCAATTGCCACAATATGCATTCTTTCTGCAAACCTGTATTTTCTAGACAATTCAGGCAAGTATCAGTTTTAAAGCCAGCATTTTTATGTGAACATAAATACAGTTTGATTCTTTTTGTTTTTTGCAGCACCAGTTTACTAGAAACGTGGTTTGTGCTTGCAGAGATGTGGCCCTTTCTTGTATAGTAAATGCTAGACGCTTGTGTGCCTTTTTTACCTCATGAATAAAAGATTTACTAGGTTTTGATTCTGTCTTTAGGAACTGAATTTTGTCATAGTTAGCCACTCTGGGTTTGGGGAACATGGTGACCAGTGTTTGAATCTGTGCAGGAATCTGTGGGCCAAAATCCTGTGAAATGAACAAGTCTCTGATCCGTGGCATCCAGTGAGGGGGAGGAAGACCGGACAGTACTGATACCTGAGTTTTCGTTGGCGTTTGTTAATGTTCGCCACTTTGGAAATTCACATTTGATAGGTACTTCTTTACCACAAGTGTGACACAGGCCCAGAACGTGAGGACACCCTAGCGAAAGGATTCTTTGTCTCCCCTGATGAAGCCTAGCCCTGTTTTGCATGGAGTGTGAGGTGTGGCATCAGTGTGAGGTGGAATGTGAGTAAGGCAGCAGTTTGAGACGAAGGTTGACCACAGCAGCAGACCGATAGCATCATTACTGACGAGGATTCCAGGCTTTGCAGTCCTACACGATGCCATTCTATTGCACTTTGTTTAAGACGTATTTATTTATTTATTTATTTTTAGCTGTGCTGGGTCTTCGTTGCTATGCATGGGCTTTCTCTAGGTGCGGCACGTGGGGGTCTGTCCTTCCTTGCGATGTGTGGGCTGCTCATTGCGGTGGCTTCTCTTGTTGCGGAGTACAGGCTCTAGGTGTGTGGCCTTCAGGAGTTGTGGTGCATGGGTTTAGTTGCTCCGTGGTATGTGCAACTTTCACCAACTGGGGATTGAACCCAGGTCCTCTTGATTGGCAGGCAGATTCTTAACCACTGGACCACCAGGGAAGCCCCATGATTCCATTTTAAATGGTTAATCCTTTTTTTTTTTTTCTCAACAAACTATAACAAGCCCTGTGAAAAGAAAAAAAATCCCCACCCACTTTTTGCTTTTCTCAGCATCTAAAAGAAACACACCCACTTTTCTGGGATGCATTTGCTGCCTGAAAATGGCATTTAGTAGCAATTAAATGAATCTTCCAGTGATCATCACAGTCTTAAAGCACAGACTGCTAGGCATTTTTGTAGGGTGCTTCGCTCCTGCTGGTTTGGAGGACACTGCATTTGTATTACGTTTCTGTCACCATCTGTCTCCTGTTTCTCTTATTTTTGGCTGAAGAAGCCTTGGAGAGATATTTTATATGCATATGATTAGTAAAGCAAAGACTCTGAAGGTTTCAAACAGCAAAAAAAAAAAAGACCTCAGAAAATTTGCTTTTTTAGTGTTATAGAATGAATCCTAAATTATTGACCTACCTACGTATGAAGAGATGTTTCAGTGCAAAAAGGAGTCAAATGACTAACAAAATCTGTAGCATTCATTTTAGTTACTCTAGAAATTAGCAGTCTGTAGAAATGACCATGTTTTGTCTGAGCAGGCATTTCTGGGTCAGTTACACAGCTCAGAAGAAAAAAAGTTCACCAATGTTTTGCTTCCTTTATTGATTCTAAGATGCACAAATTTTCCCACTGCAGTACTTCCAAAATGGAAATGTGACTTGAAGTTGATGACACATTGTGTCTTATTGGCAGCATTTTCTCTTACTTAGCGGAATATAAAACAATCATGCATCATAAAATTAAGGTATCTTAGATTTGATGAAATCCAGTATTTGTGTGTTCTACCATGACTATATAGTGTTGGCTGCCATAAAATGATGTGATGTGGAAAATATATGACTTTATGTTGATAATAATGTAAAGAATGAACTTAACCCCACAAGCTGAGGTACGTTAAATAGCTACAAACACTTTCTCTCTTGGTTGAAGAGACGCAGCCATCTTCAAGGCAGTGTGTTTACTGCTGCGTGAGAAGGTAGCTAAGTCAGCTACCATGTTTAAATCATGAGGGGTCCCCAAGGGCATTTGGCATTTTTTTTACTGTGAAGCATAAAAGTCTTATGAAATGATACTTTATTGGTCAAGACCTGAAACTACATTTAACATACAGCTACAACTACATTTAAAATAAAGTCAAAAATGCAGAAAATATTTCCTTGGTACTTCTGAGTCAATACTCAAAATATAGACGTGGGAAAGTTTTATTCATTCCACCAGTTGTATCTGCTTCAGAGGTTTGGAAGCACTTCACATTATGTCAACAGTGTCTGGTCCAAAGGCAATTAAACCTTCTTGTTTTGAAGCCGTTAAACTAATAAGGAACATAATTGCACGTATTTATATCTGTACCATAAATACTTTCCACTCCTCTTAAGCCCCACAGTTTTGCTTAAGAAAGTACTTAAATATTGATAACTTGCTGGCTTGGAAAATGTCAAAGATGATGCCTTTAAAAATGCTACTTTTAGACACTGTAGAAATCTCAACTGATTTTTGACAAGAATTTCCACTTTAACATGTTTTCAGTTTTAGATACCTTTTTCTAGTAATAAAACAATAGATACTCATTGTTAAGAATTCAGAACATACAGAAAAATGTTAGAACATAAAACCTCCCATTTTGATGCTTGAGAACCTACTGTGGATCTCCACTCAGTGCTCTGTGGTGACCTAAATGGAAAGGAAATTAAAAAAAGAGGAGATATACATAATCTATGGCTTCCCTGGTGGCTCAGATGGTAAAGGATCCACCTGCAATGCCAGAGACTCGGGTTTGATCCCTGGGTTGGGAAGATCCCTTGGAGAAGGGAAAGGCTACCCACTCCAGTATTCTGGCCTGGAGAATCCCATGGACTGTATAGTCTATGGGGTCACAAAGAGTTGGAGACGACTGAGTGACTTTCACTTTCATACTTTTCAGGGTTTGATCTCTGGGTGGGGAAGATCTCCTAGAGAAGGAAAGGGCCACCCACTCCAGTATACTTGGCCAGAAATCCCGTGGACAGAGCACCCTGGCAAGTGACATGTCCATGGGGTTGCAAAAGAGTCAGACGCAACAAATATGTATACTATAGTGGACTCACTTTGCTGTACAGTAGAAACTAATGCAACCTTGCAGAGCAACTATACTCCAATACAACTTAATTTAAAGAAATGGAGAATCCCAGGATTTTGTCTTTGGATACTACTGAGGCCCATGTTAATTTATTTCTCTTGGTTCTTCAAGTGTCTGTGTGTCCAGAGTGGTCGTGTGCTGATAGTTCATTAGTAAACCTTTCAGGTCTTAGCAGCAACTCCTGCTGGAATAAAGGCTATAGAATGCAACAGCTGTGGTTTAGTGCTGGAGAGCAAAGGTGAAGATCAAAGGAAACTGGAAAAGCCAGTGGGTCAGGGAACAGTGTCCTACTGCAGGGCTGCCTGCAGGCTGGGCATCCTCGGGTCTGGGAAGACTTATCTGCTTCAGAAAGCACAGTGGAGTAGGACCTAAAGAGTGAAACACGGTTGGCCAGAACGGGAATGCACTTTGAATAAACAACGTGGAACCAACCTGGGCCCCTGGGGGACGCTGTAGGGAAGAAAGAGGAAGGGATGCGGTGACCATTCGGCCAGGTTCCCACACTAATGGGGACCCACTGCTAAACAAGGGATGTGTGTTTGTGGCTGAATGGTCTTACTTTGCTCAGTCCCCTCTTTCCTTAAAACCAGGCCTTCTCCCCCAGTGCTGGCACTTATAAGAGGAGGAACATTGGTTTTGTGAGTTATCATCACTTTATCCTGGCCTCCTCAGGTCTTCAAAAAGCTCTGGGTTGCATTGCTGGCCTTCTGGGCCTCTGAAAAGTCTGCAACTCAGAGATGCTGTAATTGTGGGGCCACCTTCCTCCTGCAGGGGTAATAGCCTCCCCAAAGTCACCAGGCAGGGTCTTAGACCAATTCTGAGCTTCAATCCTGTGCCTGTAAGTCTGCTCCATTATGGCTGACCCAAGCTTTGGTTTTCTATCTGAAGACCCAGGTCTTTCCTTTAACTTCTTGGCATCAACCAGCATTTGCAGAAGCTCACCACCCCTGCCACTCCTGCAGCTGGGGAGAAGGCCCCCAGAGATGTGAGCCTGGTGTGTGTGTGTGTGTGGAGAGGGGAGCAGTGGTTCACACAGGTAGTTACATAAACAAGTAGTGTTGTCCACTCCAGGGGCTTTGTTTTATGTTTTTCAAATTTTCATTTAACAGTTGATATTAATATTAATGCGTCTCTTCTCCCAGCCCCATCTAGAGTTTGCCAAAAAAACTCTGTAACCAGAAGTTTTACTGTGTGTGAACTGTAGACTTTTCTCTCCAGGCATGGTGGAAAATGTGGCTTTCACTCTGCAGCTGGGCTGTATCAGACGCATGCATTTAAAATGCATTCAAAACATAAAAGACTTCCTTAACTGGCAAAAGAATGCTTCTCTGTCTTCAAAATAGCTTTACTAGGTGACATTTTCACTGTTGTGAGTTTTACATCAGTGTTAGCACTTCTTTTGGCTTGTAAACTTTGGCTGGTCACAAAGTCAGTAGCTACACACACACTTGTGTGCATATACACACGTACTCATAAAGGGTTTTCTTTTCCACTTTGACTTTTGTTTTTCATCAACTTGGCTTGTAGTGAAATGGAGAGTCTTGTTTTTGAACAATGTTCTGACAGAATTTAATTGCTATTTTGCCAAGGAGTAGAAAACTCCAAGGTTTTAAAATTTAAGTTGCTTCTCTGGGGGTTGAGCATTGAAAGAACCGTAGACAGTGATTGGAAAGGGGAAAACAAGTTCATTTCGTCTGAAATCATCCGATAATAGTTGCCAACAGTTGAGATTCCAAGTGCAGTCTGTGAAGCCCTTTTATTGATAGGATTGTATTTATTGCTCTCGAAGCTGTAGGTGAGTATTATGTCCCCCTGACAGTATGGATATCGAGGCTCTGGGGGGTAAAGGAATTTTTCCTTCTGGAAACGCTTCTGCTTTCTTTCTCTGACAGCACTGGGATTAGACCTTCAGCTCCTCGTGCGAGGAGCAGAGTCACTGACACATCTGCATTAATCATCTTTCCCCATCTTGTTCCTCAAGATATATGTAAGTTGCCAAAGGACGGCGGAACTTGCAGAGAGTTTGTATTAAAGTGGTACTATGATTCCGTAACTGAAAACTGCGCCCGATTCTGGTATGGAGGCTGCGGTGGAAACGAAAACAGATTTAATTCGCAGGATGAATGTGAAAAGGTTTGCCCTCCTGGTAAGTGATTCTGATCTTGTGTTCGTGGTTTTTGTAGATAAAGGATCCAGGCCAAGCATTCATCTTTTAAAGATGTTTAATGATAATGATGCTGATAGTTTTGAAAAAGAAGGTAAACTGGATTTTCGGATGAGGAAGTTATACAAATAAAATACATAGTATTCATTTTCTGAGTTATTATTATCTCCTAAAAGCATTTTTGCCAATGAGGAAACATATGGCTAACCACTCGTCACCCTTTAGAAATATTCCTAAGCTGCTGGGACTTCCCTGGCAGTCCCGTGGTTAAGACTCCATGCTTCCACTGCAGAGGCTGTGGGTTCAACCCCTGGTTGGGGAACTAAGATCCCACATGCCACCCTGGTGGCTAAAAAAAAAAAGAAATATTACTAGGTTTCTGGTATTCATAAATATTGTAACAGAGATGATTATTGGGAAAATAATGTAATGAAAAATAAATAATGACCTCTATATAGTCTGTGTGCCAAGTCGCTTCAGTCGCGTCTGACTCGGTGTGACACTATGGACTGGAGCCCACCAGGCTCCTCTGTCCATGGGATTCTCCAAGCAAAAGTACTAGAGTGGGTTGCCGTGCCCTCCTCCAAGGGATTTTCCCGACCCAGGGATGGAACCCACGTCTCTTACACCCCCTGTATTGACAGGCAGGTTCTTTACCACTAGCGCCACCTGGAAGCGCCTATATGTATAGTCTGTGCTCAGTCCCTTCAGTCATGCATGACTCTCTGCGACCCCATGGACTGCAGCCCACCAGGCTCCTCTGTCCATGAGATCCTCCAGGCAAGAATACTGGAGCGGGTTGCTGTGCCCTCCTCCAGGGAATCTTCCCGACCCGGGGATCAAACCTGGGTCTCTTGTCTCTTGCACTGGCAGGCGGGTTCTTTACCACTAGCGCCACCTGGGAAGCCTCTGTATAGTCTATTCATCTTTAGATAGTCCTGCTTCCTCTAAATAATAAAGTTGACAGCAAGGCCATCTGATAGCTCTATCATGTTAGGCAAGTTGATTGATAATAAAGTCACAACAGCTACACAGGGAGTCTGGGGCCAGTGCCGAACGGGAGTGTTGGATTTGCTTAACGGCCAGGCAGGTGATACCAGGAGATAGAAAGGGCTCAGAGGACACAGAGAACCCTGAAGTCCAGGCCAGGAAACTCCAGGGGAGGTGTTGAAGGAAACGAGCTGACGAGTGAGATTGATGGTGAAAGCCAGAGGCCATGGACCATTTTCACGAGAAACGCGATATTCTTGCGGGTCAATCATGTGACTTTCCCCCCCTCTTCTGTCCTTCCATCCTCACCCCCTCCCCACCCCTCCAGTGCCCATCAAGCAGCCCAGAGTTATCGCCGCGATGGGGACCTAGGCGTGGCCGACCAGCGACACATACCTCTTGAAGAAGAAGGAGTCAGCCATCGCCGTCGTCTTTGTAGGAGCTCTGGGTGTAGATTCCCTCGCACTGTACCGTCTCATGCTTTGATTTACACCCAGACTTGGGAGGAAGCCTCTGCCGCGTAACCTATCAATATGGTGCTACATGTGTCTGTGGACCTGACCCTCTTCGTCTCCGGGCGATTCCATCATACACTCTGAACATTGTGTAACCGTTACCCACTGCTGGCGTTTATGTGAACGTTCCTATAGACTCAACTTCCCTCTGGAGTTTCACGTTATGCCTCTTTCAGGCAAGTGTAAGATCTAGAAAATAAGCCCCTGACTTCACAGCTACCCTGTATACTTCTGCTTGGTTCGTTTTCTCGCCTCTTTATTAAGCATGACTTTAGATGGAAAGCCTGTGTATGGAGAAGAAACAAGAATCCAGCTTTTTCATCCCCCCCGCCCCCAGTCTCCTGCAATAGATTTCAAGCTGATTTTCTTTTTCTAAAGCTTCTAACAAACTAGTTAGAAGAAAGCAAAATCCCTTAATCTTGGCGCACTGTTGTGGGACCAATGCCTTAATTAAAGAATGAAAAGAAAGTCACGATAGAGAAGATTTGTTGGCATTCCTCTAATGTTGTGTGTGTGTTAAAAAAAAATTTTTTTTTTTGTGCGGGGGGGTTTAATTTTAATTTTAAAATTTTTAGGAAATTTATACAAAGGAACTTTTTAATAAAGTATATTGAAAGTGTGGGTTTGGCGTTCTTGGTTGCGTTGTTTCTATATGGCATCTGTCGTCAGAATCTCCCCAGGCCGGGGGAACTGGGCCCTGTCCAGGTGCATAGTCTTGCACACCACCCTGTGATGTCCAGTGAAGGGCAAAGGTGCTCTATCAGACAGAGCGTGGGAGACCCGGGGGGTCCAGCCCACCTGCCCTCCAGCGCTCCATGACCAGGTGGATCACAGTCCTTGCTTAGGGCCCCTGGAGTCTCCCTGGTCTTAAGAAGCAGCCTGGCCTTCACGCCCACCTCTGACTTGCAGTTGTGTCCCAGAGACGTGACCTCCCCCACTGCCTCTTTAAGATAACCGTTTCATGGGGGCTCTGTTTGCTTCCATCCAGTGGCTGAGAAGTGGGAGGTCGCTGGCCCAGGACTCCCCAGCCCCTTTCAGGAGTCTCAGACAGACCATAAAGTATCTTTTTCCTTTAAAGACCCCCTTTCTCTTTTCTTTAGAAATAACACAAGAAACAAAGAAATACATATTTAGGTGTTACCTCAATTCCACTTAGGAAGGAAAGTGAATTTCTATGATGAAGCACAAGGACACAGGCAAGGACTTTTGGTAGCGTTCCTTGGGTGGGGACAGAACTGCTTTATGTAAGACGGGGGATGGTCTGTCAGTTACTCTGTTGATGGAGGTGAGAGAGGACGAGTCAGCGCTTGTCACGAGCCATGGAGATGGGTGGGGAGAGACTGGGCGGTCACAAAGACCCCTCACTTCTTGTGATTTCCACCCAGATCTTTAGGTGCAATTTCTAAATTCACCAATGCACTCAAAGCGAGCACATTTGCCTAGCACCTGGAGGAAGAACTGAGCTTTGTCTCTGAGTACATCTGCCAAAGCAGGTAGACAGAGTCAGGGATGGAGGGGAGGACTGTGTGGACAGAGGAGAGCCCTGCTGGAATCTGCAGGAATTCGGGGGAGGACTTGGCACTTCACAATCCATGACGCTGGGGATTTGAGTTCACCGGCAACTTGCTGGGGCAGAGAGCCCAGGTGACCATCAAGGCAACTTCGGGGGCGATTGCAAAGCTTTGAGGACTCCCAAGAAGCTCTCATGGTTGGGGGGGCCCTGGACCACCCTTGCCCTCTAGGGCATGCTGCCTGCCTCCCCATCTTTGAAGGGCCCTCCTTTTAGCCCAAGGCCAGACCAATGGAAGGACTAAGAGCCCCATGATAGCCATGATATCCAGAGGGATGTTCACCCAGGGTGGAAAGTGTGGGTTCTGTGCCTTTCTCAGCCAGCCTGCCCAGAGCCCTCCAGCCCCGGATCACTCCCCTCCATAGAAACTGGTCTGCCTGCCTCCCCTCAGGTGTGTAGTCAAGCCGAGTTCATTACATCTCAATGGAGCAAAGAAACATTTGCAGTGGGGGTCAGGAAAGGGGGCCTCACTGGAGTAGTGGACTGGACAGCCTGTGTGCATTTCCTGGGGCTATGTGGTACTTCCATAAGCAAGTACCACAAACCAGGTGGCTTCAAACAACAGAAATTCATCCTCTCACAGTCGTGGAGGCTGGAAGTCCAAAATCAAGGTGTCAACAGGGCCATACTGCCTCAGAAACCCATAGCGCAACCCTTCCTTGCTTTTTCCTACTTTCTGGTGACTCCTTGGCTTGTAGGCACACAAGTCCCATCTCTGCCTCTGTCCTCACATGGCCATCTTCTTATAAAGACACCAGTTACATGGGACTAACACGTGTGTGTGCTAAGTTGCTTCAGTTGTGTCTGACTCTTTGCCACCCTATGGACTGTAGCCTGCCAGGATCCTCTGTCTGTGGGATCTTCCAGGCAAGAATACTAGAGTTGGTTGCCTTTTCCTTCTGAGATCTTCCCGACCCTGGAACTGAACCTGGGTCTCCTACATCTCCTGCATTGGCAGACGGGTTTTTACCACTAGCGCCACCTGGGAAACCCACACGAGACCAGGGTGTATAGCCTCATCTCACCTAACTATATCTGCAATGGCCCTATTTCCAGATAAGTTCAGATCCTGAGGTCCTGAGGGTTAGGATCTCAGCATATCTTTTTTTGGAGGGTGGAAAGAAAGACAGTGAAGTCGCTCAGTCGTGTCCTACTTTTTGCGACCCCATGGAATGTAACCCAACTGGCTCCTCCATCCATGGAATTTTCTAGACAAAAATACTGGAGTGGGTTGCCATTTCCTTCTTCAGGGGATCTTCCCGACCCAGGGGTTGAACTTGGGTCTCCCGCGTTGCAGGTAGATGCTTTACTGTTTGGTGGGTGGGTGGGGGACACAGTTTAAGGCATCCCACGGTTTTAGGGGCTCCAATTCCAGCTCCCACCTCTGATGTAGAGGCCCTGCCAACAGGAGGGCAGCAGCTGCAGTGAAGAGTGAGTCCTGCCGGTTTCTTATCTGCCCTGGCTACTGAAACCGTGGCTGCGGGATCCTCAGGTCAGTCCTGTTCATTTCACACTCGCATCCCAGATGCTGCTCAGAGCCTTCCCCCTGTGGTCCAGCACTGGCTGGACACCCGGCCCCAATGACCAGAGTGGAGAAGCCCTCGGCTTGTCCCTGCCCCACTTCCTCTTTACTCTCCATGCTGGAGGGGTTTTCTGGGCTGGAGCTCCGTCCTGGGCTCCAGAGGTGAACTTCCCTGTTGGTCTCCATTGTTCTTTCTCACCATTCCCCCCCACCCTGGCCTCCCTTCTGCCGCGGGGTCCCCTGCTGACTCTGTCTTGGAGAATAGGTCATCGGTTCTCTGGAGGAAGCTGGGGGGCCCGCTCCTGGGCATTCTGGCTTCTGTGAACCTCCTCTTCCTCCCCACAACCCCCTCCTGGGGATCACCTTCCCCACAGACCCTCACCACTGGTGTCTTTGTGCAGGAATGCAACCTCCTGATGAGCAGTGGCAGCCAGTCGGCTTGGGTCCAGCCAGCTTTTCAGGTCACTTAATCCACAGGAGATTTGTGTAACCTTGCCCTGTTGACCGCCACACCCTTCCTTTCATTCAGCCAGGGGTCAGGGTCCTAGGGTCCAGAGGTCAGGCCCATGGTCAGTTGAGAGCTGGTCTCTGGCCCCTGACTTGGTGGTGGTGGAAAGGAATGATCAGACCCTGGTCTCCAGCCCTGGGTGTTTCTCTTAGGGCTTTTGGATGGGAGCTGGTCCCCATCAGCAGAGATGGGGCTGGTCCCCGTGGACAGGTGGATGTCCTTTCCCGATGCCACTGAAGTGGGTCCCTTCCTTCCCCCCCAGGAGGTGAGGGAAGAGCACAATGTCTTCATAAGCACGTTGTTGCCCCCGAAAGGCCCCTGACCCCTCCTCTGGTCTTCGCCTACAGCATCAGTGACTGGGGCTACCCTGCAGTCACTCTGAGAGGGGCCCCCAGCCATCAACTTTGGGAAACAGGGTCCACCGGGCACTTGACACCAGCCTCTTGCAGGAACCTGAGGAGTGGAGTGCTCTAAGCCCCAGACCCCTAGTGCATGCTGAACACTGCTCCCCCCACACCCCTGGATGTCCCAGGAGTGAGCCTCGGCACCCCAAGTCGCCCCACGAGTGTGTGAGCTGGCATCAGTACGCGTTAGTGGCAGGCTCCTTGAGGGGACGGGAGAAGGCTCATCATGTGTCCACGGTTTGACTTCACAGGCACGCTCTTGAACAAGCCGCCTTAGCCCCAGAGTTCTCCTCCCCCAGCCACCACTGCAAGTCTCCCCTCCCCTTCCCTCCTCCGGCTGCTTAAAATCCCCTCCACCCTCACAGTGGTTTTCAGATCTTCCTCTTGGTGGGAAGGAATGCTTAGACCGAGAAAACCAAAACCCGAGAGATGGCGGAGTGGTGGACCTCTTGTTTCCTGCATGGTACACATGGGGTCTGTTCACCCATCGCATTAAAAGCAATCAACTTTACATAAGGTAAAATGCATCCCCTTCTGTGTGTGGCTTGATGAGTTCTCACAAATGAGTACATGCAGGTAACCCTCACCACGTGCATGATGGTCATCATTCCCATAATCCCACCCAGCAGCATGTATGTGTAAATGAACAGCATTTAAAGTGTTCCTGACTTTTCTCCCAGTAAATTTGCAAGTAGAGATTTATCCCAAGGAAACCATCAGAGATGCACAAAAATTTATGTTCAAGGATATGGCATTAGGTGCAATGACAAAAATGTATTAGAGATCATCAAAATGGCCAACAAGAAAAGGATGCTTAATCAACAAAAGAAAAATACAGCCATTAAATATGTCGTAATGCAGGTAAATGGTCCTTGCAATTAATCAATTGATGTATATGATACAATGTTAAAAAATATACAGATCTGTGTATTTAATATGATACTTTCATATACATGTGTACATGCACACATGTGTACTTCTCTTTGGTGAGAAAAAAATAAAAAATACAACAAAATTTAAGCAGTGGTTATTTCTGGCATGGTGATTTAAATGTTTCTACACTTACATTTTTTCTAAAATAAACGTATATTACTCTTATCAAGCATTTATTTTAAAATTGAAGATATTTTTATATACAAATGACACTATTTGAAAATTTTAATTGTTTTATAATCTGTGTTGTACGGATGTACTTAACCACCCATCATTCATTCATTCTTTTGTTCCATAAGTGCTTACTGAATGTGTATCATGTGCTAGACCAGGTCTAGGCACTAGAAATGCAGTTCTGTTGGAACTGACCTAGTTGGGGGAACCAGACGATACAAATGCAGCTATAAAATGTGAGGAGGTGGGAAGAGAGGAGGAGAAAAATAGCCATGGCCACCTTTCTGATTCCCGTGGTGCCATGAGCATGTAGGGATGCCCAGGAAGAGAAAACGTGGTCTTTGGGAGAGCTTAAGTCAGGCCACACACATCACTGCAGCCACACCTCACACGCACACCAGCGACGCTCAGATGTGCAGAATCAAGCCCAGCTGGAGGGAGGGCTGCCGTCCTGGGGACCCCATTCAGCCACAAGATGTGCGCCCTACTCAGCTATGGCACTTTCCCTTCCCAACGTCCAGACCTCATCTTGAAGCTGCATTTTACCCCAACATTAGTTATAAAAAGAAGTAGAACGATCATGAATGGGTTCAGTTATCCCAGATTTTCAGTGTCACATGAAGATCCAATTTTCACATAATTCTGCCTTGTTAGTGGAGACAGTTAGCTAACTAATTCATATGACAGCTGAGCACATTGTATGTGTTCCTCTGGGCTTTTAGGGTGAAGTAGAGAACAAACCAGATAGGATCCCTCACCACAGGAGGCTTATGTCCTCCTGGCGGGAGTCACACAGAATGCAAGGACCAAGATGAAGAAGGATCAGTTCAGCTCAGTCGCTCAGTCGTGTCCGACTCTTTGCGACCCCATGGACTGCAGCACGCCAGGCCTCCCTGTCTATCACCAACTCCCAGAGCTTACTCAAACTCATGTCCATCGAGTCGGTGATGCCATCCAACCATCTCATCCTCTGTTGTCCCCTTCTCCTCCTGCCCTCAATCTTTCCCAGCATCAGGGTCTTTTCCAATGAATCAGTTCTTCATATCAGGTGGCCAAAGTATTGGAGTTTCAGCTTCAGCATCAGACCTGCCAATGAATATTCAGGACTTATTTCCTTTAGGATGTGAAATGTTGTTGCTGAACCACGAAAGATGCTGGGATTCTTGGCCTCCGGAGGAGAAGAATTCAGTCAGGGGCCAGAGATGAGGCTTGATCGCTCAGAGCTTTTGTGTAATAAAGTTTTATTAAACTATAAAAGAGATAGAGAAAGCTTCTGACATAATCAGAAGGGGGCAGAAAGAGTGCCCCCTTGCTAGTGTTAGCAGTGGAGTTATATACTTTTTAATTAGCTATTACGATGAATCTACCAGACCACCTGACCTGCCTCTTGAGAAATCTGTATGCAGGTCAGGAAGCAACAGTTAGAACTGGACATGGAACAACAGACTGGTTTCAAATAGGAAAAGGAGTACGTCAAGCCTGTATATTGTCACCCTGCTTATTTAACTTATATGCAGAGTACATCATGAGAAACGATGGACTGGAAGAAGCACAAGCTGGAATCAAGATTGCTGGGAGAAATATCAATAACCTCAGATATGCAGATGACACCACCCTTATGGCAGAAAGTGAAGAGGAACACAAAAGCCTCTTGATGAAAGTGAAAGAGGAGAGTGAAAAAGTTGGCTTAAAGCTCAACATTCAGAAAACTAAGATCATGGCATCTAGTCCCATCACTTCATGGGAAATAGTTGGGGAAACAGTGGAAACAGTGTCAGACTTTATTTTTTGGGGGGCTCCCAAATCACTGCAGATGGTGACTGCAGCCATGAAATTAAAAGACACTTACTCCTTGGAAGGAAAGTTATAACCTACCTAGATAGCATATTCAAAAGCAGAGACATTACTTTGCCGACAAAGGTCCATCTAGTCAAGGCTATGGTTTTTCCAGTGGTCATGTATGGATGTGAGAGTTGGACTGTGAAGAAAGCTGAGTGCCGAAGAATTGATGCTTTTGAACTGTGGTGTTGGAGAAGACTCTTGAGAGTCCCTTGGACTGCAAGGAGATCCAACCAGTCCATTCTAAAGGAGATCAGTCCTGGGTGTTCATTGGAAGGACTGATGCTAAAGCTGAAACTCCAATACTTTGGCCACCTCATGCGAAGAGTTGACTCATTGGAAAAGACTCTGATGCTGGGAGGGATTGTGGGCAGGAGGAGAAGGGGACGACAGGGTGAGATGGCTGGATGGCATCACCGACTCGATGGACGTGAGTCTGAGTGAACTCCGGGAGTTGGTGATGGACAGGGAGGCCTGGCGTGCTGCGATTCATGGGGTCGCAAAGAGTCAGACACGACTGAGCGACTGAACTGAACTGAACTGAATCCTTAGTAAAGAGTTTAAACTGAGTTGTTTGTTGTGTAATCATCAGTTCCAGGCTTAAAGATAAAAACGTTTTATGTGACTAAGGAATGTAGAGGGAAAAAAAAATGTTTGTCCTTTCCTCCTCCTCGAGAATTCCAGACCCCTCTCTCCTTGGGGACCCCTGGACTTCTTATCAACCTGCCTAAGAATTGACTCTCAGATGGACTGGTTAGATCTCCTTGCAGTCCAAAGGACTCTCAAGAGTTATCTCCAACGCTGCAGTTCACGGGCATAAATTTTTCAGCGCTCAGCTTTCCTTATGAAGAAGTATACATAGAATCTAAAAAAAATGATACAAGTGAACTTATCTACAAAACAGACATAAAGTCAGGTATGTAAAAACCATCTGGTTACAGAGAGTGAATGGGGGATGGGCTGGGAGACTGGTATTGACATATACATACGAATGTACATAAAATAGGTAAATTATAAGGACCTACTGTATAGCACAGGGAACTCTACTCAATGGGAAAAGAATCTAAAAAAGTGGATATATGCATATGTGTAACTGATTAACTTAGGTATTCAGCAGAAACCAGCGCAACATTTTAAATCAACTATATTCCAATGAATATTTTTTGAAAAAGAAGCAAAAGGTGGACTTGATTTTGCAGGAGGTGACCAGGCTGTGGGGCAGGAGGCAGGTAGTGCTGTGCTGGGGTGGCTGCCATGTTTCAGGAGTGGGAACACCATGGGCCTCCTTGAGAAGGAAACGGAAAAACACCTGAAGATGGTGAGGGAGACAGCCAAGGGGGTAACTGAGGAGAGTTTGGGGTAGGCAGGGCCCCAAGACCAAAGGGTGTGCATCAGATGGAGGAGAATGACATGAGCTGGGCTGTGTTGCATGAGAGCAAGGGGCTGGGGGACCCTTGGGAGCCCAAATCACCCGACTAGTGACATGGAGCCATTGTTCAGCAGCTCCATCCAGGGACTGACAGCAAGGTCCTTGACCTCTACAGGATCCACCGGTTGCTGTGTGTAGACCAGACATGAGGGCAATGAGGGGCTGACACCAGTGATGGAGTGGCGACATTGTGGTGAGGCTGCGGCAGAAATTCACATGAGAGGCAGTGGTGACAAGGACCAAGCAACAGCAGACAGAATGAAGGGGGAACTCCAGGGACACTGATCTAAAATACGCAAGAATTGATAGTAGTGTAGAACTACAACCAGCCGCCCGCTGTTAGATCATCCGTCCTAACTTTGGTTCAGCAAAGTGTGGTCCCAGCTGCGGGACTTCTGCCTGGAGACAGATGTGGACCTCTTTCTGAAAACTGTTCTTTGCCAGACTGTGCCATGGACTCCACATCCTCACTCCTGAGCTGTGCCCCTGATTTGAGTGTCCACCTAATGCTTTCTGGGGCAGCTGCAGACAACCTCCAGCCTGGCTGTGTGGATGGAGGTGGCTTGCTGTGAAAGAGCACCTGTTCAGAATTTTGTAAGCAAGAACTAAACTTCCACTGGGGTAATGTGCTGAGGTTTGGGGCTGTTCTAGAAGACAGTACAGTCTTAAAGAACACAATTTACTTCTGTCCAGTAGCAGCTACGTGTCAGGCTTCACACACATTATCCCAGGCCGTGTTGTCTGGCAGTGGTCACTATACTAGCTGTCCAGTTGATGAAACAGAGGGTCAGAGTGGTCCAGGTCACCCAGCTATGACCTAACAGGCTGCATCTGACAAAGTCTTTGTGACCCAGAAGTCCTCCCCGAGTTCCCAAAGATGTGCTGGTTCCCAGGGGACCTTCACTCTCTTTATCCAGGGGCTCTTTGGCAGGAAGTTGGTCCAAGTTCTGACTCCACGTCTTCCTCCAGCACAAAGTTTGCCCTTCTCAGCTCACTCTTCAAGACCTTCTGTAACTCTTGGTGGAAAGAAATTCTCTCTATCCTTCCCTTTTCCTTTAATGACAGTTTTCCCATCATTTTTTTCCATTATTCAGAGCTGCTCTGGCTCAAGAAGGACTCAGAGAAGCTGGATATTCTGGTCTTGTGCCTGGTTCTCTGGGGCTGGGTCATTGGGACATCTGTTTGGACGGTACTATTAGCACATTTCAATCATTTCATCAACTTGACTGCATCTGGGAACATAAGTGCCTCCCCCACCACCTTTAGAACTGTCTATATAGTTAAAAAAAATCACAAAGAGTATGACTGGGTGTCAGTCTTTCTGTAGGAAGCCAAGATCCCGAACCCTCAAGATCAATTTGAAATTCTCCCCTACAGCGAATCAGTTTCAGGGAATGGTTTAGATTTTGCTGCCAAATTTCCCTTGTTGTCAGATTTCCAGCTGGACCTGGCTGTCTGTCAGGAGTCAGGTTCTCTGAGTCCAGCCGTCCGGGCGTGGCTTCCGGAGAAGATGGATGCTGCTGATGGTGCCAAGCCACGGGGCTCTGGTCCAGGGGTGTCCAGGGGTCCACGCGTGCTCCAGTTGTGCTTCAGGCCTCTGGTCTTTGGTGCTGCCTGTGCCTTCTGCCTCCCCCTGGAGCCAAAGTGCTGTCCTTCACGCCATCAGATTCTCAGGGAGGGCTTCCTGTTTGTTTGGAATCCCAGCTTCAGATTTGGACCATCCTTCAGAGATCCTGCAGCCCAGCCTGGAGCCAGTTCAGAGATCCCTTTCCATACTATTCCTGACTCTGCAACCCCCAGGGTGGGCATGCAACTGCCCAAGAGTGAAACGCTGGAGAAAGAGTATTTAAAAATCCAGTCATGACAGCCCAAGACACTTGGTGGCTGGTGATGGGAAACAAACAAAGTAGAAAGGACCTCTGTGCATAAGGGGGACACTGTCCAAGTAAGACTCAACCTGGAAAATAGATAGGATTCTCCTGCCTGAAGTCAGAGGTGTCTGTGAAAACCTTCAGGCCGCTGGTACAAAAAGTCATCTAGTGGAAAGGATTTGGGTAGCTGCAGGGCGAACCAGCCAAGCATGTTTGAATTCCAGAGGAATTCTAAAGTTCCAGCGTCCACACGGATTTTCCAGGAGATGTTAGAAACAAGGCTGAAAAGTTGGGGAACCTCTATATACATGAGGGGGAAAAAACAACAACTCTGTTTTTAAAGATTGAAACGAGAGAAGCTGAGCTGGATGGCAGCTCTGGCTTAAGGACTTGCCAGGTCGTTTGTGCAACAGTCCTGGCGTGGGTTCTTCTAAAAGCAGACCCTAGGTTTTGGCTGCAAGTCGCTTATGTGGGAAGGTAGGTGAGAAACACAGATGTGGGCCTTGAGAAGCAAGACAGAAAAGTCTAACAAAAGTGTGTCAATCTGAGCAGGTCACTGCTGTGTTGCAGTGGGGGTGGGTGGTGGGGCTGCAGCCCGCCGGGGCCCGGGCAGGAGGTGGGGAGAAGGTGATGGAGAAGGGGAGCTGGTGCTTATCTCCTGGTGCACCTCCTTTTTCGTGGGGCTACTGTGGGGCGGGGAGGAGGGTTGTTAAGGCCCAGCTGTTCCAGGCTCCCTGCCCACACTGTTAGAAACAATTCTCAGCCCGAGAGACTGGCAGTTGTGGAAGTAGAGAGCTGTCAATGTGCCTGCAAACACCATGTTGCTGCCTGTGCACTCAGAGGTGGGCTGCGGAGTGTGGCATAAACAACACAGCTACCTGCCCGTTTGGACGTGAATCCACGGGAACGGAGGTGCAGACATAAAACCCAGCTGATGAGAGAGTGCTGTCTGGAGAGGACAAAGACACTGCACATCTGGTTACTCCAATGGGGAGAGAGAAGGAGATTCACTGACTCAGCAGATAATCTGAGCTCCTACTGTAAGCCCACTGTATGCCCAGCAGACGGGGACTGGCAACCTGCTTTGGTAAAGGACCAGCCTGTGTCCTGTGGTTCCCCCTGACCTGCCGTGGTGTGAATTTTGGCTGTGCCCCTGATTGCTTAGTTCCCAGGGTCCTGTCCTTTTCTGGAACCAGACCTGGTTTTCCAGTCTTCCCTTTGTGTCTATCAGCTACTCAGCATCCTCCCAAGAAAATAATTTTCTGCAGGTGTTAAGCAGAGAAGTTTCTATCGCCACTTAGAACCTAGACTGGTACACACTCCATCATTCAATCACATGTTTCACAAATGTTTGTTGAGCACCTAACGGGCCAGGTATTGTACGAGGCACTGGGATACGGGGTGAAAAATACACATACCCACTTGCATGGATCTGATGTGGCAGGGGAGATGGACAGATCTCACAATAAACGATGATGTACCCACAGGCAGAGGGCACCTGATGAGCTTTTGGGTGGTTAAGGCAAGTCCTTCTGAGGAGTTGATTTATAAGTTAAACTCCAAAGGCAAGAGGGAGCTAGGCACAGGGAGACCTGAAGGAGGAGGAATCCGGGTTGGGAGGAGAGCTGGGTCAAGGGCTCTGCTGAGTCTGACATGCTGAGTCTGGTGTGTTGGAGAAAGAGAGAGATCGCTGGAGGGGCTGGAGCACACAGGGAAGGGGGTGGTTAGGAAATGCAGCCCTGGAGCAGATGGAGGACGTGGAGAAAAGAGGGTGTGTTTGGACTTCTTTGAATCAAAAAGTCAATAAGCAGAGTCAGAAAGACTTGCTACGAATCAGACACAGGGCTGAGGAAAGGGAGTTAAATGGTTGATGCCTTTTACTGAGACGAGAAACAAATGAGGAATAAATGGTGTTCTTGGGGCGCCATTTGCTTCATTTTACAAACGAGTGGTGGAATCAAGGATTCCATCGTGTGTTTTGTCATGTGGGATCCTGTTGAATTTTCAAGTCAACAATATCAGAAGGGCGACTGAAGTTCAGGGCAATATCTGGGACCAGAGGCATGGATCAGGCACTTTGGGGAAATATATGATATAAAGAAAGTCACAGATTTTCTAGACAACTCTAGACACATCTAGGATTCCCTGGTGGCTCAGGGAAAGCGTCTACCTGCAATGCGGGAGACCCAGGTTCAATCCCTGGCTCGGGAAGATCCCCTGGAGAAGGAAATAGCAACCCACTCCAGTACTCTTGCCTAGAAAATTCCATGGATGGAGGAGCCTGGTGGGCTACAGTCCATTGGGTCACAAAGAGTCAGATACGACTGAACGACTTCACTTTCACTTTTCTAGACACATCAGCGGAGAAGGCAATGGCACCCCACTCCAGTACCCTTGCCTGGAAAATCCCATGGAAGGAGGAGCCTGGTGGGCTGCCGTCTATGGGGTCGCACAGAGTCGGACACGACTGACGCGACTTAGCAGCAGCAGCAGCAGACACATCAGAGTACAACTACCAAAAGTCAAAGAATAAGACATAATTTTAAAAGTAGCCAAGTAAAATGGTCCAGGCTTCCCGGATGGCTCAGCAGTAATCTGCCTACAATGCAGGAGACATAGGAGACACAGGTTTGATCCCTGAGTCAGGAAAATCCCCTGGAGGAGAGTATGGCAGCCAACTCCAGTACTCTTGCCTGAAAAATCCTGTGGACAGAAGAGCCTGGGGGACTACAGTCCATGGGGTCGCAAAGAGTCATGCATGATTGAGCGACTAAGCACATGATACTTTAAGTCACAAGTCCAGATGAGATACCCCAGTCTGTGAGTGTAGACAGGGAAGGGAAAGCAGCTTAGAATAGACTTCACAGCACACTTAGAGGTTAGGGGTTGAGCAAAGGAGAAGGACCCAGCTAAAGAGTCTGAGAAGGAGCAGCTGGAGCAGTTAGAAAACAAGCAGGAGAGAAGGCTATCTTGGAGAGAATGGAAGGAAACTCTATCAAGAAAAGAGTGTATGCGGCTGTGTTGAGTGCTGCTGAGATGAGGGCAGGGAGGTCTCGAGAAGGTTTGCACAGTTGCTGACCTATGCGTTAGGTGCCCTCTGCAGCCAGGAACGGAAACCCTGTCTCACACTGGCTTTGCCTGTAAAGATAATTTTTCATCCCCACCTCACAGGAAATCCAGAGCTTGGGCTGCGGGGTCCTTCGGTTAGATGGTTGACTGATGTCATCAAGGACCAGGTGCTTTTCATCGCTCTGTGCTATTTTCAGTGTGGGCTCTACCTTGTATCAAGATGGCCCCATTTGGACCTGGCAGTATTTAAAGGAACAGAAGGCCCGTCTCTTTCTGTGGCTCTCTCAAGAGGGATGGTGTGTTTCCTAGTAGCTTCCCAGCAGACACCCCTGGAACTCGGACGTTTAGAATGGTCTCAGGTGGCCTTTCCTGGGGGGTACTTCCCAGGTGGTAAAGAATCCACCTGCCAATGCAGGAGATGCTGGAGATGTAGATCTGATTTCTGGGTCAAGAAGGTCCCCTGGAGTAGGAAATGGCAACTCACTCCAGTATTCTTGCCTAGAGAATTTTATGGACAGAGGAGCCTGGCGGGCTACAGTCCATGGGGTCACAAAGAGTCAGACATGACTTAGCGACTGAGCATGCACGACCTTTCCTAATCTGAACATTGGCATGATAACTCTTAGACAAACGAGCCCACCTCCATTTGGGCCCAGGGCGAGAAGGTCAGTGGTTTTCTGGTCAGGGGGCTGGGGGCTGGCTGTATCCCTTGCTGTATGTGCATAGGTTTCTGTATGTGTGTGTCCGTGACATAGTGACATGTAAAAAACGGTGTGTCCTTCCCCCAGGGGTGTAAGCTTTATTCTTGTAAATCAGCTCTTGATATTTTTTCAAAGGAAAAAACCAAACAGCAGAAACAAAACTATAGTGTTTGTTAAAGAGCACTCAAACCAATGGGGCTAGTTGACATTTCTTGTCTATTGTGGTCCCTCTCTGTGGTCCAGGAAGAGCCAAGATGTCAACTCAACTGCTTCAGTGAGGCACCTGCTCTGTTGCATCTCAACCTGGATGGCGGTGGCCCTTGCCTGACACTCTTGCCCATGCCTAATTCCCCACCTTCTCAATTTTTATGGTTTCCTTCACTCGTCCCAGGGCCAGCAGTATGCTTGTAACCCATGGCAGTGCTTGGAAAACAGCAAGTGAAAAAAGACTTTGATTTGTCCACCTTTGGTTTTTTGGGGTTTTTTTGCACTTTCATGGGCAAAAGAGAGATTCAATGTTCGAGTGCTTGGGCCTTGTTTACATATAATAGCTTGTCGAATTTCCCACCCCATCAAGGGAATTTAGGCTACTCGTGATAAGACACAACTTCAGAATAATAAAAATAAGGATTAACCATTTCCACAAGCAAAAAACCTGTGCATGCTTCCTACTATTTAAAGAAAGGGTGTCAAATTAGAATACATTCTAATTCTGTTCCATTCTATTCTACTCTGTTCATTGTATTCTACGTTAAAACATATTCAGAAAACCGTTTCCTTCTGTGGGATCACCCTGGGAAAGGTTGGAGTAAGTCCTGGTCTGTTTAGCATCAAACTTGAACCAAACGGCCAAACAGCTTTGGTTTGTAAAGTAAATGTCTGAAGGGAATTTATACGAGTGGGTCTCTAGTCTTGCTGCAGATGAATCACACTGGGATAGTCTTTCCTCCGATGACCAGAATGTAATGTATATCAGCTCAAATCCTTGCCTTTATTTGAGTTTCAAAATAAAAACCCCTTTTCATTGAAAGGACGCTCACACGCAGGCTCTTGTTGGTTTCCTTGTCCCTGAAGAGCCCTCTAGGATGGAAATTCGCCGGCCGCTTGGGGTCCATGCTCCGGTCCCAGTAGCCGTCGGATTGGACATTCTCCTGCCTTTTAAGGAAACGTGCAGCCACTGGGAGCGGGCCAGCCTGCACACCCGGATCCCATTGCCTGCCGTTTCACAGCAGAGCCTTGCCAGCGTGGCAGAGAGGAGGCTAAAAATAGCAGGCAGGGTGCAGCAGTCTTCCCCACCACGGCCGCTCTGGTCTGCTGTGAAAATATAGGAACCGTCTGCTGGGTCTCTCTGGGCTTCTGTGCTTCCCTTGTTTGGCAGAAGTTGCAATGCCAACCCCAGCCCAAATTAATTTTTGCTTTCAGAGAGGAGCCCCACCAGCCCAGGGCTTTCAGGCCAGGCCCTCTTTTGATCGCCGTGACATCCAGGCTCAAGCTTTCCTGGTGGGCCCGGGGTCCCCACCCTTCAGAGTGGACAGAATGGGACGGTGCAGAGGAGAGGTGTTAGCAACCAGAGCAGCCTCCCTACTGCACCAGAGACCCGCCCCCAGTCTCAGCTCCCGAGTCTGGAGCTCATGCAGTATGTGGGGTGGGTGGCCTCTTGGACCCAAATCTTTCAAGGGCCTGGCAGCCTTCCTAGATGAGCAAGGCTGGGGAAAGGACTGCTAAGGGGTTGTGGTACAGCGTGGGGAGAGGTCCATCGGATGGGCATTCAGGTTTAGTCAATGTCCCCCAGGCACACCCGGCCCTCGGGCCACCAATTTGCAGTCTTGGGTTTAGAGGTGCTGTGCGGAAATTCACTGATGCTGTGTCTGGTCTGCAACAATGCAGAACTCTGAGCTGTGGCCTGGAAGTAAAACCCAGCTTGACCTCAGAATCACTGGATGTGACCCCCAACAGAAGATTAAAGCAAATGATAAGGTCTGCAGGTCTGATGATAAATACGTGCCTGACTGTGAGAGTTGCCAGGGTTGTCTGAAGATCCATTGTGTCCAGCAAGGCTGTTTCCAGGAAGAGTAAACAGAATCTGTGATACAACGCAGGGGTGTCCTGAATGTGCTGGGCACTCAGGGTCATGAGGAAAGAGGAGGCTGACCTGTCTTGTGAGCCAAACGCTCAAGATGTTATCATAAATGAAGTGCCTGGAGGAAGAAGCTTCTGGAAGAGAAGCTCAGACCAACTCCTTCTTCTCACTCCAGCCTCGGGGATTTGGCCCTTTCTGGGCATTGTCGTATCTGGTAATGACAAATCCAGACAATGTTAAGAACAGTCATGCTGGCGTGCCTGAGGGTGTGTGTGAGCCCGACAACTCTTTTGATGTGCGGTACCAGACACTGCGGGCCGGGGGTTGTGTGTGCCCTACCCAGACGGGCTCTGTGTTAATCACTGGGGGAACGGTGCAGCTGTCCTGTCTGCTTGAGTAGGGGAGACAGACACGCACACAACAATCACAGGGCAAATGAACTTATCCTCAAAACAGAAGCAGAATCACAGACGTAGAAATCAAATTTATGGTTCCCGGGGCAGGGAAGTGAAGGGGAGGGATACCCTGGGAGATTGGGATTGACATATGCACACTACTATATGTAAATTAGATAACTAATAAGGACCTACGGTACAATTCTACTCTACTCAACACTCTGTAATGGCTATATGGAAAAGAATCTAAAAAAGAGGGAGTATATGTATGGATTTCCCTGGTGGCTCAGTGGTAAAGAACCTGTCTGCAGTGCAGGAAACAAGGGTTCAGTCTCTGCGTTGGGAAGATTCTCTGGAGAAGGAAATGAAAATCCACTCCAGCATTCTTGCCTGAAAAGTCCCATGGACAGAGGAGCCTGGCGAGCTACAGTCCACGAAGTCATAAAAGAGTAAGATACAACTTAGCAACTAAACAACAACAGGTATGACTGATTCACTTTGCTCTACACCTGAAACTAACACAGCGTTGCAAATCAGCTGTACCCAATAACATTTGTTTCAAAGATTGCAGTGCGATACAGCAAGAGCTTTGATAGAGGGATGCCCAAGGCAGAGACACCACTACCAAATGAGCCTGTGAAAGCCTGTAGGGATGAAAAAAATGAAAACTCTCGGCCCTGCCTCTTAAATAGCATTTAGAGGCCAATGTACAGACAAGGAAACCCACGATCTTCGCTCCAGTGGAGTGAGAATGAGGGGAGTCCCTGAGCACGACGGCTTGGTGGTTCTGGAGAGAAGCAAGTGTTCAGGAGACGTGAATTTTGTTACTGCTGGACCTGCCTGAGTTGGTAGAGATGATGCTGGAATGAAAGCCAGCCCAAGGATCTTCAAGGGCCTTACTTGTCATGCAAAAGGCTTGTGCTTAATACCTTGAAGTCAGAGGGACATTGACAGGCAAAGGACACAATTGTATCTCAGCACAGCTGGACAATCTCCTTCCACTTTCTGTCGTTTTGAACTGTTGGGTTTATGTCAAGGGGAACAGGGAGGTTGGAAAGGAGTCTATCAGCAGCTCTTGTTTTGTAGGCAGGGCAGTGGAGGCTCAGAGAAGATTTGAGCCACGTAGCTGCTGGTGGACAAATTGGCCCTTGAATTCAACATGGCCTGAACGTCTGTCTTGACTTCTTTGTCTGTTTTCCTTTTGGCCTATTTATTGTTCTGTTTGAAAGATGACTTAGTAAATGATTTTCACAAATATTGTACATTTTTAAAGTGCATACCATTTTCCTTTTGTTTACAAGACCTTACATTTTTCTGAACTCATATCTGCTTCCCTGGTGGCTCAGATGGTAAAGAATCGACTTGCAATGCAGGTGACCTGGGTCGGGATGACCCCCTGGAGAAGGAAATGGCAATCCACTCCAGTGGTCTTGCCTGGGGAAGCCCATGGACAGAGGAGCCTGGTGGGCTACAGTCCATGCAGCTGCAAAGAGCTGGACATGACTGAAAATTCATATCTAATGTCCCCCCCACCACAATAAACTTTTTCTCTGCTACCAGTCTTCCAAATGCAATCTCTATCTCCAGGTTAAAAAACGGTGTGGGAGATGCAGCTTGACAGGCCCCGGACCCCTTCTCTGACAACTGCCCTATATCTCCTACCAGACAGTGTCAGAAGTCATGTCTTACTCAAGGGACCACAGCGAAGGGCAAAATCCCCAGGTCAGCTGTTAATCCACAGAAGTGAGCTTTCAGAGTCCCTAGGCAGTCAGGAGACCTGGCTTCCACCCCTGGGTTGGGAAGATCCCCTGGAGAAGGGAACGGCTACCCACTCCAGTATTCTGGCCTGAATTCCAGAATGTATAGCCCATGGGGTCATAAAGAGTCCTACGTGACTTGCATTTTTGGGGGGCTTCCCTGGTGGCTCAGCTGGTAAAGAATCCGCCTGCAATGCAGGAGTCTTGGGTTCGATCCCTGGGTTGGGAAGATCCCATGGAGAAGGGAAAGGCTACCCACGCCAGTATTCTGGCCTGGAGAATTCCTTGGACTACATAGTCCGTGGTGTCGCAAACAGTCGGACACCACTGAGCGACTTTCACTCACTCCCTCACTCAGGCATTGGGGTCTTAAGAGTGGCTGGCCTGGGGATGCCAGGCTGTGGCACAGACATCATGGGCACCACCTGCTGAAACTGAGAGGTGGCTCACCGAGGCTCTGTAGCCAGGGAAACCTCAGTGATTGTGAACGGAGGCCTCAGGTTCCTCAGCTTCTCAGGTCATCCTTGGGCACAAAAAGCAAGTGGCTGACCCCAGCTCTAAGTGGCCTGAGCAAGAATAAAGAGGCCTCTGCACATGGGCGCACAGCAGTCGTACTGCTACAGAATCACGTGGCACCAGCCCCGGCCTCGCCCCCGCTGGCCGGATGCCCAGGCCGGCTGCTCATCTCCTTCTTTCCTTCAGGCAGGGCACAGGAGAAGTGGCCATTGGTGCCTTGCTCATCTTCTGCTTCTCAATTCTGACCCCCAGAGGTTTTGTTTCTTTTCCTTCTGGTAGGGTCTGGAAGAGTACCTTATTTGGTTGAAACATGCAGGGTGAGGAGTATTGACTGAGGCTGCTTGTAAGTTTCACGAGCCGCCCAGAAGCCCTTCTGCAGAAGCTCTGGACTGGCTGGTACATGAGGGTGCTTTATCCTTCACTGCAGCCAGCAATCATCTCCCACGTGCTCTCAAATCACCTAATTAAGTTCTCCATCCTCCACTTCTTCCCTGCTTCCCAAACCTTGCCCCTGAGCCTTCTGAATCACCACTACCATCAGCAAACTCCCCTTATATCAATAAATTTTTCAGAGTGATCTTTTCCCCCTCCTATTTGCCTTGCTTGAGAACTAGCTTTCTGCCCCCGGGGAATGCTGTCTGCCTCGGCCCTTTGAAGGGTTTTGCTTTGAAGCCCATTGGTGCCGGTGCTGGAGGGATGGGTGTGCCATCTTGCTTCCATCATCACCTCCCAGAGCCGTTACTGCCCCGCACCCCCATCCCCGCCCCGCGAAAACTCTTGCCTCCCATTGGTTTGCTGTCATCTGCCCACCTCTTTATCATTGTCTTCATTGCCATCTCCTCCATCACAAGAAGTGTGACCATTCTCAGAGATGGCAGAGTTGGTCCCCAAGACATGTCCCAATAAATAACCTTTCTGCACCCAAATCTCCAACTCAGGGGCTGGTTTGTTGCCCCTGACCCGTGGCAGGAAGGATGGACCCTGTGGCTGCATACCACTAGAGGCCTGGTGAGTGGGGTCTGAATTTCTCAGTGAAACGCTCTATCTGTAATATACTGTCTCCTACGAGCCCCAAACTTTTGAATAGTTAGTTGGTTAGTGTTAGTTGCTCAGTCGCGTCTGACTCTTTGTTACCCCATGGACTGTAGCCTGCCAGGATTACTGTATCCCGCTATGGGATTTCCCAGGCAAGAACACTAGAGTGGGTAGCCATTCCCTTCTCCAGGGGATCTTCCCGACCCAAGGATCGAACCCTGATCTCCTGCATTGCAGGCAGAGTCTTTACTGTCTGAGCCACCAAAAAGGGACATTAACTCAAATTTGGTTGTGGACCCAAGGCAAAGTCATACCATGTAGACGGGATAAGATCAAAACTGAAGGTCACTGAGCAAAGAAAACAGACGTTTGGGTCTCAGTAACTTTTGGGGATCACTTTTGTTCCTGAGTATTCCATGAGTCTTCGGGAGCCAGGATCTGGATTAGTTCGTGTGTCCCTCACGACCCACAGGACCTCTTACTCAGTGCATCTGCCTGGAATGGAGAATGTGCGGATGCTGGCCGCTTGGCAGTGAAGGCTGTTAGGGCATCTCTTAGGACACCCGTGGCCATGTGCCAATGTCCTGCTGAGGGCAAAATGGCCTCAGCCTCCAAGGTGTCCAGCTCCCAAACCCTTGCTTGACTAAGGCAGGGAGCCACATATTTGCTTGGATGCCAGCTCGAGGGCCCTGCCTGGTCTCCCCTCTAAACAGAGGCAGGGGGTCCATGTAGACCACCTGAAGGGTCCTTTCACCTTCGTCAAGCGAAGCATTGGAATTCAAACTGCTGTCTCATTTCAACACTATCTTTCTGCCCGTTTCAACTTTATTCCCTAATCATTCGTCTTTCTATTGTTTTTTTTTTTTTTTTTTTTTTTTACTTTCTTCCTCTTGAATCATTTTAAAACTTTGTGTCATCTTTTAATCCTCTTCAATAGCTTCTTGGGTGTTCGGGATCTCAGTTTACGCGGCTTCATTGTTCCTTTTCGAATGTGCAAGCTTCTTAGGTTGTTTACTTATGCTTTTCATTTCTTCCAAAATTAAACTTTGTGAACTTCAGGCCTTGGATCTTCTAAATTTATTTTTACTGCTATTTACTTATTTTCTTTGAAGGCTTTTGAGTTTATCATAAGACAGACACAGGGAGCCAGCATACGGGGACCAGCTGTGGTTCAACAGTCAGTCTTCCCCAAATTGTCCATGGACGTGAGGGAGTTGCGAGGAGCCAGGATGAGCCCCCTGGTCGATGGCGTCACTGCAGAGTTCGCATGGAGTTTGGAGCCGTCCATGCGCTCTTGACAATGTAGAGACTCTCCTTTGGAAATAGCTCCTGCCATGCTACTAAGCGCAAGGTCCCCAATCATGAACCAGACGCTACCCGACCCACCAGCCACCTGCCTAGCCATGTGCGCTCGGCGCCACTCCATCATTCAGTGGAAGGTCCAGGTCAGAGCGAGCAGGGTATGCAGACCCCAGGACCTGGCCTGAGCAAGTAGCTCGCATTCCCACTTCTGTCACAGTGCCACCAACTCTTCAGCTCGCGTTGGTAACAGTTCACGGAGAAGAAAAATGGAACAGGATGTAAAGATGCTTCTGCAAGAGTCCGTGCCACGTGACAGTGGACCGATGCTGAGTTCAGCCCTTACTCAGGGCCTTTAGCAGAGAAGGGAAAACTCCCTGAAGGCAGAGCTCAGAGCCTTTATCTTACCCACCTTGCAGGAAGTCATCCTAACAGGGAGGGAGTAACCACCAGCAGCTGCATGTTAGGCACCACCTTCTCACATTTACTCCTTTTGTGGTAACCAGACGGGAGAAATGGCAAGAGATGAGGCTCTACACTGGCTCCTGGACGAGAGTCAGGGACTCAAAATGAGCAGCACTGAAAACCAGATCCGTTGGCTTGTGATGTTAAATGGCTGGCCTATCAGTTCAGGTCAGTAGCTCAGTCGTGTCCGACTCTTTGCGACCCCATGAATCGCAGCACGCCAGGTCTCCCTGTCCATCACCAACTCCCAGAGTTCACTCAGACTCACGTCCATCAAGTCAGTGATGCCATCCAGCCATCTTATCCTCTGTCATCCCCTTCTCCTCCTGCCCACAATCCCTCCCAGCATCAGAGACTTTTCCAATGAGTCAACTCTTCGCATGAGGTGGCCAAAGTACTGGAGTTTCAGCTTTAGCATCATGCCTTCCAAAGAAATCCCAGGGCTGATCTCCTTCAGAATGGACTGGTTGGATCTCCTTGCAGTCCAAGGGACTCTCAAGAGTCTTCTCCAACACCACAGTTCAAAAGCATCAATTGTTCAGCTCTCAGCTTTAGGCTATGTCAAATTCTCTTAGCCAGTGACTAAGAGATGGTGCTCTTTCTTCTGAAGTTAATATATATGACTCTAAGAACAGTCATGTGAAAAGGGATATGCAATTTCCCACAAGTTTCTCTAATGACCTGACTGCATTTTTTTGGAGTGTGTTACCATGACTCTGGAATATTCTCAGTTAGAGAGGTCAGTACCCTAGGAAGAACCGAGATTTCCAGTCTTATAACAATGGTGCATCCAGTGAGTAGGAAATAATGCTGCTCCTTGGCCATTCAGTGTTCCTCATGCTACTGGATTAAAGCAAAAAAAAGGGTTATAGTACCTATGTGCCTCTGCACAGCAGAGCATCCTGTGGCCTTCAACCATACTCCTCTTCACTCACTTTGCAGCAAACAGTTTTTTATCTTTGAGGCTTGGGATCCACTGCAGTCTTGGCTGAGGTCTTGACTCCTGTCTGACTTCTGCTCCCTCTAGGAGTGCTGGGTCTTGGATCCTCTGCTCCAATCCCTGTCTGCAGATGACCCGAGCCAGGTAGTATACAGGAACTCCAGATCCTCCTGATTCATATGTGGACCAACCTGATGGCTGTTTCTCAGTATCGTCACCCACTTGGGTTCATCCTATGGTTGTTCCCACTTGGACATAAACCATGGGGGTCCTGGCTTCCTCCAGCCATGTCCCATCGTCCCTAATTCAAAGCCTGTTTGACTCAGACTCTCATCTCCAGCATGTCCTGTTCCCCAGTTTCCTTGACCATAACCAGAAAGGGAAGTATCAGTGGTTTGAGCTCAGGGAGGCAGTTCCAGAAGGTTGATGAAAATCATCCAGAAGTATTCTATAATAGGAATAGAACAGCATTTTATTTGAGACAAGTCGAAGACTATAGTGCAGACGCCAGCCTCTCTGATCAGTGTGAGGACCTTCTGTGGAGAAGCACAGTTTGCAGCACGGTTTTACATCTTGTCAGAACAAGGAACATCCAACAAGTCATAGAAACAGCCTCGGTGTCCATCAACAGGGGAATGGGCAAAGAAGATGTGATATATACACGCACATACACAACGCAATGTTACTCAGCCATAAAAAAGAACAAAATAATGCCATTTGCAGCAACATGGACTGCTGACCTAGAGATTATCATACCAAGTGAGGTAAGTCATACAGAAAAAGACAAATATCATATGATATCACTTATATGTGGAGCCCCAAATATGACACAAATGAACTTATATACAAAGCAGAAACAGACTCTCAGACTTAGAGAACAGGCCTGTGGTTGCGGAGGTGGGGAGGCCCAGGGGAGGGATGGGGTGGGAGTTTGGGATTAGCAGATGCAAACTCTTTTATATAAAACAGATGAACTACCAGGTCCTACCGTAGAGCACAGAGACTATATTCAATGTCCTGTGATTAACTAGAATGGAAAAGAATATGAAAATAAAGGGGAAAAAAACTAAACAAGTTGCGGATGTGTTTCTTTAAGGTTTCAAAACAAGACCAGATTAGCACGTACACGGCGACTCAGCACGGCCATGTACCGTGTACGCAACCTGGGCACCTGGGAAGGAGCTCTTAGCATTGAAGGAGGACCAGCATCAGTGTCCCACGGCAGGAGGCATTTATTCTTTTACTTCTGCTCAATGTGCCCCTTTTTAAAAAAAATAATTAAAGAAGATGCACAATGTATGTTTGATAGGCTGCTTTGGTTGGCGTAAAATTCAAGTTATCTCATGGATAAGCCAGAATGACTTCCTTAGACCTCAATATGTAAACATATTGAGCATCCTGTATATCTTTTCTCAGATAATTGGGAAGAAAGTGGCAGGAGGTGAACTAAGAACGTGGAGGCAGCTTGTTTTACTGGAAAGAGTCTGTAGTCAGACAAAAAAGGCACACGCTGTGGAGTGGAACAGATTGGACTTGAATCTCCGCTTGGGCCCAGAACATCTGTGTAGGCAGAGGAAGCTTCCTAACCACTCTAAGCTTCAGTTTTCTTGTCTGCAAAAATGATTCACTGAGCTAATGTCTGTGGAAGATTCCTAATGTATGTGCACAGTTCAATACATATTTTTTTGTTTTAAATCTTTAGTATCAACTATTCTACTACAGGGCTTCCCTGATAGCTCCACTGGTGAAGAATCTGCCTGCAATGCAGGAGACCCTGGTTCGATCCCTGAGTTGGGAAGATTCCCTGGAGAAGGGAAAGGCTACCCACTCCAGTATTCTGGCCTGGAGAATTCCAAGGACGCTATAGTCCCTGGGGTCACAAACAGTCGGACACGACTGAGCCACTTTCACTTTCTTTCTGCTACAGAACACTTTTTTCTTTATTATCAAAAGGTATTCTACACACTGTTGTTGTCATTCGGTCTCTAAGTCGTGTCTGACCATTTGCAACCCCATGGACTGCGGCACGCCAAGCTTCCCTATCCTTCACTGTCTCCTGGAGTTTGCTCAAACTCATGTGCATTGAGTCAGTGATGCTATCCAACCATCTCATCCTCTGTGGCCCCTCATACACACTGCTGCTGCTGCTGCTGCTGCTAAGTCACTTCAGTTGTGTCCGACTCTGTGCGACCCCATAGACGGAAGCCCACCAGGCTCCCCCGTCCCTGGGATTCTCCAGGCAAGAACACTGGAGTGGATTGCCATTTCCTTCTCCAATGCATGAAAGCGAAAAGTGAAAGTGAAGTTGCTCAGTAGTGCCCGACTCGTAGCGACTCCATGGACCGCAGCCCTCCAGGGCTCCTCCCTAACCAGGCTCCTCCGTCCATGGGATTTTCCAGGCAAGAGTACTCATACACACTACTATATATAAAATGGGGCTTCCCAGGTAGCACCATGGTAAAGAATGTGCCTGCTAATGCAGGAGATGCAAGATACATGGGTTCAAATCCTGAGTCAGGAAAGATCCCCTGGAGAAGGGAATGGCAACCCACTGCAGTATTCTTGCCTAGAAAATTCCGTGGACAGAAGAGAGAGATACAGTTCGTAGGACTGCAGAGAGTTGAACACAACTGAAGTGATTTAGAGTGCACACATGTATAGCACAGGGAACTTTCCTTAATACTCTGTAACGGCCTATGTGGATAAAGCATCTTAAAAAAGAGTGTGTGCATGTGTGCTCAGTCGTGTCCGACTCTGTGGGAATTGCATGGACAGTAGCCTGACAGACTCCTCTGTCCATGAAATTTTCTAGGCAAGAATACTGGAGTGTGTTGCCATTTCCTACTCCAGGGGATCTTCTTGACCTAGGGATCGAACCTGTGTCTCCTGTGTCCCCTGCATTGGCAGGCAAATTCTTTACTACTGCACCCCTTGGGAAGCCTGTAAAACTGATTCACTTTGCTTTACACCTAAAACTAACACAATATTGTCAATCAACTATGCTCCAATAAAAAAAAAAATTTTTTTTAACTAAACAAGGTATTGTAAATGCTACCATTAAAACTCCATTTGCATGTCTGTTATTTTATATCTCAGTTAAAAGTGAACGGTCTTACCACCCCCAACTTTTAAAAGACTTCTTACGTTTGGGCTTTTGTTATTGCAAAGGCAGACAAGTTCAGTTTATTCAGAAGTGTTCATACATTATATAAGGTTTTATTTTCACCCAAAGTGGGTTTGCTGAGGATTGTGGTATACTGACTGAAAGCTCTGGCATCATACTGAATGTGAAGTTTGAGATCAAAGGCAAAGTTCAGTCATCCAGGGCAGCCAGTCTTGTGTGAATTAGCCATGATTCATCTCAAGGCAAACATTTGTTGCTCTGTTAGTCACGGAAAATCCTGTGGTCTAGCCTGGCTTTGGAGTGGGCAATGTCATATACATTATTTCACTTAACCCTCACAACAGTTCTGTAACGGAGACACAAAGGCAGAGAAGGTGAACGCACTTTACAGACGAGGAAATTAAGTTCTGAGACTTGGAGTGGGGCCGGGTCAAGGGCACACACTTAATGAATGAGGAGGGCTCGTCGTTTGTCTGTTGTGTTTGTTTCCTCACCCTTTGCACACTTCCCAGTTGCTGCTCTGTGTGTTTGAATGACAGTTGGAGAAAACGAACCCTCATCCCTCCTGTTGGTCATCTCTTGGGTTATCGCATGGCATCAGCTAGAAGGTGTGGGCTGTCCAGGTGGTATGCCTGGTAAAGAACTGCCTGCCAATACAGGAGATGTAAGAGACGTGGGTTTGATTCCTGGGTCAGGAAGATCCTCTGCAGGAGGGTATGGCAACCCACTGCAGTACTCTTGCCTAGAGAATCCCACGGACAGAGGAGCCTGGAGGGCTACAGTCCACGGGGTCACAAAGAGTCAGACATGACTGAAGCGACTTAGCACGCACAAGCAGCAGGTGTGACCACATGTGCCTGAAAGGTATCCTTTCAATGTGGTTGGTCAACTCTTCTCTTTGGACAAGTCATCCCAAAGATGCCAGACTATAAAAATGAAGCACTTTCATATGAAACTTGTTCTATTAAAACAAAGCAGGATTGCCTTTCTCTTGGTATTAGTACTACTAAAGTTTCCAACTAAATGAACTGTTCTTTTTTAAATTGATGTATAAGGCAATGTGGTAGAACTGGGTTTGATCCCTGGGTTGGGAAGATCCCCGAGAGGAGAGCATGGCAACCCACTCCAGTATTCTTGCCTGGAGAATCCCATGGACAGAGGAGCCTGGCCGACTACGGGGTTGCAAAGAGTTGGACACGACTGAGCGACTAAGGACACATAGTTAATCTACAACCCTGGGTTAGTTTCAAGTATACAGCAAAGTGGTTCGGTTATACATATAGTAGCATATCTATATATGCTTTTTGCAGACTCTTTTCCATCTAGGGTATTGCAGAATGCTGAGTGTAGTTCTCTGTGCTATCAGTAGGTCCTTGTTTATCTATTTTATATGCAGTAGTTCTAGTCTCAATAAGTTCCTTAAAAATATACCTTGGTTCTGCTTTGCTCAGTTGCTCAGTTGTGTTCTACTATTTGTGGACTGTAGCCTGCCAGGCTCCTCTGTCCATGGGATTTCCCAGGCAATAATACTGGAGTGAGTTGCCATTCCCTACTCCAGGGGATTTTCCTGACTCAGGGATCGAATGCACGTCTCTTGGGTCTCCTGTATTGGCAGGTGGATTCTATAACCCCCTGCAACCAGGGAAGCCCCAAAATGCACCTACTATGTATGAGTAGTTTGGAACTTAAGGACAATTCATTTATTTTATTTTTAATTATATGAATGACTCTTCAATTCCAAACTGTCCATACACAGAAGGTGCATTCTTAAGGAACCTCTTGCTGCTATAACTCCCCTGAGGGTTGTATCCATATGTAGACATTCCTGAGCTGCTTGAAGATATCTAGGTAGGGCCATGAAAGGTGTTCTTGGATGATGTCAAGATCACCCTGGGCTTCCCTGGTGGCTCAGCAGGTAATGAATCTGCCTGCCATTCCGGAGACCGCCTGCATTGCAGGAGATGCAGATTCGATACCTGGGTCAGGAAGATCCCCTGGAGGAGGAAATAGCAACCCACTCCAGTATTCTTGCCTGGGAAATGCTCGGATAGAGAAACCTGGCGGGCTACAGTCCATGGGGGTCACAGAGTTGGATACAACTTATCGACTAAACCACCATCCGCAAGATCCCATTCAATGTATAGTGCTGCAGCTTTCAAAGCATAAGTTCATCATCTCAGCTAAACTGATACTCACCATAGCCCTGGGAGACGGGCAGAGCAGACCCTGTGTTCATTTCACTGGAACACTGACGTGTCCAAAGACATCAGAGGGAGACCTGTCTCCATGACCCTGTTCTTGGATTCTATCACTTCAGTTCAGTTCAGTCACTCAGTTGTATACGACTCTTTGCGACCCCATGAATCACAGCACGCCAGGCCTCCCTGTCCATCACCATCTCCCGGAGTTCACTCAGACTCATGTCCATCTAGTCGGTGACGCCATCCAGCCATCTCATCCTCTGTCATCCCCTTCTCCTCCTGCCCCCAATCCCTCCCAGCATTAGAGTCTTTCCCAATGAGTCAACTCTTCGCATGAGGTGGCCAAAGTACTGGAGTTTCAGCTTTAGCATCATGCCTTCCAAAGAAATCCCAGGGCTGATCTCCTTCAGAATGGACTGGTTGGATCTCCTTGCAGTCCAAGGGACTCTCAAGAGTCTTCTCCAACACCACAGTTCAAAAGCATCAATTCTTCAGCGCTCAGCCTTCTTCACAGTCCAACTCTCACATCCATACATGACCACTGGAAAAACCATAGCCTTGACTAGATGGACCTTTGTTGGCAAAGTAATGTCTCTGCTTTTGAATCTGCTATCTAGGTAGGTCATAACTTTCCTTCCAAGGAGTAAGTGTCTTTTAATTTCATGGCTGCAGTCACCATCTGCAGTGATTTTGGAGCCCAGAAAAATAAAGTCTGACACTGTTTCCACTGTGTCCCCATCTATTTCCCATGAAGTGATGGGACTGGATTCCATGATCTTCGTTTTCTGAATGTTGAGCTTTAAGCCAACTTTTTCACTCGCCTCTTTCACTTTCATCAAGAGGCTTTTGAGTTCCTCTTCACTTTCTGCCATAAGGGTGGTGTCATCTGCATATCTGAGGTTATTGGTATTTTGGTGTTAAATAAGATATTCGCCATTTTATGTAGGGTGACTGGTTTGAAAACATTCTTACACTGCATTTGTTCCCTGGAAGATCTGGGGAAAGGAACTGCTGGCAGTACAGCTGCCACTACCCAGCTCTCAATTCTCTCTTTCACCAGAGTTTAGCTGGGAAATGCGGTCAGCACAGTGAATCATCTCTTCCTCCTCAAGACATTTGACCAGCTTTTTAAGATTTCCTTGTGGACATGCTGGAGAAATATGAGGTCGAGCCTGGGATGCTGAGATGAATTACTAGCTGGCTAGCGGTGTCCAAAGGGATTGTCCAAAGGTGACTCAGTCACCCAAAGGTTTTTGGTCTTGGTGTTGTAGAGCTCTCTCCAACTCTAGACTGTCCAGCACTTTTATCAGGGCCATGAACAGAAACGCAGCGCTCACTATTCTTGCATTTATAGATAGCATGAAGGGCTTCCCGATAGCTCAGTTGGTAGAGAATCCACCTGCAATGCACTGGGAGGGGGACTGATGAGAAGTTGATTGATGGGGGCTGAGTCTGTAAAAATCCACTTTTTAAAAAGTCTATTTATTTTTTAAATGAAGGATAATTGCTTTGCAGAATTTTGTTGGTTTCTGCCAAACAGCCACATGAATTAACCATAGGTGTAAAAATCCACTTAGATAGCCATAAATGTGAATACTTCTGTTTGGATCTGCTCACCCAAATCCAAGAAATGAACTACCTTCCAATATAGGGTAAAGAAATAATAGATTAATAGTAGGAACTTCCCAGCTGGTGCTAGTGGTAAAGAACCTGTTTGCCAATACAGGAGATGTCAGAGATACTGGTTAGATCCCTGGGTCAGGAAGATACCTTGGAGGAGGGCATGGCAACCCACTCCAGGATTCTTGCCTGGAAAATCCCATGGACAGAGAAACTGGGTGGGCTATGGCCCATGGGGTCACAAAGAGTTGGACATGACTGAAGTGACTTCACAGGCACTCAGTCAAATATGAGTAAACACTGTTAAATATCCATTGAAAAGCTTGTTTGATTTCACATGAGTTTATGGAAATTTGGTGTCAAGGTGGAGGTCTGGTGAGACCACACCAAAGGAACTGCTGCTCCATAAGAAGCCCATCGGGAAACGTGTGTGTGCAGGAGAGGATGCTCACGGTGGGAGGTGGCATCCGCCCCTGACCGTGAGGATGCTTGAAGGAAGCAGAGCTCTTCCAGGAGGCAAGGGGAAGATTCGGGGTGACAGGTCATTGGTTATTTCCTGCGCGTGTGAGAAGCTTTTCTGTAGAAGAGTTCTTTTCAGTCCTAAGACTTCAAACCAGATGGCTAGATGGTGGAAGATGAAGTGGGCTGCATAAGGCTGGGTTCCAGTTCTTCCAGACTCTGCAAACACTTGGAAGGGAAGATTACAGATGGGAGTTTGACCAGGGCTTTGATGCTCCCTGGGAGAACTTTACTCAGGAAATGCTTCCTGGTGGAGATGAAAGTCACACTGAGCTTTGAAGAATGAAGAAGTTTGGGATGCAGGGTTGAAGTGTCCCAAGAAGTCATTCCAGGGGCAAAACAAGCAGCAGGGTAATCAGATGAGAGGCAGGAGAACATGACAATTATGCCTGTGAGTGCTGTTATCTGCATGCAAACTCTGCTACTTGTTAACTCTGCAACTTTGATTCAGATAGAAGGGTGGACCCCCAAAGGTGGCCACATCCCCATGCCTGGAACCTGTGATTATGTTACATTACATGGCAGAGGGGAGTTGAGTTTGCAGATGGGACTAAGTTTGCTAAACAACAGACAGGGGATTATTTTGGATTATCTGTGCTCAGTCTCTCAGTTGTGTCTAATGCTATGTGACCCCATGGACTGTAGTCCACCAGGCCCCTCTGTCCATGGAATTTTCAAGGCAAGAATACTGGAGTTGCCATTTCCTTTTCCAGGGAATATTCCAGACCCAGAGGTCAAACCCATGTCTCCTGCATCTCTTGCATTGGCAGGCAGATTCTTTATCACTGAGCCATCTGGGAAGTTCTTTGAATTATCCAGATGGGCCCAGTTTAATCACAAGAGTACTGAAAAGTGGAAAAGGCAGGGCAGAGATCAGAATCAGAGAGTGAGGCATGAAAATGGAAACAAGGTCAGAGAGAGCCTAGGTGGTTGTCTTTGACGGTGGAGGAAGAGGCCCTGAGCCAAGAAATGCTGTGCTTAGTTACTCAGTCGTGTCCGACTCTTTTTGATCCCAAGGTCTGTAGCCCGCCAGGCTCCTCTGCCCATGGGATTCTCCAGGCAAGAATACTGGAGTGGGTTGCCATGCCCTTCTCCAGGGGATCTTCCCAACCCAGGGATCAAACCCAGGTCTCCCACATTGCAGGTGGATTCTTTACCATCTGAGCCACCAGGGAAGCCCCAAGAAATGCTAGCAGCCTCCAAAGAAGAGGGCAAGGAAAAGGACTCTCTTCTCGAGCCCCCAGGAAGGAACCCAGTGCTTTTCACACCTCAATTTTCACCCAGTAAGATCCGTTTCAGACTTCTGGCTTCCAAAACTATGCAATAAAAAAGTTTGTATTGATTTAAGTTACTGCTGTTGTATATTTGTTATAACAGCGGCAGAACTCTAGATCACTTGGGTTAGTTTGACAGCTCAGAGCCAGTATTTTAAATGTATAAACTAGGATGTTAATAATATCTACTTCCTAGAATTCTTGCAAGTAAAGTAACCAGTACCCTACTTGACATATTGTGTGTTTTCAGTAAAAGGTCATCATCATTGTTATGAAAGACTGCTTTATGGTGACATCATTCAGCTGTCACAAGACCCTATAACCAATCCGTTTCTTCCTCAATCACCTTGCAGGAACTCCTGACACAACCCTCACTTCCCTAGCATCGGAAAACATCACCCCTCTGCTACCCAACTCTCCCATTTCAATTTCTAGGGAAAGACGAATTGGCCTAGCTGTCCAGTTTGGGTCAAGGACCTACTTATCCAATCCCGATAAGATTGACTGTATGGATAACAGGAAAGAAGTTTCTAGAAAAGTGGGGCTTAGCAAGTTCTCCAGTCTAGAGTCCACTGCTTGGCTGTGCATGAGCACACGCATACACACACACACGGTCATTGTATCCAGAGCTGCCACTACTCTCTGAGTATTGGATCGCTGGTTAGAACTATTTCTTCCCTTGCATGGTCTTGATATGGTGTAGATACTTGTCCTCACAACTTGCAATGTAGGTCACTGATGTGAACTGGAGGAGACAGAATAAGATGGACATTGGGAAGCACCATCCATTGGTCAACTGGGTGTTTCAACACGTGTTGTTTCAACACATGTCTGTTTGCTGGCACGTTGCCATGGATGTGGACTGAACAAAACGGATTTCCTGATGTGTGCGTGTGTGTGTGTGTGTGTGTACCTTCTTATCAGTCCAGTCCATTCCCTGGGTACATTTAAGATCAAGAAAGATGTGGGTGAGTCCTGAATGAAGGAAAAATCCTGAGACTCTCTAAAGCTGGAGAGTCTTAGTGACCTACCCACTTAAAATATTGTGAGGGTTCCTTTCTCTTCTATTTTTGAGGCGTACATTTGTAAGTCTTTAATGCCAGACATTTTGGATATCATGATTTTTATTCATCAGGCCCACTAAAGGAAACGGCGACTTTAGGACTTTTGAGTCTCCTTAGTTCTGAGGTTAATGATCTGCAGGAAGTACACATGGGGAAATAAACAGGAGTGTGAGTCTTAGGGAAATTGTTCTCAAATATGCCCTGAACTGTAGCTCGAGCCTTCTCAGATTACCTTTACGTCAAGTTTGCCTATGATCACATTTTGCCTTCATTTAAAATGAATTTATTGAGTGTCTAATATGTTCTAGGCATTGCCCTAGGCCTTGTGAATGTAACTGTGAGCAAAACAAAGTTGCTGGTTTCATGTAGCTTACATTTTAGTGGAAGAACATTCCATAGTGGTTGAAAGCTGTTCAGCAAAACCCAGTCTCCTCTTTGGTGGTCACACACCAAAGCTCTACTTCCCAAGTCCTGTAAAGTTATGTATGGACATATGGCCAAGTCCTTTCCAGTCAAGAATTAGAGCAGAACTCAGTGCCCTTTGCCTTAATTCACATGTTCATTTTCTTACTTAGATTCTTCTGAAATCATTGTGACCATAGGAAAAACATCTAATTGACTCTGTCTATTTTTAGGTAAAAATATTTTGATGTTCATTTTTATTTCCCGTATGAGATGTTTTTAAGAGAAATCTATACATCACATGTTTCTATGAAAAATATAAAAATGGGACTAGCTTTGTAAGCTTTATTCTACGGAGAAGAATTAAAAGAGTTCTTTGAAGTTTACTGTGAACTCAGAGAGTAAAGCACTAAAATATACAAGTAGGAAAAAAAGGTGGCGCAGTGGTAAAGAATCCACCTGGCTGGCAGTGCAGGGGATGCAAGAGAGGCAGGGTCAATCCCTGAGTTGGAATGATCCCCTGGAGAGGAAATGGCAAGTCACTCCAGTCTTCTTGCCTGGAAAATTCCATGGACAGAGGATCCTGGTGGGCTACAGTCCATGGGGTCCTGAAGCGTTGGTCATGACTGAGCATGCGCACAGGTGCATGAAGGAATGAGATAATGTTTAAAGAGATTTGAAAATAGCTATAAAGCTTTCATTATTTGGCTTCTCTGTGCTTCAGTTTGCTCATCTGTGAAATGGGGATACTTTGACAGATGAAAAAACTAATAGGCAATTGAATTAGGTGCCTAGATTCTGGTGCCAGACTGTTTGGAGTCTCTTCAGAGGACTCACTCGATGTGTGGGCAACATTTGTCTGGGTCTCAGTTTCCTCACCTGCAAAATAGGGTTAATAGTACCTGTTCTGTAGGACTGTTAGGAGAATTAAATGGGTTAACATTCCAAGTACCACCTGGCACATCGCTATGATCATGTGCTAACTCCTGACAATTTTAGTTAAGATATCAAATATCCTATTTTCTTAAGACAATATACACAGACCTCCAATTTTTCACTACTTTTATTATCATGAAATCTTACATTTTACCAATCTCAAATTTTGCTACAATTTGTTTCAATGTCTCATCACAGGAATTCCCCTTTTATCTACCTTTTGAAAATAAAAATTGAGGAACTTGCCAACTTGGGATATGGCAGCCAGCTGCAAACGATGGGGAAGGGAAGCAGTTCTTCTAAAAAAGGAGATACGCTGAGTAAACAGTCCCCAAAGCAGTCCTGAGTGTGTTCCAGATGAGTAATGATTTATGAACAGGAAATCTGGGTCGGCGGGGCTTCAGTTAAACAGTGTGAGGAGATGGAAACCAGATGTCTAACCTTCCTCGCAGAGGAGGCCCGCAGAGGGAGGCAGCGGGAAGAGGCCCGTGGAGGCGGGAGGATAGGGAGGACCGCAGGAAGCACATATGGCTGGGGGGAGGGGGGCGCTAGGAAGGAGGGGGCGGGGGGAGGGGGGGCGCTAGGAAGGAGGGCACGGGGTGGGGGGAGGGGGGCGCTAGGAAGGAGGGGGGAGGGGGGAGGGGGGGCGCTAGAAAGGAGGGGGTGGGGGGAGGGGGGCGCTAGAAAGGAGGGGGTGGGGGGAGGGGGGCGCTAGGAAGGAGGGCACGGGGTGGGGGGAGGGGGGCGCTAGGAAGGAGGGGGGAGGGGGGAGGGGGGCGCTAGAAAGGAGGGGGTGGGGGGAGGGGGGCGCTAGAAAGGAGGGGGTGGGGGGAGGGGGGCGCTAGGAAGGAGGGCGCGGGGTGGGGAGAGGGGGGCGCTGGGAAGGAGGGCGCGGGGGGCGGGGCCGCCAGGCAGGCCCTGATGGACTCGGACTCCCTCCAAAGTCAACTCATAAAGGGTGTCACCAGCCAGAAAACCCAGCGCTTGTTTAGGATATACATTTTTTTTCAAACCACGTTCCCATGGAAACCTGGACACCAGCTGAAACCGCTCAGAGGTATTTGTTAACAGAGATCATGTGTGTATGAGTGTGTGTAAATGCGATATATTTCAGAAGATACTTCAATGAAATACCTCTCTTCTTCCAATTATATCTCTGAAAGAGCCTAGTTGCCTGAAAACCTAAAAGCAAGATTGACTTTTAACGTGAGCAAGGGAAGAAAGTTTAAGTGCGTGTTCTTCCTGATGTCAAACTGTCTTGATACAAAGAGAACAAGCATTTAGGAGAAGGGTCAGCAAACTATAGCTTGTGGTCTATTTGAACCCACAGACTTTCCATACAGCCCCCAGGTAAAGAGTCTAAAAAAAAAAAGAGTAGTGAGCAAAAGAGAGGAATATGAAACAGGATTGTGTGCAGCCCACGCAGCACAAAATACTTGCCATCCGGTCATGGACAGAAAAGTTCGCTAACCCTGATATGAAACACAGTGCCTGGCAAATGAAGCCAGCATATAAGATAAGAGGTCAGCCTGGTAATTGCTACAAACAAAACGATCTGAGCCCTGTTTTTGTAGCCCCACGCAGCACTGGTTGAGTTAAAGTTCACATGTTTACTTCACGCGAACCCCCTGGACCCTGTCCTCAGAAATGGGCCAAGCTGACAAGCAGCGCACACTGGTGGAAAAGCAGGCCTGGAAAGGGCCTCTGGCTGCTTTTCGGGGAAAGCACATGATGTTTCTGGGTCTGCACAGAGCTGCGCAGCTGCCAAGTTCAGAGCTGGCACTCACCTTCACGCCTCAGGACAGGCCATGAGCAGGGAGGGAAAGTCACAGAAGAGACCTGGAGAAATAAGGCAAAGAGAGGCAGGTACCCGATTATACCTTTGCTTAGATATTAACAAAAGTGACTCTGATTAAATAATTATGAAAATAGCAATGCAATAAACAAAAAGTAATAATAGTTAAGCTAGTTGCAGCTACAATTTATTGAGTGTTTATAATCTGCCAGACATTGTGCTAAGCACTTCCCGGGAATTATATTTAATCCTCATAATAACTTTCTGAAGATGAAGAAACATACTCACAGGTAAAGGAACATTTCCAAAGTCAAAACTGTTAGGAGGCAGAGCCGTGGACTGAGAACAGAGTCTTCACCACTGTCATTAAGGCATTTTTTTTGTTTGTTTTTGAGCCATGTGGCAGGCGGGATTTCTGACCAGGAATTGAACCTGTGCCCCCTGCACTGGGAGCTCAGAGTCTTAACCGCTGGACCCCCAGGGAAGTCTGTTATTGCTTCTCTAATGTAGAAAGGCTCAGGGTGAAGAGCCTGAATATAAATAGGCAGGGTCTAATGGAACTGAAACATAAGTTTTTATTATCCATATCTTATGTCCCTTTTCTTTTAAAAGCCAGGATCATAAAACCCTAATCACTGAGGTGTCACAAAACTTCATTCTAGGTTTTATTTCCCATGGAGTCTGAAATGTGCTTTGTCGGGCCAAACTCAGCACTCTGGATGGAAAGACATCTCCTTCCAGGATACTCTGATTCTTGTCTTTTTTTCCTTTTGGAAAGTCTGTTCTTTTGTGCTCAGGTCAGCTGTTGTTGTTTTAGTCGCTAAGTTGTGTTCAACTCTTTTGCCATCCCATGAACTGTAGCCGGCCAGGGTCCTCTGCCCATGGGATTTCCCAGGCAAGAATACTGGAGTGGGTTGCCATTTCCTCCTCCAGAGGATCTTCCTGACCCAGGGATGGAACCTGAATTTCCTTCACTGGCAGGTAGATTGCTTACCACTAAGCCACCAGGGAAGCCCCCGCGTCAGCTGACTATATAGTGTATCTTGACTTGATCTCACCTGGAAATGAAATTTAGTTATCAACATAGGCCAAATCCTGTAACCCTTTCAGAATGCTCCCTTATCAAATAAGTGTGCAAAAGCCCACTTGTGCGTCCCCTCCGTGGGGGAGTCACTCTGCTTGAGGAGGGGTGAAGCTGGTCACTTGGTCAGAGCCAGGCATCAGCTTGGCACACAAAGCTTTGGTCAAACAGGGAGGATGGTTGTCAGCTGTGACAGTCGAGATCAGTCTGTCTCTTACTCTCTGGTGCTTACCTTGCACGAGTTTTAACAAGAAGCCTCTAACAGATCCTCATGTTTGTTCTTATGCTGATAATGCGTCTGATGCCTACAGGCTTTTTTGTTTATTTTCGCTTGTGGCCCCCCTTTACCCTTGCAGACATTTCCCTAGTAAATCTCCTGCACATCCAGTCCCACCTTCTTAGAGGACCAACACAGAGGTCAACTCCATTAACTAGAGCACGTGACCCAGGGGAACAGGAACAGCTCAGGCAGGAGTGCTCCAGGCAGAGAAACAGCAAGTCTCATCAGCAGGGAGGATGCTCAAAGATCTTCCAAAGGACAGAATGCCTACACACCTATTCAAATGGCCCAGATCCAGAACTGACAGCCCCAAATGCCATCGAGGATGTGGGGCAACAGAAATCCTCCTTCACTGCGGATGGGGAGGCAAAATGATACAGCTACTTTGAAAGACAAGCTCACATTTCTTTCAACACTAAACATAATTATACCACACGTGTGTGTTAGTCTCTCAGTCATGCCCGACTCTTTGCGACCCCATAGACTGTAGCCTGCCAGGCTCCTCTGTCCATGGAATTCTCCAGGCAAGAATACTGGAGTGGGTTGCCATGACCTTCTCCAGGGAATTTTCCCGACCCGGGGATGGAACCCAGGTCTCCCTCATTGCAGGCAGATTCTCTACCATCTGAGCCATCAGGGAAGCCCCACCTGTTGTTACACATTAGTCCAAACCCTTTGAATCTAAAACACCAAGAGTGAATCCTCATGTAAACTATAGACTTTGAGTGCTAATGGTGCATCCGTGTAGGCACATCAGTTGTATCAGTTAATAGAGGGAGAGGCCGTGCCCCAGTGGAGGCAGGGGATGCATGAGAGATCTCTGTATGTTTCTCTCAGTTTTGCTGCAAACCGAAGACTGCTCTAAGAAATAAAGTCCATCTCCACCACTCCTCAATCTAGAATGCTTGCAGCTGAGTCAGTGAGAGAAAGATGAGAAAAGGGCAAGATCATTCACCATCCTAAGGATTTTGGTCTCATTCGGAAACAGTGGTAACGCACTCAGTGATCCTATGGAGGGAAGTTACATGGACAAATTTTCATTTTAAAAAGCTCTTTGCAGATGTGATGATTAGAATAATTTGATAAGAGGACAGAGGGAGGCATAGAACCCACTGAGGAAGCTATAACAGAAGTTTCATGCAGCGATGGTGATGGATGTGGGAGAGACGGAATGTGCAACACTGGAGAAATACATAAAGATTAGAATATTGAGAAAATTCAAAGGAATCCTCAGCAGGTGGCTTATGACAGCCTCATCTACCCACATGGCCCCATGGGATAAAAGCAGGTATCTTTGGGGAAGTTGGGGGTTTTGAGCGTGCTGACTTGGGGTACCATGGAAGGATCTCAGTGGACCTGTCAGGAAGATGGTGGGATGCTTGTGATTCTGGGGCTCAGGAATCAGTGTGGGAAAAAGTTGGCAGTTTTAGGATATTTGGTCCATAGATGGTGTTTGAAGTCATGTCATGGATGGAATTGCAAAGACAGAGAGTTTAGCATGAAGAGGCGTGGGCTGAGGCACACTGAGCGACTTTGGCGTTAGGGTTAGTAGAAGGCAGCTTCAAAGGGAGGGCACCAAGGGGCGGAGAAGACCGTGAAGGGAGTGGGTGTCCTGCAGGCGGAGGGGTCATGAGAGTGCGGGTGGGCACCCTGAGTAACCACCTTGAGGGGGCACAAGAAATCTTTAAGGGTCTTTAAGGAGGTGAGGGAGCCACCTCAGCACAGACGCATGATTTAGGCAGAGGCAATAGCATGTATGAAGCAGAGCTGGGAATGGTCATTTGGGAAACTGCAACACAGAAATAATGGGAGAGCTCGGTGCTGGAGGAGGAAACTGGAGCTGGGGCTGAAGGAGCGATGCAGGGACGATCCTAAAGGGATCTCTGTCCATTTGGGAAAGCGTGGGCTCTGTTCTGAATTCTGCTTTATTGGCATATTTCAAGCAGGGAATCTGCTTGATCCAATTTGCATTTTGGCAGGCTCAAGACCCTGATGGTGGGAAAGGCTGCGGGCAGGAGGAAAAGGGGATGACAGAGGACAAGATGGTTGGCGGGCATCATGGACTCAATGGACATGAGTTTGAGCAAGCTCTGGGAGATAGTGAAGGACAGGGAAGCCTGGTGCGCTGCAGCCCATGGGGATGCAAAGAGTCAAACACAGTTGTTCAACTGAACAACAACGACAATCCTGGCATTGGTTCCTGTGGCTTTGATATGGGAAGGATTGAGACCCAAGGGCAAAAGGAGGGTTGTGCTGGAATCCAGGCTGGAAGTGAAAAGGGACGGGGGTTGGGGGGTGGGGGAGGGACTCCAGCGATTTGTAGGAAACAGCCTGGGTAAGGATCGTAGTTAGGTATCTAACACCTTGAAAAGTTCAACTTTTAAGATTTCCATCATGTTAGCATTATTCTTGGAGAAATAGGTCTTTAATTAAAACTCATTAGTGACCATCCAGATATAAATTGTGGAAATGTTGTTCCTTTCAGGATGTTGAATGACATTACACGCTGGTGCCACTCCACCTTCTTTGGGAACCACCGCTCATCTGTCCTCGTTTCATGCATCTTGTACACCAGGCATATCTGCACTTATTAAATGTTTTCTCTCAGCCTCTGAGTACAATGCTATCTGTCTCAATGCCATTAAAAGTCGGTTGTCACTGAACACAAACACACTGGTGATTTGCAAGTTTACTAAAAATTCTGCCTTCCCAAGTTACAAGCACCAATCAGCACAGCTAAAACTTCAGCCATCAATGCTGCCAAACCGGTCATCCTAATGCAGCCCAATTCCATTTTAAAAATGTAAAAATCCAGTGTGATTACACCAGAAGCACAGAGTGTGGCCTTAACGAAGCTGTGGTGAGTCACCGTGGGATTTCCTACGGCACTGTGGCGCTGGTGGTAAAGAATCCACCTGCCCGTGCAGGAGACAGAGGGTTTGATCCCTGGGTCAGGAAGATCCCCTGGAGCTGGAAATGGCACCCTACTCCAGTGTTCCTGCCTGGCGAATCCCCGTGGACAAAGGAGCCTGGTGGGCTACAGTCCATGGAGCCACAAAGAGTCAGACACGACTGAGCGGCTGAGCACAAACAGTAAAGTGTGGTCGCCTGCCAGGATTTGCTGCTAAGAATTCTGGGACATTTCCTTATATACCAAGGTGTGTTACCGGATTGCTACAATCCTTAATGCTTCCTTCTTTCCTTTCTTTCTCCCTCCCTCCCTTCCACAAATATTTGAACATCTTATGTCCCAAGTACTAGGGACACACCAGTGAGCACACAGAAAGCCCTGCCCTCATGGAAGTTTTATTCTGTTGATACTATGGGAAACCATTCAATGTGATCATTAAATTTAGTTAGTTTGTTTTTTTTCCCTTGTGATGGATCCTGAAGACCTGCATTGAAATCCTCACTCTGGTCACTTTCTGTATGATTTAAATCACTCCACATCTCTGAGCTTTAATTTACAAAATTCTTGGGAGGATGAACTGCCTTTCACAAAGTATGCCCTGTCCCACACATTAATATATGATTATCCCTGTAGAGGTAACTGAAACTGCAGATCTAGCAAGCTTTTGGCATTTAAATGGTGGTTGGATTTGTAAATCCTCTAATCTATATCCCTGTGTGTGGGCTCCTTTGTGTTTGAGATGAGATAGGAGAGATTTCCAAATTAAGGTCAAAGAACTTGGAACACATTTTCTGGGATCTCCCCCAAACCAGCCTGTCTTTGAGAAATCCTACCGTGGATAAGTGGCTGAGTTTCTGCCTGGACTGTGGTCACGGAGGCCTCCAGTTCTATTCAATTTACTCCCTGGGGCAAGTGCCAAAGACTCAGCCGCAGCCTTACCATTACTGCCTACGCTCTCAGGGAGTCAGATCCTTCTGGAAGCAACCCAACATTACATTTTACACTGAACCTTTGTTAATGAAAGGAAATTAAAGTAATTCGAAGCTAAGGCAGGGTCCCTTTCATCTGCATGTTCAGGGCATCTTTTTGTTGTTGTTGTTTCGGTCTAGTTGTTTGAAAGTTGCAGTAATTTCATCATGACTTTGACTGTACAATATTAGAAGATGTAGACATGTTTGTCTAGGTCTCTAGAATTTGCTTGCTGAGGAACTTCTTTTGTCCTAGACTTTTCTAGTCTTCATAATTAACTTGACTCATCTCTCTTTTATATTTATTTTTCGATGTGGACCATTTTTTAAAGTCATTATTGAATTTGTTAAAATATTGCTTCTGTTCTGTTTTTTTTTGGCCATGTGGCATGTGGAATCTTAGCTCCTTGACTACAGATCGAACCCAGGCCTACTGCATTGAACACAAAATCCTAACCACTGGACCACCAGCGAAGTCCCTGACCCATCTCTTTGATGTTTGTCCTTCTGCCTGCTTTCTCCCACAGCACTCCAAGACAATGAGAGGCTCTGGGCTTTGTCACCAGGATAACAGACATTAGGGTTTGTTGCTTTAAAAAGTTCTTCATTCACTTTATGTTCTAGTTGCATGTAGACAAAACAATCTGTGGTCATTTGGTGAACATTCTGATTTTCCCTTTAAAGATAATTATTATGTCATGAAGATAGTAATACGCTAAATTATTTCAACCAATTAAAATATCAATCCTATTCATTGTTATCTATTTGGAAGAAAAAGAAAGAAAAGCAAGACTGATATCAGGAACTTCTCGATGCAACAAATACTTACCTTGTACCTCCTGAAGATAAGATACTGTGCTGGTTACTAAGGATCCTGCTGGGAATGAGGCGGCCACTGCTGCTGTCTCTGTAGACCTTGTCTCAGCCGGGAAATTGATTAGAAATGAGACATATTTACTAATGGAACCAATATCCTTCCTGTTCAACTCCAACCTTTCACCTTTGACCCTGCATCCCTCAGCCAAGGGGGCTGGGAGTTGCCTCCTATATGGTGTTATTAAAGAATGGACGTGAACAAGCACTTCAGACACTTCTTAACATAGCTGGAAACAAAAATGTTTTTGGTTAACCCCCAAATTCAGTCAACTTGAAACCCATTTAACCAATTTAATTGAGGTGTTACACATACTTTAGAAAGGGTAAATATACCTTTAGAGAGCTTCCAGGTTTGCAAAGACTCACCAGTATCTTTGCTTTGTGCCTTTGATAACCTGGTGAGGTTATCACTAGATGCTATTGGTCTTACAGTCGAGTAGAAACATGCGAAAGTGTTAGCTGCTGTCGTGTCTGACTCTTTGTGACGCCATGGACTGTAGCCTGCCAGGCTCCTCTGTTGGTGGAATTCTCCAGGCAAGAATACTAGAGTGGATTGCCATTTCCTTCTCCAGGGGATCTTCCTAAGCTAGGGATTGAACCCAGGTCTCCTGCATTGCATGCAGATTCGTTTCCATCTGAGCCACCAGGGAAGCCCAGCTTTAAGTATTTTCTGTGTGGAGGACAGAGGAGCCTGTGGGCTATAGTGCATGGATCACAGAGTCAGACATGACTGAAGCAACTTGGCATGGACACACAGACGGCTGTCTTCTATCTGCCCTGGAGGCTTAAAAATGAAACTGAGGTGAGAAATTATTGAGTGACCTTCAGATAGAGAAGAAGAAATATTGTATGATATCCCTTTTGTATGGAATCTTAAAAAAAAAAATGGTACACACGAACTTATTTACAGAACAGAAAGAGACTCACAGAGAACGAACTTATGGTTGCTGGGAGAAGGATGAGGGGGAAAGATAGTTAGGGAGTTTGGGATGGACATGTACACACTGCTATCCTTAAAATGGATAACCAGCAGGGACCCACTTTGTAGCACGGGGAATTCTGCTCAGTGTTATGTGGCAGCCTGGATGGGAGGGGAGTCTGGGGGAGAATGGATACATGTATATGTGTGGCTAAGTCCCTTTGTTGCCCATCTAAAACTATCACCACATTATCAATCAGCTATACCCCCATACAAAATAAAAAGTTTGTTTTTTAAAAAGAAAGAGAAAAAATTCCTTTTTTTTTTAATAAAGAGAAAAAATGTAAATTGGGAAAACAGTTCCTGAATGACCTAGATTTTGTTGCTGAAGTCAGTCTCAGCCAGTTTAAGCGCACAGATGTAGATGGTCCACAGGGAATCTCTCCCAGCGAGGGCCTGTCAGTGTGACCTCACCCAGAGGCTGCAGGTCAGCTGGCTTCTTGGGGCCAATTTTTCATCTCAAGCCACTGGTGTGAGTGACCACAGGAATTTCTGCAAGATACAGATGGTGGCTGACTCTCATGATTTTACTGGGTGCTACTGAAGATGTTTCTTTTCTGGATGATTCAGTGGGAGAATTTACTCTGATGTGGGGTGGAGGCCAGTGGTCCCTGGTGTTTTCATTTACGGGAACTTCCCAATAGATCAACCCCCACATGGACAACACTAGCTGTCAGATTTCCTCTAATTTCAAACGTTTTCAGAATTTTTTTTTTTAAACTTAAGTTCATACAGGAATTCATATCCATCCCCTTTAAATTCCAGCTGGGTAGTCTGGGTTTACTCTTCTGGCTTCCTGCTCTGTGCAATGAGGGGATCAGACTGGAGCACAAAAGCCTCTGCAAATCCTTTGACTTTCTCGAGTGCTGAATTGCTAGATTCCTGCCATGTCACAAGCCGAGACAGGAAAGGCCATGTGAGATGCAGACAAGATCTCACTCTGGAACCATCCGGTGGGTGAGGACAGCAGAAAGCTCAGCAATAGGAATCACCTCCTGCTTTGAATTCAATGTGTGGTGAAGCTTCTGGCTCAGAACCACAGAATGTGGGAACAGCCAACCCCATACAGATGCAAGCCGCTCCGGGATTCTTGCCTGGAGAATCCCATGAACAGAGGAGCCCAGCAGACTACAGTCCATAGGGTCACAGAGAGTCGGACGTGACTGGGTGACTGAGCATACCTGCAGACTCCAGAGCTGACATCCAAGATAGAGGCCATCCTGGCGCCCTGCCACCATCCACCACCGTATTGATCTCCCCAGCTCCGCACCTGTAGCTCTTTGCACCTCTTTCCATCTTTCCCCACTAGATGGACAGCTGGCCACCTGTGTTCTGACTCCTCTCCTCTCTTCCTTCTAAGGACTTTGATCCTACGAATCTCTCTCTTCTGTGTCATTGGAGAAGGAAATGGCAACCCACTCCAGTACTCTTGCCTAGAAAATTCCATGGATGGAGAAGCCTGGTGGGCTATAGTCCATGGGGTCACAAAGAGTCAGACACAACTGAGGGACTTCACTTTTTCACTTTCTGTGTCATTAGTCATTTCTTCTACACCATTTTCTCAGCAACATAAGCTTTACTATTTCCTGTCCTAAAACAAGGGCTTCCCAGGCAGTGCTAGTGGTAAAGAACCCACTTGTCAATGCAGGAGATGTTAGAGATGCGAGTCTGATTCCTCGGTCGGGAAGATCCCCTGGAGGAGGGCATGGCAACCCACTCCAGTACTCTTGCCTGGGGAATACCACGGATAGAGGAGCCTGGTGGTCTACAGTCCATAAGGTCGCAAAGAGTCGGACACGACTGAAGTGACTTCCTGTGCACGCATGTCCTCAAACAAACAGCAACATCACCAATTAAAAAAAAATTCCACGAACTTGTGCAGCCACTCGCTTCTCCTCTCTGTTCCGGTGAAGCCCCACTTCTGTTGACTGTAACGGAGCCACTCTAATCAGGCTTCTGCACCCACTGCGTTTGCCTTTTCCCCAGATCACCGATGCCCTCTGTGCTGCCAAGCTCCATGGCCCTGACTCTGCTGTCATGTTCCCTAAACCGCTAGGGCTTTTAGTACCCTGGACCTCCTTGAAAACCTTTCTTCCCTCAGCTGTCAGGACTCTGCTGTGTCCTGGTTTTCCTCCCACTGGGGTCCTGCCTAATCTGGTGTGAGTCTGTGTCCCTGGTTTCCTCTCCTTCTCCCCTTAATGTCTCCCACTCTCCCGCCCCTCTCCATCACACACACAGATGGAGGGTGCACACCATAGCTATGGCTCTGGGGGTCTTGGGAGGGGTGATGGTGACGCTGGAACCAGCCTTCAGATCTGAGAGTCAGTAAGCGGTAACATTACAGGGTCTCTGCCTCCAATCTAAAGTCAACAAGGCACAGACTTTGCAGGTGGTCCAGTGGTTAAGAATCCACCCGCCAGTGCAGGGGACATGGGTTAGATGCCTGGTCTAGGAAGATTGCACATGCCTTGGAGCAACTAAGCCCACATACTGCGACTACCTAAGGCTGCGTGCTTAGAGTCTGTGCTCTGAAATAAGGGGAGCTGCTGCAATGAGAGCCCACTCACCACAAGCAGAGAGTTGCCCCTGCTTGCTGCAATTAGAGAAAGCCCACATGCAGCAACAAAGATCCAGCACAGGCAGAAATAAATAAAATTCAAAAAAAAATAAATAAGTAAACAAGGTCTTAGCAGGGACAGCAGGATTTCTGCGTGGAAATACAGGTCACAAATATAATTCAGGCGATAAAGGCTCATTCAATATTTAAATACACTGCAAAGCAATTCTAAAGCAAAGTTGCCAGGTTATATTCACAGTGATAGCAGGGTAGGCAATAATTTTTCTTTAAAATTGTTCTCTCCAAGGTGGGTCATAAAATGGATCATGGATCAGCACTCAGCTGATCACCAGGTGGAGCATCTCTGGGCAGCAAGAGGCATTGGCTTTACTTGGAAACCAGGGTTAACTTGACTAAAACCAGGCGAGGCAGCCTATGAACAGCTGTGATGGAGTTCTGGGAGATTAATGTCCCATGAAGGGATTTTACAGATCAGATCATGGCTCAGAAAGCCTGGTAGTCAAGTAGTGAGAGCTGTCAAAACAAAGAGATCCAAAGTCTAGGGCTGCTGCTGCTGCTAAGTCGCTTCAGTCGTGTCCGACCCTGTGCGGCCCCATAGATGGCAGCCCACCAGGCTCCCCCATCCCTGGGATTCTCCAGGCAAGAACATTGGATTGAGTTGCCATTTCCTTCTCCAATGCATAAAAGTGAAAAGTGAAAGTGAAGTCGCTCAGCCGTGTCTGACTCTTAGCAACCCCATGGACTGCAGCCTATCAGGCTCCTCCCTCCATGGGATTTTCCAGGCAAGAGTACTGGAGTGGGATGCCATTGCCTTCTCTGAAGTCTAGGGCAAGACTCTGCAATTTGGTTCACTGAACTAGCTGGGCAAAAAGTGACTCCATTTGATTAGGAATGATGAATTTGTCAAATTTGTATGAATATTGTGTGATAACCTGTGCTGCAGTGCTAAGTCACTCAGTTGTGTCCGATTCTTTGTGACCCCATGGACTGTGGCCCGCCAGTCTCCTCTGTCTATGGGATTCTCCAGTCAAGAATACTGGAGTGGGCTGCCATGCCCTCCTCCAGGGGATCTTCCTGGTCCAGAGATTGAACCCGTGTCTCTTACACCTCCAGCAGTGGCAGACAGATTCTTTACCACTAGCATGAATGCATCACCTATAACAACAACACTCTTCTGCTACTTACTTGGAGGTGACTTCTTGAATATGACACTGAAAGCAAAAGCAACATAAGCAAAAATAAACAAATGGGATGACGTTGGTTCTAGCACTGGATGGAGGATAGAATACTCTTTCTATTTACTGTATACCTCTTACTAAATATGTTGCTGTTGTTGTTGTTGTTTGGTTGCTAAGTCGTGTCTGACTGTTTGCAACCCCGAGGACTGCAGCATGCCAAGCTTCCCTGTTCTTCACAGTCTCCCGGAATTTGCTTAGACTCATGTCCATTGAGTCGGTGATCCTATCTCTCTCTTCCTCTGCAACCCTCTTCTCCTTTTGTCCTCAGTCTTTCCTAGCATCAGGGTTTTTTTCCAATGAGTTGACTCTGTGCATCAGGTGAACAAAGTATTGGAATTTCAGCATCAGAACTTCCAATGACTATTCAGGGTTGATTTCCTTTAGGATTAACTGGTTTGATCTCTTTGCTGTCCAAGGGACTCTCAAGAGTCTTTTCCAGCACCACAGTTCAAAAGTATCAATTCTCCAGGTACACAGCTTTATTCATGGTCTAACTGTCACATCTGTACATGACTACTAGAAAACCCACATGGACCTTCATTGGCAAAGTGACGTCTCTGCTTTTTAACATGCAGTCTGGGTTTGTCATAGCTTTTCCTCCAAGGAGGAAATGTCTTTTAATTTCATGGCTGCAGTCACCATCTGCAGTGATTTTGGAGCCCAAGAAAATAAAATCTGTCACTGCTTTAACTTTTTCCCCTTCTATTTGTCATGAAGTGATGGGACCAGATGCCATGATCTTAGTTTTCTAAATGTTGAATTTTAAGCCAACTTTTTCACTCTGCTCTTTCACCTTCATTAAGAGGCTCTTTAGTTCCTCTTCACTTTCTGCCATTAGAATGATATCACCTGCGTAACTGAGATTGTTGATATTTCTCCTGGCAATCTTGATTCCAGCTTGTGATTCATCCAAGTGATATATCTACTAAAAATGTAGAGAGGGGATATTCCAGATTTAATCCAGTGTCAAGACTGATAGAAGAGAGATGAACACCACCAGTCAATTATTAAAATGATTAACATGAATGAATAGCAAACACAGATCAACACCACAAACACAGAGCAACCGTGTGGCAGATTTCCTGTAACTTTATTGTGTTTAGTAGTTGGAGGAAATGAAGGGCTGGTCAAAGAGCACATTTTCAAATATCTATCTAACTTGTGGAATTTTTGCAAATATTTTCATCATCTGATATAAGTTCCTGGGGCTGGGGGTGGTGCTGAAGACAATTATTCCATGTGTTTGGCTTCATTTAAGTCTAAGGATCTATAACCACAAACTAATCACCCTATGGAGTCAACATTCCAGCTCCCAGGAGCAGAGCCATGTGAGTTCTGAACAATCTTGAAGTCTTGCGATTTTACTCTGTGACTTAGGGCTGCAGGTCTGCATCCAGTCCCATCTTCTAAACATGTCCAGGTTCCTTTCCTTAAGTCTTCAGTTTGGGTCCAAAGCCTCACAATTGAGGCAGCTGTCATTACTCCTGTGGGCGGAGGGTCAAGCCAGAGTTTCTGCCCTCTGCAGAAACAGGTTGCAGGTCTGTTCATATGAAAGTTTCCAAGGTGAGAGAATGAAAGCGTAGGAGTTTCTGTATACTGAATCTGATCCTGCATTCTCTGTGAAAATAGAAAATGTGATGGATAGATAATAAAGAGATCTGAATGGATGATGGATGGACTGGTGGGTTGGTGGATTGGGTAGATGGATGGGTGGATAGATGGATGGGTGAATGGATGACAGAGTTGGAGAGGAATGGACAGACAGACAGATGAATGAATGGATGGATAGACGGGCAGACAGATGGTAGAGAGCTCACCCTTAGGATGAGCTGGGAGAAAAACCCACTTTTGCCCTTTCATTAAGGTAACATTTTTATTGATTTTTCTCCCCAGGGATCCTCTGATTCATGCGCTCAATCGCGTCTTCCTCTCCGGCTGCTGGAAGGAGCAGACACGCATTTAATCTCATCTATATCAGGTGTGGAGAAGGCAGTGGCACCCCACTCCAATACTCTTGCCTGGAAAATCCCATGGATGGAGGAGCCTGGTAGGCTGCAGTCCATGGGGTCGCTGAGAGTCAGACACGACTGAGCGACTTCACTTTCACTTTTCACTTTCATGCATTGGAGAAGGAAATGGCAACCCACTCCAGTGCTCTTGCCTGGAGAATCCCAGGGACGGGGGAGCCTGGTGAGCTGCCGTCTATGGGGTCGCACAGAGTCGGACACGACTGAAGTGACTTAGCAGTATCAGGTGTAAGGTTCTCACAGGCTGCATCTTGGATGCTGGCTTCACTCCTGGATCATGGTTTTTTTCTTTATTATCACTATTGTTACTCCTGGGGCATTATTATTATTTTTTCCCTCCCATACTCAATTTTTGTTTTAATCTAACCTAGTGTTTACTTTTACAAACTGCATCTTTTTTTTTAAAGGGAAAGGAGTTGGGAGGAGAGGCCAGGAGTGCTGGAATGTGGCAGGAAGGGAGAAGTCCCGGGAGGGAGGGAAGGAGCCGCAGAGAGACCGGCAGCCGCCACAGGCAGGGCTTCCCCGGGTCCCTGTCCCTTCCCTGCACCCCTTCTGTCCTCTCCAAGGCCTTGTCCTTTTCTGAGACCCCCCCTTCTTCTCTGGGGCTCCATTGCAACAGGAAGCAGAGACTCACAGAGGGTGGCGAGCCGCCAGGGTCACGCGGCCTAGGAAGTAGCGGAGTCTGACTCCTGACGGGGCTGCCGACGGGAAAGGTCATGGCCATGCTTGCCACGCCCTCATGCCTCCTTAGACGCTGGGGTCATCTCAGGACTGCTGTCTGATGGCCACCCTGTCCTCAGTGTCCCCTCCCATCCCTGGGTATCGCTGGTCCGCAGGCACCCCCGCTGGTTGTCCCTGGTCCTGCCAGGCCCCTCTCCTGCCACCCCACCCCTGATCACCGTCCTCCCCTCTGTGAACACTTTTCCCCAACGTTTATCCCACTTCAGCCTCAGTGCAAGGACTGCCTTCTCTGAGACCCTTCCCTGCACTGGGGTGGGAGCCTCCAGTCTCCCCAGTGAGTGAGTGGCAGTGGGAGTTTGGAACTCGGGATTGGGGATCTACATGACTGCGTGTCAGAGCCGCCTCTCCTGGGCTCGACTCAAGTCAGCGTGAAGGTTTCAGACGCCCTGCAGGAGACATGCCTGCCCCCAGGGGGACGCAGAGTAGGGGCCCAGGGAGGCTGTGAAGCTGGGTTTGAAGGTCAGGAGACCCTTCACTCTCACCAGCCCAGGACTCATGTTTGCAGGGAGACAGGGTACAGGAGACTTCGATTGCCCTGAGCCTCAGTGGACTTTGTTACAAGGGGATGTGTGGTGGGCAGTGTGGGGGCCTCAGGCCTGGAATGGCTGCCAACAGGCTGATTCTTCTACCATCACCTACTAATGTGCTTCAGCCACAAGCTGATAAACAGAGACTTTTAATGGCAATAAAAGTCCAATCTCCCCTATATCCACCCTGTCTGTACTGGGGTCGTTCAGCAAGCTAGGGTCATTGTCGCCACTGGCTTCCCACATGCAGCCACCTGTGCTCTCTGCTTAGATAAACCCAGGGCTCGCCAACATGTCCCCGGGGAATAAAGGGAGTGTCAGGTGACTCTGGAGATATGTAAGAGACCTGGGTTCGATTCCTGGGTCGGGGAGATCCCCTGGAGAAGGGAATGGCAACTCACTCGGGTATTCTTGCCTGGGAAATCCCAAGGACAGAGGAGCCCGGTGGGCTACAGTCCAGGGGGCCACAAAGAATTGGACATGGCTGAGCACACACACAATTGGGCTCTCTTAAACTAGAAAAGTGAAGTGAAAGTGAAGTTGTTCAGTCGTGTCCGACTCTTAGCGACCCCACGGACTGCAGCCCACCATGCTCCTGCGTCCATGGGATTCTCCAGGCAAGAGTACTGGAGTGGGTTGCCATTGCCTTCTACTAGAAACAACTCTCATATTTGGTAGAGAGCTGGGGAGGCCAGTGGGGCTCGTGTGCGGCCCCTCCAGTGACAGTTAGGCGGACTCTAACAAGGTTAGACCTGGCGACAGAATCTGCCCTCTCAGTACTGGAAGATTCGTGGGGAGCTGGCTGGGGAGTGGTCATCGGTTTTGAACCCTGCAAAGCACAGTCCCTGAAAAAGTCTTAATCCCACTGAGAATAATCATGTCAAGGCACTGAAGACAAAAGGTAGCCTCCTTGCAGGAGTCAGTGGATTGGGTGCCAGTCTGGGAGTCAGGGCCTGGCCCGGGGATGTCTGTGGCTTCGTCCACAAGAAGGACTCAACAGGCGCTTCCCTGCCTTGGCTCCAGAAAACTCTAAGGTTAGAAGAGGCCTGCCCTGGCTCTTGCAGGGGGTTGATCACACAGTCTCCCATCTGCAGGGATGCGCTGTCCCTGGACACAGACAGTCCCTGGTCTTGAGTCCCTGCTAGCCAGCTTGCTGGGAGTGGGGGGAGGGCAAGTGTGTTCCCTCCTCTTCTGGCCTGGACCCTGGCCTCTGGGGACTCTGCCAGTAGGCATCAGGCATTGGAACACCAATCCTTCCCTAGCTGGCAGCAAAACGCCCAATATGGGGAAAGAACCCAAACTCCAATTTCAAGTTTTGCAGCCAGGCTTTTCCAAATAAAAGGGCAACAGAAAAGCCCCAGGGAGCTCAGAAGCCCCCTTTGTCTGTGTTCACAGGGAGAAGTGCTGATCCTTCCTCAGTCCTTTCAAACAGAAGCCCATGCTGCGTTTCCTCTGTGGCTGCATTTACATATTCATTCATTAGGATTTTTTTTCACTTAGTTGTGATTCTTTCTTTAGTTGTGTCTGACTCTTTGCTACCCCATGGACTGCAGCACACCAGACTTCCCTGTCCATCACCAACTCCCAGAACTTGCTCAAACTCATGTCCATTGCATCACAATGCCATCCAACCATCTCATCCTCTGTCATCCCCTTCTCCTCCCTTCAGTCTTTCCCAGCATCAGGGTCTTTTCCAATGAGTTGGTTCTTTGCATCAGGTGGCCAAAGCATTGGAGCCTCAGCTTCAGCATCAGTCCTTCCAATGAACACCCAGGGCTGATCTCCTTTAGGGCGGACTGTTTGTGTTAGGTAGGTAGAATAGGGAAAAAGAGTCCAAAATGCTGGTGGCTAAAAGATAAGGACGGGAAAAGCCTGCGAAAATAGAACAAAGGACCGTCTGAGGACCGGAGTGAGGACCTCAGGTGAAACAAACAACACTCCCGGCTGGCCCAGTTTACATGGGACAGGCCTAGGGAGAGAAAAGCATATAAAAAGGAGCCAAAGCTCTCTCTCTCCCGCGCACTGGGGCTCTCTTCTCCTCATGTCTTTGGATTGACGTGCCCTCACGCCTTGAAGATGGGTTTTCCTGCTATCTTCTAAATAAAATAGAGCTGTAACATTGAGCTGTAACACTGATTTGTCTAAGAGCTATAACATGGTCTGTTCGAGACCTGAGAGCTATTAACACGGTCTGTCCAAGACCCGAGAGCTGTGACATGCCAAAGGGGCTTTAATGTCCATCACTCCAAATCTTTGTTGTGATGAGACAAAAACCGAGGAGCATACACTTGCCTGACAGTTGGATCTCCTTGCAGTCCAAGGGACTCTCAAGAGTCTTCTCCAACACCACAGCTCAAAAGCATCAATTCTTTGGCGCTCAGATTCTTTCTTAGCCACGTGAAGAAAACTACAGGTCAAAGTACCTAACCGCTTAACAGCTTTCACCTGCCCTCTCTACCTACCTGTAGAGGAGTGGTTGCATAGGCGAGAACACTGGATAGACAGGGTTCCTCCAAAGACAGGCTTTGATGCCGGCCAACATTTAGGATTAGGGGCTGATAGTCCAGTCAGTTGGTCTTCTGGATCTTTGTGACCTTTACAGCCTTCCTTTTGTACACTTCCTATTTAGCCATTTTACAGTATTTTTTCACAGCTTGTTAGCATATCTCTCACCAGAGCAAGAAGGGAGAAGAAAGAAGAAAAATGTCAATTAATACATTTTCCTTTACTTGCTTATCATGTTGGTGAAAGACTAGAGAGAAGCAGAGTTAGATGTTAACCAGTTAGAAAAAACTTAAGATAATATGAAGGTTTCTATTACATATTCTAATATTCTTCTCCTTTTGTTGTTTAGTTGCATAGTCATGGCTAACTCTTTTGCCACCCGCTGGACTGTAGCACACCAGGCTCCTCTCTGCCCATGGGATTTCCCAGGCAAGAGTATTGGAGTGGGTTGCCATTTCCTACACTCCAGGGGATCTTCCTGACTCAGGGATGGAACCTGTGTCTCCTGCATTGGCAGGTGGATTCTTTACCACTGAGCCACCTGGGGAGCCCATTCTCCTCCTTACCAAGACTTAAAAGATGGACTGATTATTTGCAGTTGTATGAAATGAGAAATCAATATGCTATTAACAATCTGGTAACTTTTTAAAGGTTAATTTTTATTGGAGTGTGGTTGCTTTACAATGTTGAGTTAGTGTCTTCAGTACAGCGAAGTGCATCAGTTATACAAATACATACATCCCCCCTTTTGGATTTCTTTCCCGGTTAGGGCACCGCAGGGCATTAAGTAGCGCTCCCTGGGCTATGCAGTCGGCGCTCACTAGTTATCTATTTTATGCACAGTATCAGTCGTGTATATGTATCAAGCCCAGTCTCCCAATCCATCCCACACTCCTTTCCCCCTTGGTATCCATATATTTGTTCTCTATGTCTGCATCTCTATTTCTGCTTTGCAAAGAGGGTCATCTATACCATTTTTCTAGATTCCAGTATACATGTTAATATACAATATTTGTTTTTCTCTTTCCGACTTAATAGACTTAAACACTTTGGCAACTTTAGATGGACACCAATAATTTCCAGCCCAGTGACGTCACTCCCAGGTATTTATTCCATAGATGTTGTCCCACACGTGTTAAATATGTATGCAGGGCTATTCAGTGCAACTTTCCTGTAATAACAAAGGATTGATATTGATGGAACAAATATTCGCTGATTAAATAAACATTTCTTGGTGGAACAAAGCCCATCCATAAAGGACCTATTAAGTGAAAAAGTACCCAACCAAGTAGTAATTGCACCCTTTGAATTGATGGTTCGTCTCTTTCTTTATTTATATGAGACAGAGTGGAGTGCTGGGGCAGGTGCCCTGTTCAGGGCATCCTCTTTATTGTTTGAGTTGAACGGCCTCGGAGAGCAGAGAGAAGCGGGGTTTGGGACCAAGGTCTGAGGGGCGGGGGACTCCACCGGTGCCGGTCCGTCAGTTTAGTGAAGTAGACTAAAATACTTTAGTCTACTAAAGTAGGGACTACTAATGTAGGGGAGCCCCCCACCCCTACACTACATTCCTGGAATGTAGGGGCAGGGGGCTCTGCCGGTGCCCATTCCTGGAGTGTAGGGGTGGGGGGCTCCCCTGGTACCGGTCCCTGGAGTGTAGGGGTGGGGGGCTCCGCTGGTGCCAGTCCCCAGAGTGTAGGTGGGCTGCAGAACATCTCTGAGCCTCGGCCTTACACCGAGGTGGATAATGTACGTTTCAGAAGATTTTCCTAAGAATGAGGGAAGATGTACATACAATGCCTGTGAGTGGAGCTCAGGAAATGGTGCTGCCTCCTCCTCTCACCACGCGAAGGATCTGCAAACCTCTGCCCAACCCTTGACAATGCCAACTAAAGACTAGCACTTGCCGTCTGCCTCTACAAGGATTAAGTCACTGGCCAGTGCAGTCGCTGACTTTCAACACCCGCTGCAAGGAGTTCAAGGAGGAAATCAGGAGGGAGGCCCTCTGTGCTCTGGGGAAAACTGGCAGAACACGTCTTCAGAGAGTGAGATGTTTTCTCAGGGGGAGAAGACTTTATGAGCCCGATTTCTTACATCTTCTCTTATCATGAAAGGCACTAAAATCACTGACGGTGACATCTGCTCCTCGTGATGAACCACAAGCCAAAACATGTGCTTGGCTGCGCGCACCCTCTTCACGAAGCTAAGGGACGGTGCTGCCTCCCGCCGCTTCCGACAGCTCCTTGGGCTAGCTGAGGCGCTGTCTCCCAGGCTCTAGCCCTCATTTTGCCCCAAATAAAACCTAAGGCACAACTGTCATCTTGTGCTTTTCTCCCCAGTCGACACACAGCTCTCATCTTGTGCTTCCCCCTGCCACCCACCCAGTCGACAAGAAGCTTTAGCTCCTCTGCCTCCCCAGTGATGCTGTGCAGCTGGGCCCCTTCACCATCCCCTTTTCCAGAGAAGGTGAGGGGCCTCCCCAGGACCCCACGGCCAGGAATGGCCGAGCAGGGATTTGAACTGAGGCTGTGTGGGCCCAGAGTGTGAGCTCTTTGCTTCTTCAGGAGCTTGTGTAGGCGAGGGGCCCTGGTGAGCTGTGAGGTTGTCCCGGCCATCTGCTGAAAGGACTGGAGGAGGGACACAGGTGACAAGAGAGGGCAGGAGGCAGGCTTGCCATAAAGGAAGGCAGCGCTGAGCCTCTGGGCGCCTTGGGGAGAGGGTCCCAGGGGCAGAGGGGATGGGGCGGGAGGATGAGAAAGGTGAGCTGCAGGTGAAACGTGCCCTGGAGGAGGAGGCCTGCGCTCCGCAGACCCTGGGTCTGAAGCTGCACCAGTCTCAGAACTCAAGCCGTTCCAAGAGCTGACTTTGATATGTAAGAGATGAGGTCTGGAAACTTCCAGGACAGGCAAACGGCTGGCCCGACGTGGCAGCTTCTGAGTTATTTTCCTTGGCATACCATACTTTGTAGAGGGTCCAAACTCGTCATCACCCATTGGTGACAGTTCCAACGAGGGCACCAAGTATAGACGTGACATTGAACTTGGGCACTCCGACTGTTCTGTGAAAGAGCCGTTTCCATAGATACAGACTCTTTACCAGAGAAACGGCATGAGGTCACCTGGGACAGAAATAGAGCTGTCTTTTTTGTTCCAGAATAAAGTAACTTATAGGTGTTTCAGTCAACGGGAGAATTAAAGACTCTCTGTCTTCGTGTCCAAATAATTCTCATGCTTCTGAACGATCTTCCCAAACAAGGCTGTCAATCACTTTATTGCAGAGGAAATATAAGAGTTGAATATTTAAGAAAAATGAGGTCCGTGATTTGTAGCTTGAAACATAATATTTGTTTGTTGAAAAGGAAATCTATGAATATATGAACAGAAGAACTTGTTTCCCATGATTATGCAAATACCATCTGGGTCCTGTCCCAGGCAATTCTATTGCTTTTATCAGGAAGCGAAGACAAAAGTTATTTTTAAGAATATTTTTATTATAAAAGTAATAAATATTCATTGAGGAATACTGGGAGAATAAAGAACACAAAAGAGAAAACAAAACCCCCAAATTTCATACAACCTTTCCTTGACCCCATGTTTTAGTCTTTTATTCCCTTCTATTATTCCTCATTCTGTGTTTCTTAAAAATATGTCATAGTGCATATGATTTTTTATATGTAGTGTAAAATATTTTATATGTAATATGTAAGTGTATATAATTTTGCTTTTCTTTTAAGATGACACTCTAGATATTGGTATTATGCCTACTCTTTATTCTGTTTTTTTTTAAAAAAATATAACAAGTATAGAATTCTAAACAAAATCAAAGTATTATTATATTATAAGCATCTATAACTTTGTGTTTTTCTTTAAATAGCATTAGGGCTTCCTTGGTGGTTCAGATGGAATTTTCCCATGTCATTAAATTTGCCAGAGCTTACCACCTAACTGTAACCAACATTCAGTTCAGTTCAGTCGCTCACTCATGTCCGACTCCCTGCGACCCCATGAATCGCAGCACGCCAGGCCTCCCTGTCCATCACCAACTCCCGGAGTTCACTCAGACTCACGTCCATCGAGTCAGCGATGCCATTCAGCCATCTCATCCTCTGTCGTCCCCTTCTCCTCCTGCCCACAATCCCTCCCAGCATCAGAGTCTTTTCCAATGAGTCAACTCCTCACATGAGGTGGCCAAAGTACTGGAGTTTCAGCTTTAGCATCATTCCTTCTAAAGAAATCCCAGGGCTGATCTCCTTCAGAATGGACTGGTTGGATCTCCTTGCAGTCCAAGGGACTCTCAAGAGTCTTCTCCAACACCACAATTCAAAAGCATCAATTCTTCGGCGCTCAGCTTTCTTCACAGTCCAACTCTCACATCCACACATGACCACCGGAAAAACCATAGCCTTGACTATGAAAGGTTGTTGTTGAATCACGCGAATACACCGGGATTTTTGGCCCCCGGAGGAGAAGAATTCAATCCGGGGCCAGAGACGAGGCTTGATCGCTCAGAGCTTTTGTGTAATAAAGTTTTATTAAAGTATAAAGGAGATAGAGAAAGCTTCTGACATAGGCATCAGAAGGGGGCAGAAAGAGTACCCCCTTGCTAGTCTTTAGCTGGATGTTATGTAGTCACTAGCAGTCTGTTAATGAAAGAAAGGAATGTCTTAAAATTTAGAATGGCACCAAATGGTTTATCTTGGGCCATAAAATAATTAACTTGAATCTTAAAGAAGGACAGACCACCATACAAATAGTTTCATTTACATAGATTAGGGGAACAATATCTGAGTATAACATACTGGTTTGTCAAGTAGGTTTTGGGCCAAGAGGCGGAACCGACTTGGAGACAGAGTTTGGGGTAAAGGCGTAGTACATTAGCATAGCTTAAGACAAATATTTTCATAAGAAAAAGGCATTGGTTATCTCTAGGCTCAAGAATAGCTAACTTCAGGTGAAACCAGGTGTCATTATGGCAACACAGTATTTTAAGAGAAACCTCTCTTTAAATTTGTATAGAGAAGGAAAAAAATATTGTTAGTTTGTTTCTTCCTGCCGCTTAAGAGAGATAAAAATGTCTGACACTTGCAGGCTATTTCCTCCATTTGGAGACCCCTGGCCTTCCTGCCTGTTACCCTCTCAACTAGATGGACCTTTGTTGGCAAAGTAATGTCTGTGCTTTTGAATATGCTATCTAGGTTGGTCATAGCTTTTCATCCAAGGAGTAAGCGTCTTTTAATTTCTTGCCTGCAGTCACCATCTGCAGTGATTTTGGAGCCCAGAAAAATAAAGTCTGTCACTGTTTCCACTGTTTCCTCATCTTTAAATATCTTCAAATAGGAACCTTCCTATCAGTCCAGCGGTTAATACTTCACCTTTCCATGCAGGGGGTGTGGGTTTGAGCCCTGGTTGGGGAGCTAAGCTGCTGCATACCCTGTAGCCAAACAAAGCAAAACATGAAACAGAAGCAGTGTTGTAAAAAATTCAATAAAGACTTTTAAAATGGTCCATGTAAAAAAAAAAAAATCTTAAAAAATAAAGTCTTCAAATGTTTGTCCATAGATGGATATTTATGTGAATGGACCGATTTTTAACATAAAGGGAAAGTATTTCCTGGAGCCATCACACACTTTCCCACAACATGATTCATGTAACGGTTCATGGGATCTCATTATTTGGCTTGTCAATTGTTTATTTTCAGGCACGTAGATTGCTTCCAATTGTCATTATTACAAAAGTGAGTTGTTTAGCAACTTCACCTACTGCCTCTTAGTAGAATTTCCCAAAGGCTTTCAAGTGGCCAGAAGCTCTGTGACCAGATTGCTCTCTGAAAACCTCGAACCAAGTTGTGTGTCTTCAGGAGCAGTCACATGCCTACTTTTCTATATCTTTGCCAACAAGGAGTTGTTAATCTTTTTTCACTTAGAATTTTAGAAGTAATTATCTTAATTATTTTAAATTCATTCTTTGATAAAGTTCAAACATTTTACATTTATTTATGGGTTCCTTACATTGCTGTTCAGTCACTAAGTCGTATCTGTCTCTGTGACCCCATGGACTGCAGTACACCAGGCCTCCCGATCCCTCACTAGCTTCCAGAATTTGCCCATATATTATTTCCTTGTAATTCCTTAATCACTTATTTTGCCTTCTTTTTCAATTGGCATAGATTTGTCTTTTTCTTAATGATTTGTAAATGGCTGTGATACATTATGGCTTTCCTGATAGCTCAGTTGGTAAAGAATCCACCTGCAATGCAGGAGACCCCAGTTCAGTTCGTGGGCCAGGAATATTCCCTAGAGAAGGGATAGTCTACCCATTCCAGTATGTTGGCCTGGAGAATTCCATGGACTATATAGTCCATGGGATCACAAAGAATTGGACACAACTGAGTGACTTTCACTATAGCTTCACACTATAGCTTGATACACTGAGACTCTCAAACCATTGCCATTTATTTTGGAACAATTTCCACTCATTTGTCTTTAAACTTTGAGTATGGAGTTTTCAGATATACAAACTGTTCTCATTTTATACAGTCAATTATTCTGTTGATGGTTTTTGCCTGAGGTTTGAGGTCTTTGGCACCCTCAGATATTATAAAGTCTACATATTCTTCTGTAGTAATTTACACTTTTATTTTCATACATTGCATTTTTTCAGTCCATTCAATTTAATTTATTTTAAGATAGATGGCGAAGCAAGGGCATCCTTTGTAGGCTAAGTGTAAAGTGAGAAAATTTTTTAGCAAATAGTCAGTTTTCCTGGTAGTAGCCTTTACCTGTCAGTTTTAAGTATCACATTCCTCTTAGTTGTATTTGTCTGGGAAACAAATTCACGCCAGAGTCCTGGAGCCAGTGTGAACTGAGAGGCCAGTGTGAACTGGGAGGGCCTGGAGACTTGCTTTCTGGACTCATGGAACAGTGCACACCTCTCTCTTCTGAGAGGGTGCAGGAGGGGAGGGGTGGGGAGGGTTGAGTCAGGGATCAGTTTTCACTTCTGACAAGATGTGTGGCTTTGGGCGAGTTGGCTCTCTTTTCTCATGCCCAGTCTCCTTGTCTACAAAGGCGAGCCCAGGTTGTGAAGACATGTAGGTCCTTCTTGTCTCTAATGACGCAGTAGCCCTGCAGGGCGGGTGGGGCTCAGGGGTGTGCATGCCAGGCCCCAGGGAGCTGGTGGGGCCTCTGCTCTGTGAGTCAGCGCTGGGAGCGATGCCAAAACCAGTAGGTGCAAAGGCTGATGTGCAAGTCTCTGAGAGACTTCACGGATGGAGGGTGGGCCCTGTGGGAGAAAGAGCGGGTGGCTTCCAGCGTCCTGCTCAAGCCCACCTGAGCCTGTGCCAGGTTCTTGCAGAAATGATGTGCAAAGTCACTGTTGGCTGTCCAGTGGGATGGGTGAGGGCTTTAGCCCTGGTGTGGTGCCAGGAAGGTGTTTTCAACTCCAAAGGTAGCATCTTACCCAGAAAAATTCTCATCCTCAGTAGCAAACTTGGACCCAAGCGTTCTCGCAATTCAGCAATCTGTCTCACTCTTTGCTTTCTGTTCTCTGCTGGGGCGTAAAGATTGTTGCCCAAATCTGGGCTTTGGTTCCTACACTGTAGCAACATTTCTTTGGGCAACTCATGTCGAATGATATGGCTTGGCTCAGCCTGAATGAGAGCCCTCAAAACTGCAGAGCTGCACACAGAGATCCATAAAAAGTTTTCTGATTTCAAGCTTTATGAATGTGACCCAGCACCATTCCGTTCCCTGCTTCGTTTGTAGGGCAGTGTGCAGGAAAATTAGAAATAAGAATCGTAAAGTGCCATTCCATTTAGCATAGATAACCAAAGGATGCTGAAGATCCCAAAGGATAACTTTGGAATACCAGATTTCCACCATTGTGTTGTTAGAGGTTCTGTTCTGCCAAGGTTATTCCCGTGTTCAGAAGCAATGCCAAGGACAATGGCCTGTTGTTGACAATTTAGTACAGGAAAAAAATCAGAATTTTGATTCCAAATCCAGAGAGTAATAAATTCCAAATAGACAATCAAATAAAAGATTATTTTTCTTTTTCTATTTGTGGTTTTTTTTTTTCCATTTAGACTTTAAAATAAAATTGCTACTATCCGGTTGCACTGTGGTCCAGTAAAGTTTTAATTTGTTCTTTGTAGTCATTTTCTTCAGGCCCCCTTTACATAGTTATGTTCTTCCTGGCATCTGAGGCCGTGACCCCTGGTGAAGGGTTCCTGGAGACAGAAGCCCTGAGGGGCTCCCTGTCCATGTGGCAGGAGGGAAATAGTTGGGCTTTGGGAAATAGTGGTGGGAGGAATGAGTGTGAAGCAATAGGTGAACTTGGGACCCAACAGAACGTCCCCAGAGTGTTTGGGGGGCCGGGGAAGAGGTATGGGCGAGCAGGAGCATCCCTGAGCGATGCCTGCTGCTACCTGATAGCAAGACTCTGTGTGCTGGGTATCCACAGCCTTTCCAGGTCTTTCCTCCTGGCATTTGGAAACACATGAGAGATTTGTCTTTCTCTCTCTCACTCCATTTATTCATTCACTCAATTATTTACTTACATCAGTGTGGTCTCATGACTTTCATATTGCACTTTCAATTATAACCACATACAACGTCATCTCGTTTGGTTTTGGCTATTGGGACTATTGGGCTACAGTGGACTCCTGTGTCCCTTTGCAACACCTTTACTGCCCATTTGCAAGTTTTCCCCTTTGTAAGTTTTGAACATCTTCTTATTTTCAGCGCTACAAGATGATTCAGGCTTATTTTCTATATTTTCCACTACAGCCCAGAATCATCCATTCCTCCGAGGAGCACTGGTTCCTTGTACTGAAGTATCCTTTCATCAAAGTACTAGAAACCAAGATCTGGGCACAAGGTGTATACATTATGCTTTTAAACTATTGCTTTAAATTTATTTCTAATATTCTTTACTAGATGTCATAATTCTTTTAGACAGGTTGACTCTTTTACATTTTTCACTATTATAAACTATGGGCTTCCCTGGTGGCTCAGCGGGAAAAGAATCTGCCTGCAATGTGGTAGACCTGGGTTCGATCCGTAGGTTGAAAAGATCCCCTGGGGAAGGGAACGGCTACCCACTCCAGTATTCTGGCCTGGAGAATTCCATGGAAGGTATAGTTCATGGGGTCGCAAAGAGTCAGACATGACCGAGCAACTTTCACTTTCATTCACTTTCTTTAAACTGTGTCCAATGAATCCTGTAAGCAGGTATAGTGGAATTCTAGAAGAATCTCGTGGCGCCCTGTATTCCTCCATAATGACCTCTAAAATAAGGTGACTCGTCACCTTCAGTTGTAGAAACGGAAGTGTGTGCAAATGAGTATCGGATCCTCTTGGCTGTGGAGCAATTCCCCTGCTCCTCCTGTTCACTCTGTCCCAACCAGAACCTCTCATCCCAGGACAGGTGACAGGGAAAGTACATACCTGCAGGCTGTTGACCTTGCCCTGGTCTGCAGCCCCCATGAGATACCTCCCTGCCTTTGAATACATGAATATATTCATATTCTCCCAGTGGGGACCGAGTCAATCATTAGCTATCCCTGAGATCTCTAGGTGGACACAGCTTCACAGGATCCTTGCAGAGTAGGAGTAGATTCCCAATATGGTTAATTTGTAAAACCTCATAGGACAGACTGAGGATGGGTGTTAGACTCTTTTATCAGCAGGTTTCCACTGAGGTTTCAGATTTCCATCTTACACAGCATCTTCTGTTTTAATCCTCTGTTGCCCTTGCTGGGTGGTCTCCCCAAGCATGGTTTGGAAGGAGCTGTTGGTTCCTTCCTCTTGCTGTTTGCTCTCAAATCCCACAGGGCACAAAGCCATAAATTCTTTTTTTAATACGTAGCTGACATATTTAGTCACGGGCACATTACTTAAAAGGCTTGAGATGGCCACACAGAGTAGCAGCAGAATCATCTCAGGATATTTTCTTTGTCTCTGGTTTGCATATAAGGCATGAGGATATGGAAGATACTATCTACACACATTGGTTTCTACAAGTTTTGAGGAAAAACTGTGAAATTCTCTTTGCTTATACTCAGGCTGTATACCAGAATATTCTCTCTCTCTCTCTCTTTTTTTTTGCTTTCTTTTCAGTTTTTTTTTTAATTGGAGGACAATTGCTTTACAATATTAATTTCTGCTGTACAGCAAAGTGGGCTTCCCAACTGGCTCAGTAGCAAAGAATCCAGGCAATGCAGGAAACGGATTTGATCCCTGGGGTGGGAAGATACCCAGGAGGAGGAAATGGCAACCCACTCCAGTATTCTTGCCTGGGAAATCCCATGGACAGAGGAGAATGATGGACTACAGTCCGTAGGGTCACAAAGAGCCGGGCAAACTGAGTGAGCACACACTTACAACAAAGGGGATCAGCTATGTGTTTACATATGTCTGCTTCCTCTTGGACCTCTCTCCCCACCCCCATCCCACTGCTCTAGGTCAACACAGAGCCCCGGAACTGAGCCCCCTGTGTTATAAAACAGCTTCATACTAGCTATCTATTCCACACATGGTAGTGGATATATGTCAGTCCTTGTCTCCCAGTTCGTCCCTCTCTCTCCTTCCCTTGCCTATATCCACATGTTGTTGTTGTTCAGTCACTCAGGTGTGTCTGACTACGACAATAGGCTTCTGCAGCACACCAGGCTTCCCTGTCCTTCACCGTCTCCTGGAGTTTGCTCAAACTCATGTCCATTGAGTCAGTGATGCCATCCAATCATCTCATCCTCTGCCATCCCAATCTCCTCCTTTCTTCAATCTTTTCCAGCATTAGGTTCTTTTCCAATGAGTTGACTCTTCACATCAGGTGGCCACAGTATTGAATCTTCAGCTTCAGTGTCAGTCCTTCCAATGAGTAGTCAGGGTCGATTTCCTCTAGGATTGACTGGTTTGATCTCTTGAAAATCAAGGGATTTTCAAGAATCTTCTCCAGCACCACAGTTCAAAAGCATCAATTGTTTGGTGCTCAGCCTTTTTTATGGTTCAACTCTCACATCTGTACATGACTACTGGGAAAATTATAGCTTTGACTACATGGACTTTCATCGGCAAAGTGATGTCTCTGTTTTTTAATATGCTGTCTAGGTTTGTCATAGCTTTTCTTCCAAGGAGCAAGCGTCTTTTAATTTCATGGCTACAGTCTCTATCCACAGTGATTTTGGAGCCCAAGAAAATAAAGTCTATCACTGTTTCCATTTTTTCCCCCATCTATTTGCCATGAAATGATGGGACCGGATGCCATGACCTTTGTTTTTTGAATGTTGAGTTGCAAGCCAGCTTTTTCACTCTCCTCTTCCATATATCCACATGTCTAAGTCCACGTCTCTATTCCTGCCCTGCAAATAAGATCATCTGTACCATTTTCCTAGATTCCATACATATGCATTAGCATACAACATTTGTTTTTCTTTCTGACTTAATTTACTCTGTATGACAGACTCTAGGTCCATCCACATCATTAGAAATGACCCAATTTCATCCGTTTTTAAAAGTCATAAATTATTTAACACCTTTAACTTCACCTTACATTCACTTTTAAATGTTTTATTTAAAATTGTGCAGAGAGGTCCAACCTTGCAGAGCTCTGCATGGAGAGTCCCGTGTAAAGTGTGGTACAAACAACAGGATGTGGAATCAGAAAACCAGTGAGCCAACCAAGCAAGCACCCAACCAACAGATTATAGGGTTGTTCATCTCTGATGGACTTGAGGTTGTGACTTTACAGTTCTGTCATTCCTGGGAAGTGATTCAGTCTCAGAGACGAGAGTGCTTAGCATCATGTATGAAGACATCCTACATCTAGAAAACAGCGAAGACTTCTTTTCCCTGCCTTCCTTCCTCCTCTCTTCCTCCATCCCTTGTGGACTGTCTCCTCCTTTATCTCTCAATGGGAATAGAAGGAAACACACTTCCCTCTAGACTTTGGAGACAAGGCCCGCCCAGGTTTGTGCGGGCTGTGAAAGCCTGCCCACGTTTGTTTTACCCAGTCGCTTACTAATAAGACCACTCCCACCAAAGACAACTCTAAGATATTGCTGTGAGAGCCCTTGCTGAATCATACAAAATTGCTTCCAGAAGTTGGTTAAGCCATGCATCAAACTCGGAACCCATTTTCCCTTTTCTCATTTTATTTCTCCAGGTTGTGACATAAATTATGCTTACAGGAACAAGGTCATCGTAGAGCCTTTAGTATATTCTGCAAAATACAGAGGTTAACCTGCCAGGTGGGATTACGATGATAAGATAATGAATGCAATACCATACACAAAACCCGGCACAGATGTGCTTTAAACTTTTCAAAATACTCAGAAGTGCTTTGAGTTAAAAAATGCAAGCTTGAACATTTAAACATTGAGTAAACAGTACTCTGAATTTGAAACATTTTTTTTGTTAGTATGTATTTAAAAAATTTTTTTAATTGGAAGAAAATTGGTTTACAAGGTTGTGTCAGTAAGAACACAAATCAATTGTACTACACACACACACACACACACACACACACACACACACACACACCCATATATATGTCCCCTCCCTCTTGAGCCTTCCCCCCACCCCATCCCTCTAGGTCATCACAGGGCGCCAGGCTGGGCTCCCTGTTTTATACAGCAAGTTCCCGCAAATCAGCTGTTTTACACATGATACTATATATATATATATATGTCAATGCTACTTTCTCAGTTTTTCCACCCTCTCCTTCCCTCACTATGTCCACAAGTTTGTTCTCTATGTCTGCGTCTTCATTCTTCCCTGCAAATAGGTTCATCAGTACCATTTTTCTGGATTTCATTATGGACAATAGTATGGAGATTCCTTAAAAAGTTAGAAATAAATCTACCTTATGATCCAACAACTCCACTACTGGGCATAAACCCTCAGAAAACCGCAGTTCTAAAAGACAAGTGTTCCCCAATGTTCATTGCAGCCCTGTTTACAACAGCCAGGACCTGGAAGCAACCTAGATGTCCACTGACAGACGAATGGATTAAGAAGTTGTGGTGCATATATACAATGGAGTATTATATGTTTAATCACTTCAGTCACGTTCGACTCTTTGTGACCCAATGGACTGTAGCCTGCCAGGTTCCTCTGTCCATGGGATTCTCCAGGCAAGAATCCTGGAGTGGGTTGTTTTTTTCTACTCCAGGGGATCTTCCCACCCCAGGGCTTGAACCGATTCTCTTATATCTCCTGCCTTGGCAGGCAGGTTCTTTACCACTAGCGCCACCTGGGAAGTCCAGTGGAATATTACCCAACCATAAAAAGAACAGATTTGAGTCAGTTGTAGTGAGGTGGATGAATCTATAGCCTGTTATACAGAGTGAAGTAAGTCAGAAAGAGGAAAACAAATATTGTATATTAGCATATATATATATATGGAAGTTAGAAAATGAATTTGAAACATTCTTAATTGATTTATATATTTGGTTCCTGTGTATCTTTTGTTCCATGTGTATTCCTAAGATAGCTTCATAAAATATTATTCAAAGGCAGGACTCTGTCTTACAGGATTCACTGTATTCTTGGGCTCAGAAACTGCTATAGCTGGAACTCATGCTTGCACCCCGCTGGCTTGGAGGTCCTAGACTTCTAGGTAAGAACACTTCTGTCCATGAAATGGTTCCACTAAATAGAACATGAAATGTTTCCACTGAACTGGAAGGAGAGATTTCCACACAGCCACTGGGAGACCCTCATGGCCTGGGATTCACAGCCAGAAAAGGAGTTAGTCTGCTGGCTGGAGTTATTGATTCTGATTATCAGGGCAAAAGGGGGCACAGAAGACGGTGGCCACATGGACTGAGCCTGGAACCCAGGGGATGCTCTGAGCACCTCCTTGTACTTCTATGTAAGAACTAACTCGTCATTAAGTTTAATGGGAAGCTAGAAAGACCAAAGGCAAGGCAGGATCAGCAAGGACACGGACGCTTTGGGTGTGAAGACTTTGGCTCTTCTTCCAGGTAGAAAACCCAGAGTGGCCAAATCCTGGCTAATAGAGATAGTGGAAGAAGCGACCGTAGACACCAACGTGGCTTCATGACAAGCAGCCAATAATAGACCATAGAGGCTTTACGTATTTTCTGTTTGCTCATTACAAATAAGTATTTTTTTCTATATATTAACCATTCTTCACTCTCTTCCTCATTTTTATGTTATGTGCAAGGTTTTGGAAATTAATTTTTATAATTTATGCATAAAACCTCAGTGGGATAGTGACTGAATTGGAGGAATAATTAATACAGCTGATAACTGATACAACAATTATTGGGACTATGACTCCTCAATCTTGGGAAAGAGTGAGCATTTCTTCACCTCCAAGATGCATGGCTGGGTCTTGTTAGGAAGAAGATAGAGTGGTTTTGTGGTTTCTCAGGGGTTTGGGGGGGCTTCTCAAGTGGCTCAGATGGTAAAGAATCTTCCTGCAATGCAGGAGACCCAGGATTGATCCCTGGGTAGGAAAGATCCCCTGGAGAAGGAAATGGCAACCCACTCCAGGATTCTTGCCTGGAGAATCCCATGCACAGAGGAGCCTGGCTGGCTACAGTCCATGGGGTCACAAAGAGTCGGACACGACTTAGCGACTAACACTTTCACTTTCAGGAGTTTGTGCAGAGCCTCGGTGTGAAGGCGGAAGAGCTAGACGAGTGAGCTGTCAGCTCCAAGCTCACCCTCACCGTCAGGCCTGCAGAAGGAAAGATAGACCCTTTATGCATTTTCCCTTGTCAGCTGGCAAGTCCTGGTCAGCGGAGGGCCCTGGAGAGACATTGCCAGAGGAAGAGACTTCCCTCTCTGGATCCAGGCTGTTCCCCCGGCAGGCTCCTGCTGCGGATGCAGCCTCTCCAGTGTCCCAGCTCCCACAGCCTGGGGGACGTTCTCACGTAAGCTGGCTGCAGTGTGGGCGGATGCTACGGTGCCAGCTCGTGGGTGCCTGGCAGCGGGCACGTGGCTTGAAGCAAGGCACCTCCCCCAACACACCCGCTCAGGAAGTTTCCCTGGTTCTCCAGAGAACACTTTCCAGCAGGTTCTAGAGGGCTAGGTCCCAGCAAGTTCTGCTGATGACGCTGCAGCATCTTCTCTGCTGGCTGCTGAGGTTGCTCTGTGAGTGTTCTGTCCTAAAGACCTGCTGGGGGGTGCGGGGGGCAGGGGGCGTCCCTCGAGCATTCTGTCTCAGCCCAGGGGGTGGCTGCGCCTTCCAGCTGCTACCCTGTATGCTCTAGACAGCTCTTCTCTTCTTCCCAGTCAATCTTTTGTGGCTCCAATCCCCCGTTTAACTCAATTTTTATAACAAACTTTCCCTGTCTACATTATTGTGTGGTTTCTATCTCCTGGTTGGACTCTAATTGATACAACACTATAATCTTTGGAGGGTAAGAAAGACAAGTTCAAAAACGTAAAAATCAACTTGGCATTGAATAAACCACACACTGCTCCCACTCTTGCAATATGAAACGTCTTCTTTATCAGTTGAATGTTTGGTTCCTGTGTGTCTTAGATCTGTTCCTTTTGCAGAAATAGCTCCATAAACATCACTTAAAGGCAGTTTGCGAGCTTCATCTTCTCCAGCGTCGACCAGCTTAATGCATCCAATACCTCCCTTTCAGGAAAGTGTTGCTAGCCGAGTCCCTAGAGTGCTTGCCAGCCTAAGCTTGGTCAAGCTGGACACCATCTGGCACTCCGGGCAGCTTAAACTGGGGATGTGGAGGATGGAATTTTACCAAATTGAATGCGTGCATGATGGTGAAGTCCTCGTGTCTCATTGCCTGACCTCAAACTGCAATCTTAAATGAAAGAAGAAAAAAACAAAAACCCTCCAGAACTTCAAAGGAAAATTGCTTTTTAATTTCTCGGAGGAATGGCAGCTAAGAGCAAAGCCCTTGCAGCTGTACCGGATATAGATTTAGGAAATTATTTCAACTCGTGATATTAGACCTCTTCAGCTGAAGCAATCAGAACCAGTCCTGGCCTGGCAGTCCCTCTCCAGGGCAGCCAGACTGGGCATAGCTGTCTCATTCTGATTGCTGGGAGTTGTTTTTCTCTCAGGAAGGCTGGCTTTCCTTTCTCCCATCTGCTAAATAAAATATGATCTGGATCACTGTTCTTTTTTTTTCCTTTTTTTTAACCTTTAAAGGGAGCGGCTTTTCTTGTTGAATTCTTCATATGCTTGAATTGCCCCCAAGCCCTCTCCCCGTAGGCACCTTTCACATCTGCTCATATGAATCAGAAGCCAGAAAACATGTATGGGTGTGTCCCACGTCTGTTCACAAAGCCTTGCAGATGGAACACGGGTGACTAGGGAATGAACTGAAATGAAAGGAGATGGTGTCTTCACAGGGGAGGGCCATAAAGCACCCCCGTGCACTTTTCTGGAGCGTTGTCGCTCTTCCAAATGAATCTGGGGATTTTTCTGGGAAGAAGAGGGTGTGGTGAGCAAGGGGGAAAAAGTGAGTCTCCCCCCACAGTTAACTCGCCGTGTCATCCTGGACTGTTGCCTCCCCACCCTGGCTGCATCCACACTGGCAACCAGAAGGGTCGGGATTCCTTCGAGTTCAGGAATGTTATTACCTGAAGTTTCCTTCTAAATTCCTCGGAAAGAACCCCACCCTGGAAAAAAAAAAAACTGTGGCAGCAGCAAGCCCCAGATTCCCCTGCCAAGGGGCTGAGTAGCTGTGTGATGTGGGAAAGACCACGTCCACCCGCTCGGACCATAAGGGCGAAGATGAGCAAGGTTATTGGAGGGTGGTCTGCAGGTGGAAGTTCCACAGGATGGTCTTTATAAAAGGGGGTGGGGTGGGTAAGCTCAAAGCTTTGGAAGTTAAACTGGCAGAAGGCTCCAAGCAGGACAGGATCAGAGGAGGAGGGAAACCAGCCTTGAGATGAGAGTCCAGCGTGGGCTCCAGTGGGGGGGCAGGGGGGAAGAAGGGCTCTGTGATTCCCACGTGGTGAAGCATTCTTCAGGCGGAATTTGGAGCATTTTGCCAGGAATCCTGCTGTGCCTCATTGCTCAGGCCCTAGGTGGACATCTCGGGAGCGTACCAACCTTGTTAGGAGATGGGGAGACCCCAGTCCTTGGGGAGCCCCCTCACAATCCAACCAGACCCTGCTGTTTTCCAAAGAAGAGATGGGTTACATAACAAGGTGGTTGGGAAGACTTGTCCCCAGTTCCCAGTCATGTTGCGAGACTGCCCCTCCGTCAACCCCCACGCCCCAATATTCCTACTTCCATCTGCTCTGCCTCTGGTCACAGCTTTCTACCAGCTCTGAGCTCTAAGGGAAACGCCATTGAGACCAGGAGATGTGTGGGCCTGTGGGTGTGCTTGATTCATATCAACAAGGCTTTCTTTCCCCCTCATCTTGAGATAACAAGATTTTTTTAAGCTTTTTATTTTATACTGGAGTCGAGTTCATGAACAAGGTGGTGTTAGTTTCAGGTGTACAGCCAAGTGATTCGGTTACACGCATACATCTGTCTATCCTTCTTCATATTCTTTTCCTGTTTAGGTTGTTACATAACATTGAGCCAAGTTCCATGTGCTATACAGTAGGTCCTTGTTGGTTATCCATGTTAAATACAGCAGTCTGTGAATGTCCATTGCAAACTCCCTCCTCAAAGCTTTCTTGAGCATCTGCCATGGGGCAGACTGTACTTGTGCTTCGTGCTTGCTGGCTGTATGATCAAGGGTGATCCACTTTTCTTCCTGAATCTTGGTTTTATCTTTTATAAAATGGTAGGTTTTACTTCCTTTATAGTGCTGTAAATACAAATGAAGCAATGCACACGGGGCTGCATGAAGGACTTTATAATGTATAAGACTATTTGAACATTCATCTATCAATTTCACCACTGTTTACCAAGCATTTGCTATGGACCTAATACTCTTGACACACTAGAGACACAGCAGTGAAAAAGGAGGACACAGCACCCGCCCCTAAATCCTTACATTTGAGTGACATGAGTCACAAAGAAAAATATACAAGCTCCATGAATAATTGCATGACTTCAAATGGTTTTGTAGAGGCGAGAATGTAGAACCAATTCTAGGACTAAAATTCGGGATGCTGGGTTTCTTGAACCCTCAGTCTGCATTTGTGACGATAAGGGCTCCATGCTTGATAAAGAGATTATCATGATTAACCTCGATTGTTAAGGGTAGAGCTGATAAATTTTTAGATAGGAAGGCTTTCTGAATGTGCTAGCATACACACTCAGTTCAGTTCAGTTCAGTCACTCAGTCATGTCTGACTCTTTGCGACCCCAAGAATCGCAGCACGCCAGGCCTCCCTGTCCATCACCAACTGCCGGAGTCCACCCAAACTCATGTCCATTGAGTTGGTGATGCCATCCAGCCATCTCATCCTCTGTCATCCCTTTCTCCTCCTGCCCCCAATCCCTCCCAGGATCAGGGTCTTTTCCAATGAGTCAACTCTTTGCATGAGGTGGCCAAAGTATTGGAGTTTCAGCTTTAGCATCAGTCCTTCAAATGAACACCCAGAACTGATCTCCTTTAGGATGGACTGGTTGGATCCCCTTGCAGTCCAAGAGACTCTCAAGAGTCTTCTCCAACACCACAGTTTAAAAGCATCAATTCTTTGGAGCTCAGCCTTCTTCACAGTCCAACTCTCACATCCATACATGACCACAGGAAAAACCATAGCCTTGACTAGACAGACCTTTGTTGGCACAGCTTTTCAATATGCTATCTAGGTTGGTCATAACTTTCCTTCCAAGGAGTAAGCGTCTTTTAATTTCATGGCTGCAGTCACCATCTGCAGTGATTTTGGAGCCCAAAAAAATAAAGTCTGACACTGTTTCCACTGTTTGCCCATCTATTTTCCATGAAGTGATGGGACCAGATGCCATGATCTTCGTTTTCTGAATGTTGAGCTTAAGCCAACTTTTTCACTCTCCTCTTTCACTTTCATCAAGAGGCTTTTGTGTTCCTCTTCACTTTCTGCCATAAGGGTGGTGTCATCTGCATATCTGAGGTTATTGATATTTCTCCTGGAAATCTTGATTCCAGCTTGTGCTTTTTCCAGCCCAGCGTTTCTCATGATGTACTCGGCATAGAAGTTAAATAAGCAGGGTGACAATATACAGCCTTGACGTACTCCTTTACCTATTTGGAACCAGTCTGTTGTTCCATGTCCAGTTCTAACTGTTGCTTCCTGACCTGCATATAGATTTCTCAAGAGGCAGGTCAGGTGGTCTGGTATTCCCATCTCTTTCAGAATTTTCCACAGTTTATTGTGATCCACACAGTCAAAGGCTTTGGCATAGTCAATAAAGCAGAAATAGATGTTTTTTCTGGAACTCTCTTGCTTTTTCCATGATCCAGTGGATGTTGGCAATTTGATCTCTGGTTCCTCTGCCTTTTCTAAAACCAGCTTGAACATCAGGAAGTTCATGGTTCACATATTGCTGAAGCCTGGCTTGGAGAATTTTGAGCATTACTTTACTAGCGTGTGAGATGAGTGCAATTGTGCGGTAGTTTGAGCATTCTTTGGCATTGCCTTTCTTTGGGATTGAAATGAAAACTGACCTTTTCCAGTCCTATGGCCACTGCTGAGTTTTCCAAATTTGCTGGCATATTGAGTGCAGCACTTTCACAGCATCATCTTTCAGGATTTGAAATAGCTCCACTGGAATTCCATCACCTCCACTAGCTTTGTTCGTAGTGGTGCTTCCTAAGGCTCTCTTGAGTTCACATTCCAGGATGTCTGGCTACTCAGTGATATTTTATCACACAAGAGCCTGCCATTTTTTGTTTTTTGTTTTTTTAGTGTTTGAACATTTAGAAACACAGACCAATCATTTCAGTTTGACTTGGACTCAAACTAGATGTGAGGTTTTTTCTTTTAATATAAATTTATTTATTTTAATTGGAGGTTAATTACTTTACAATATTGTATTGGTTTTGCCATACATCAACATGAATCCACCACGGGTATACATGTGTTCCCCATCCTGAATCCCCCTCCCACCTCCCTCCCTGTACCATCCCTCTGGGTCATCCCAGTGCAACAGCCCCAAGCATCCTGTATCATGCATTGAACCTGGACTGGTGATTCATTTCATATATGCTATACATGTTTCAATGCCATTCTCCCAAATCATTCTACCCTCTCCCTCTCCCGCAGAGTCCAAAAGACTGTTCTATACATCTGTGTATCTTTTGCTGTCTTGCATTCAGGATTATCATTACCATCTTTCTAAATTCCATATATATGCATTAGTATACTGTATTGGTGTTTTTCTTTCTGACTTACTTCACTCTGTATAATAGGCTCCAGTTTCATCCATCTCATTAGAACTGATTCAAATTTATTCTTTTTAATAGCTGAGTAATAAATACTCCATTGTGTATATGTACCACAGCTTTCTTATCCATTCATCTGCTGATGGACATCTAGGTTGCTTCCATGTCCTGGCTATTATAAACAGTGCTGCGATGAACATTGGGGTACACGTGTCTCTTTCAGTTCTGGTTTCCTCAGTGTGTATGCCCAATAGTGGGATTGCTGGATCATAAGGCAGTTCTATTTCCAGTTTTTTTAAGGAATCTCCACACTGCTCTCCATAGTGGCTGTACTAGTTTGCATTCCCACCAACAGTGTAAGAGGGTTCCCTTTTATCCACACCCTCTCCAGCAATTATTGTTTGTAGACTTTTGGATAGCAGCCATTCTGACTGGCGTGAAATGGTACCTCATTGTGGTTTTGATTTGCATTTCTCTGATAATGAGTGATGTTGAGCATCTTTTCATGTGTTTGTTAGCCATCTGTATGTCTTTGGAGAAATGTCTGTTTAGTTCTTTGGCCCATTTTTTGATTGGGTCTTTTATTTTTCTGGAATTGAGCTGCAGGAGTTGCTTGTATATTTTTGAGATTAGTCCTTTGTCAGTTGCTTCATTTGCTATTATTTTCTCCCATTCTGAAGGCTGTCTTTTCACCTGGCTTAGAGTTTCCTTTCTTGTGCAGAAGCTTTTAATTTTAATTAGGTCCCATTTGTTTTTTTTGCTTTTATTTCCAATATTCTGGGAGATGGGTCATAGAGGATCCTGCTTTGATTTATGTCAGAGAGTGTTTTGCCTATGTTCTCCTCTAAAAGTTTCTGGTCTTACGTTTAGATCTTTAATCCATTTTGAGTTTATTTTTGTGTATGGTGTTAGAAAGTGTTCTAGTTTCATTCTTTTACAAGTGGTTGACCAGTTTTCCCAGCACCACTTGTTAAAGAAATTGTCTTTTCTCCATTGTATATTCTTGCTTCCAAAGATAAGGTGTCTATAAGGTGTGTGGATTTATCTCAGGGCTTTCTATTTTGTTCCATTGGTCTATATTTCTGTCTTTGTGCCAGTACCATACTGTCTTGATGACTGTGGCTTTGTAGTAGAGCCTGAAGTCAGGCAGGTTGATTCCTCCAGTTCCATTTTTCTTTCTCAAGATTGCTTTGGCTATTCGAGATTTTTTGTATTTCCATACAAATTGTGAAATTATTTGTTCTAGCTCTGTGAAAAATACCATTGGTAGCTTGATAAGGATTGCATTGAATCTATAGATTGCTTTGGATAGTGTACTCATTTTCACTATATTGATTCTTCCGATCCATGAACATGGTATATTTCTCCATCTTTTAGTATCCTCTTTGATTTCTTTCACCAGTGTTTTATAGTTTTCTATATATAGGTCTTTAGTTTCTTTAGGTAGATATATTCCTAAGTATTTAATTCTTTTTGTTGCAATGGTGAATGGAATGGTTCCCTTAATTTCTCTTTCTGTTTTCTCATTATTAGTGTATAGGAATGCAAGGGATTCTGTGTGTCGATTTTATATCCTGCAACTTTACTATACTCACTGATTAGTTCTAATAATTTTCTGGTGGAGTCTTTAGGGTTTTCTATGTAGAGGATCATGTCATCTGCAAACAGTGAGAGTTTTACTTCTTCTTTACCAATTTGGATTCCTTTTATTTCTTTTTCTGCTCTGATTGCTATGGCCAAAACTCTTAAAACTATGTTGAATAGTAGTGGTGAGAGTGGGTACCTTTGTCTTGTTCCTGACTTTAGGGGACATGCTTTCAATTTTTCACCATTGAGGATAATGTTTGCTGTGGGTTTGTCATATATAGCTTTTATTATGTTGAGGAATGTTCCTTCTATTCCTGCTTTCTGGAGAGTTTTTTTTTATCATAAATGAATGTTGAATTTTGTCAAAGGCTTTGTCTGTATCTATTGAGATAATCATATGGCTTTTTATCTTACATTATCTGGCACTCCTGGTGCATGGAACAGCTTTGGATGTGAAAGGAAAAGGCGTCACTACACAGTTAACAAGAGAGACTCCACAGCCGAGATTCCAAAGTGACTCACCAGCATCCTGTCAGGGTTAGCACCCAGCCTCTCCCACTCCTGTCTGAGAGCGTCCAGGTCTCTGGCAATGTTCAGGACTGCAGGATAATTTAATATATGGGTTCAATTAAAACAAGGAGACAGACTGAAGAATGCAATCGGGCTGAAATTTCCTTGGAAGAATAAAACCAACAAGTCCTGTTTGGTGTTTGTGTCTCAGAACTAAGAGCTAGTTTCTGACTTTAGTGATTTTGGAGAATATTTTTGTAAAAATGACATGGCAACTCCCACTTGAACACATAATATTTATATGTTATTAATCATTAACCAACGCATGGAGTTTGGGTTAAAAGAGTAATGAATATAATGGTGAATACCTTGGAAACAAACAAACATCTTTTTAAAAATAAACTTAAATAGGGGTAACAGAATAAATTCAGTACACTCAGTTCTTTAGAAGCAAAGTGCTTGACATTTGGCTAACAACAATCAATGTGTTATTCAAATTACTGCTTAAGATGACGTATTTGTAGGATTATCTCTCATCCGATTCCATCTATTTTTGGTGTGGATTTCCACACCAAAAGTGAGCTTGAGGGTGATTTACTTTCTTCTAGTGCTTTATACCCAGTGAAATTTCAGTAATGTCTGTGGTTTTCACTTCCTATAAGAAACACCCATGTAGATGTTTTTTTCTTAAACTATTTTGTCATCCCAACTTGTAATTGGGGAAAGTAGAGGAAGTTACATTATTATTCATCATTTTATTGAATAAGCTTTAGTTTACTCAAACTTTAAATAATAATTTAGATGAACAGTATCATCCATGATGAAACTGGTCCAGGAAATGGGGGTGAGAATGAGTTTAGCTAGCCTGTGTGGGTTGCTTGTCGTTGCTGTTTAATCGCTAAGTCATGTCTAACTCTTTTGTGACCTCATGAGCTGTATCCCACCAGACTCCTCCATCCATGAGATTTCCCAGGCAAGAATACTGGAATGGGTTGCCATTTCCTTCTCCAGGGGATCTGCCTGACCCAGGGATCAAACCAGTGTGCTCCTGCTTGACAGGCAGCTTCTTCCCCACTGAACCACCAGGAAGCCCATGTGGCTTGCTTAACAGCAACAAACTTGTTATGTACGCGCTCATGAGGTTGTCACAACAACCCCGTCATGGACTGCCAGGCTCTCTCAGTTTATCGTGCTTTTAGCATCTCAGTAGATTTCCCCAGTGTCCCTAAAACAAAGGAAATCCCCAATTGTTTTCTATAGTTGCTGCTGCCGCTGCTAAGTCGCTTCAGTCGTGTCCAACTCTGTGAGACCCCATAGATGGTAGCCCACCAAGCTCCCCCGTCCCTGGGATTCTCCAGGCAAGAACACTGGAGTGGGTTGCCATTTCCTTCTCCAATGCATGAAAGTGAAAAGTGAAAGTGAAGTCGCTCAGTCATGCCCGACTCTTCACGACCCCATGGACTGCAGCCTACCAGGCTTCTCTGTCCATGGGATTTTCCAGGCAGGAGTACTGGGGTGGGGTGCCATTGCCTTTACAACCCAAGAGTCCCAGTATTGTGATAGAAGCCTATAAGGTACTGAATCAGGAGTTCACACTGTATCTAACAGCCATGATTCCTTGAAGACTGAATGTGGCCCTTGGTGCCTGGATGAGTTTGCTGTGGTATCCTGGGATGTCTTGGCACGTAATTTGGGAACCATAGCCTCGTGAAGTTAAGTCTTAATAATATCTCAGTTTTACTGATGGGAAAGCTGCGTTTGAGGGAGGTTAGGTACTTAGAGTTTTTATACAGTCATGGGGTTCTTAAGGCTATTATGCTAGAGTGGTTTGCTGGGAACCCTGGTATGCTACAGTCCATGGGGTCACGAAGAGTTGGACGTTGGACGTCATGTGGCGACTGAACAACAGCAAGAACAACAAGGTACTTAGCCAGGATGGCACAACTGGGAAGAAGATGTCAAACCTCGGACAGTTGATTTTAGCCCCTGTGCCCATCTCCCAACTTCTTACTGTGAGGAGAACTCCAGGCTTCCAAAGCCCGAATAGCAAAAGAAAGAAGAGCATTTGGGATGGATATCAAGGGCATCATCTGAGGAAAAAGGATGATCTGGAACCAATTCATTTATCTTTTTTCCATTCATTTGTTCACTTCGGTTATTTGAAAAGCATTTGTGGCTGGTCCCTGAGCTGCGGGCCACGGAGCTCCTGGTCACATGGCAGGGAGAGATGACAGAGCCATGAGAATTGGTGCCAGATTGGGGGCGGGGGTGGGCAGGCAGGGCTATGAGCAGCCAGGGTGGAACTCAGTGTTCATTCAGAGCATCGCCAGGAGAGAACAGAGCGGCTTCTGGAAACTGATGCAGCCCTGCCAGGCTGTCTTCACATTTTGTTACTGAACAACCTGTGCCCGACTGACTCAGTCCTGTCATCTGACCTTTATCGGATGTCATAGCTACGCATACCTGCAGTGCAAATGTGCCCCATAAGCAATTTCTAAGATGAATAAGCTTCCTCTTGTTCGATGGTGGTGAAATTCACACTTGGCTCCATATGAAATTTGAAAACTGCGTTTTGGTGTCTTAGCAACTTTTTGCCCACGTGTTTTTCCTTTTGAAAATGAGTAAGTCATGAATGACTCCACCCTTTGATCAAATAATGCCTGAATTTCCCTTATTGCCAGCTCATTTTTTTTTTTTTTTTTCCTCTGAGGAGGCCGTATTTCACAAAGGCAGCAATGTGAGAAGCATTTCTTGAGCACCCGTGTGAAAGGGGCCTCAGAGAGGTCACTTTCCACCCAGGGCTCAGGCTAGTGAGGGAAGAGCCATGCAGACCTACAAGTACATGGTCCGTGATACAGGTCGGGGGTGGGGGGCTTGAGTGGAGTCTTTAGGAATAAATAGAGCAAGAAGTGGAACAGGGCAGGTTCCAGCCAGAGGGAAGATGACTGGGAACCTGGGAATGGCTGGCTTGGGGGAGGCAGGTGAGGGAGTGGTTAGAGAGGACAGAAGCAGGCAGGGACCTGACTGATTATCAGGAGATGGGAGCCTGGCATTTTCTTGGAGCCTCTAAAGGATTTGAAGCAGATAAGAGTGATAACCTTGGTAACTTGGCCCATGGAAGGAGCCACAGATCTGCAAAGCCAGATCTTAGTATATATCCTAAGATTTAAAGTACATGTTTACAGCCTCTGCTATTTTCTACCATCATCCAACAAAGATTGGTGAACACCGTGATTGCCAGGCACCTTGTCAGGGGCCACCGAGGGTGACTCCTGGTCAGGAGGACTCAAGGGCCACTAACAATGATCCAAAAAGTCCTGTTCTCCTCCCTGTGTCCCAGTTTCCCCTTCTACCTCATTTCAAAGGAGAATACAAAAAGAAAAGTTAAACCACGCCAGGTTGCTGGTGACTTTTATGAAAACCCCTTATGATTTTTGCCCAGACTGAAAAGAACTTCTGTTTACTTCAGTTGATGGGGACTGGTCTACGAGTCACCATCTCAGGAAGACTGATGGCCCTGTTCTTTGGCTCTAAAAGACCCTGTCTGCTGTATATCTTCTGAAACATTTCACAGGGCATAAGAACATTTTTTTTCTTTCTCCTAAGATGGGAACAAAGTGCTTTCTTCACGTTGCCAAGTTCACGCCGAAGCTGACACAGGGCTTCTCTGCCTGTTTTCCTTGACTTTTTTCCACATTAAATATGTATTTAAGTTTCCTCTATTTTTTCACGGCTTAATAACTATTTTCTTTTTAACACCAAGTAATGCTTTTTGGTATGCTGTACCAATACATGCACCCTTTCTAGTATCAGAACTCCCTCCCATGCAGACCACCATGCTATCTACGAATAAAGATATTTTTATTTCTTCCTTTCCAACTGATTGCCCTTTTTCGTTTTCCTTGTCTTATGGCACTGACTAGGTCCTCTAGTATGATGTTGAATATCTAGAACCCTTGCTCATGGCCACGTGGGATCATATGAGGAAGACTTGAAGAAAACTTACAGTATATATTTGTGGTGGTGATACAGAGTCTAGCCTCCCCTTCAATCAAGTGGCTTCAGTATAATATCCAGTTATAAGATAAGTAAGTTCCAGAGATGTCATGCATAGCACGGCTACAAGTAACATTGCCATATGTAACATAAGAAAGTTAAGAGAGGCTAACAAAGGATTAATCTCTAAAATACATAAGCAGCTCATGCAGCTCAATACCAGAAAAACAAACAACCCAATCAAAAAGTGGGCAGAGGACCTAAACAGATATTTCTCCAAAGAAGATATACAGATGGCTAATAAACACATGAAAAGATGCTCAACATCGCTCATTATTAGAGAAATGCACATCAAAACTGCAATGAGGTATCACCTCACACTGGTCAGAATGGCCCTCATCAAAAAAATGCACGAACAATAAATGCTGGAGGGGGTGTGGAGAAAGGGGAACACTCTTCCCCTGTTGGTCGGAATACAAATTTATACAGTCACTATGGGGAATGGTATGGAGGTTTCTTAAAAAGCTGGGAATAAAAATACCATATGACTCAACAATCCCATTACTGGGCATGTATCTGAGCTTATACCCCGAGGAAACCATAATTGGAAAAGACACTTGTACCCCAAAGTTCATCACAGCACTCTTTACAATAGCTAGCACATGGAAGCAACCCAGATGTTCATCAACAGATGAATGGATGGATAAAGAAGCTGTGGTACAAATATTCAGTAGGATATTACTCAGCCATAAAAATTAACGCATTTGAGTCAGTTCTAATGAGGTAGACTGACCTAGAGCCTATTATACAGAGTGCAGTAAGTCAGAGAAAAACAAGTACATTAATGTATATATATGGAATCTAGAAAGATGGTACTGATGAACCTATTTGCAGGCAGCAAAGGAGATGCAAACATAAAGAGCAGATTTGTGGACACAGTGGGGTAAGGAGAGGGTGGGACGAACTGAGAAAGTAACATTGAAATGCATACATCACCATATGTAAAATAAATAGCTGGTGGAAATTTGTGTATGATGCAGGGAGCTCAAACCGGGGATCTGTGACAACCTAAAGGGGTGGGATGGGGTGGGAGATGGGAGGGAGGTTCAAGAGGGAGGGAATGTGTGTACCTATGGCTGATTCCTGTTAATGCATGGCAGAAGCCAACACACCATTGTAAAGCAATTATCCTCCAATTAAAAATGAATAAAGTAAAATAGAAAGTAATTAAGAGAGCAGATTCTGGCTTCTCATCACAAGAATTTGTTTCTTTCCTTTATTTTATATCTGTATAAAATGATGAATGTTATCTGAAGCTGTTGGGGTAAGCATTTCACAATACATGTAAATCAAAACATCATGCTGTACACCTGACTTTCAAGGTGATGTATGTCAATTATTTCTCAATAGAACTGAAAAAGCAAGAATCGAGTGAGGTGCCAGGACTCCTTACTAGGTGACTCAGTCATATTTCTGTTCACTGGACTCAGAATATTTCCAGTTATTGATATAAAATGACAGAAGTAGATGTCTCCTGTATTTCTTCCATAGGAAACACTTGATAAAGTAGTCATCACTGTATTCCCTGCAGGATAAAATATATCAGCGTGCTGACCTCACAGCCCCTGTGATCTTTGTGGTTGGAGGCTACCATTTGGCCTCAGTCAGGCTGGAATTCCATCATTCCTGCGGATGTCAGGTCAGGGAGTGTATTTCAATGGCAGACCTCCCCTTTCCTTCTTGCTTACTGAGGATGCTATGACAGGGATCTTCAGGGGAGCTGGTTCTCAGTTTCTTATGTGCCGGCTTTGGGGACCACCTGAAGACAGTCAAGATGAGGGTGAGTGGGCTGACCGTAATAAAACCTGCTTCTGATCCTCGTCTCCCTCGGCCTTTGGATTCCTTACTCCACGCAGTGTTGCGCAAGTTCTGACACCCTGACCTCACTGAATGTAGGTCACCACTCAATCCAAGTTCCAGTCTATGAAAAATGCCAGCTGGTAAAGCCATTCCAGCCGTGAAAGCTAGAACATTAAATCCTGAATCTTTATACAAGCATTCCTATCTTGGCACATTCAATATGATGCAGTTATGTTCATCCTGCTTGGTCTGATACCCTTAAAACCTATGCTTCTCAGGTTTCTGCCTACACAGATCATTTTTGATACGTCATCTTTTGGTGCATCATCTCTTCTGTGTCCTGAAGACCTTGGGATTATCCCTTGGGTCATGATGGATCTGAGCTGTAGGTCTTGAGGCAATGAGTGGTGTTGAGGATGGGCCTGAGAGGAATAGTCATTCAGATGACTGCTCCAAGTATTGTTCTTTAAACAAGGCAAGGGCACCTCGGTCCTGGAGAAAGGTCTAATTTTTCTGGAAGGGCAACACAAGAGGATTTGGAGGTTCAAGTTTTCCAGATTATCCTATTTACCCAATAGTCCCATCTCATGTCTCAAGACCCCTCCCCTCTTCTTCCAAAAAAGTGTGTTTTTCTTAACATAAGCATCCTGTCGAAGTTGCATTGGGAAGGCAAGTGGGAGGGACAAGCTATTGGGTGTAAGATGAGCTCCAGGATGTATTATACAACACGGGGAATATGCCTTCTATTTTGTAATAACTGTAATGGAGTGTAGTCTTTACAAATTGAATTTTTAAGAGTTGCATTATGAACTTAGTTGGAATTCTGTAACTCACAGAGTCAAATTTTGTGATTGAATTTCCATAGCTTTGCCTACATAGCCCACACGGAGATGCTGCAGGTCACCAGGCACCTTGGTGGAGCCACTTCCCTGTGTATACACTTGTCACAGTGGTACATGTAAACAAGTATTTATTTTAAGTCTACGGGAGAATATTTCTGCTTCTCTGTGTCTGCTTGAGCTGAGTTAAAGCCGTGAGTACATCATTTTCTATTTGAAAGGTGTCTAGCACAGTAAAAAGCAATCACAAACCTCATCTGTGAAAGTTGCAAGTATCTGGAGGATGAGGGGTTTCTTAGAAGATTTAGAAATATACCTTCTGGCCCTTTAAAGAGTTGGTGCTGTGCTGTGCTTAGTCACTCAGTCGACTCCATGGACTGCAACCCACCAGGCTCCTCTGTCCATGGAATTCTCCAGGCCAGAATACTGGAGTGGGTTGCCATGCCCTCTTCCAGGGGATCTTCCCAACCCAGGGATCGAACCCAGGTCTCCTGCATTGCAGGTGGATTCTTTACCATCTGAGCCACCAGCGAAGCCCAAGAATACTGGAGTGGATAGCGTATTCCTTCTCCAGGGAGCTTCTCAACCCAGGAATTGAACCGGGGTCTCCTGCATTGCTGGTGGATTCTTTACCAGCTGAGCTACCAAGGAGTTGGTAATCCATGGCTTATGCCCAGCTATAATAGGTATCAGGGTGGCCGCTTAAAGGAAAAGAGAGCCTCATCATTCCATGAGCATTATTGTCGAGGTAAAATGAACAAATTTAGCTGGTAAAGAAACAATGCAACCTTGTTAGATCCAGTTAGTTTATACCTTACAAAAACAGAGAAAGCAAAGCATGCCACCTCCCCTTGCTCCTTGTCCCACAGGATGATACCAAAACGGCAGAGAGCAGGTGACAACATAATGAGTCATGGGGCCCTGTTGCTGAGAGACCTGTTTCATGCCGCATCCAGGCAGTTACACTGACTGTAGCTGGACGCTAAAGGAGGTGGTTGGGGACCGAGTGTGGATGGGGAGAAGGGAGCCTCATACCTCCTCAGAACACAGGAGGTGATGAGAAACTGCCCCATGAGCGGGAACAGCCTCCTCACAAAGAGCTCCTCACAAAGCTCCTGTGCTCTCATATTCTGGTCAAATCACAGGAGTTCTGCTAAGGTCCACATTAACCGTGATAGCGCTTTGCCCACACAGCCCACACGGAGACGCGCAAGGCCACCAGGCACCCCCTGGTGGAGTCACTTCCAGGCGTTTATTGTTTCATCCATTCCTGCTGAAAGCAAAAAGATCATTTGATTTCCAGGCAAAGAACTCCCTCCAGGGACTCCGAGTTCACGGATTCAGAAGCTCTGAGTACAGCTTGTTCATCTAGCACTAGCCGTGCCAGGAGGCCAGTGGGGGAATCAGGAGGGATTACTGACTCTTGCTGTCCTCAGGGGCCAGGGCTGCTGATAAGGATCCCTGGAGCCTCAGCGTGGGCTGAAGCATCTTCCTGTGCTTTCAGACCAGCAATGTAAGTAACAGATAATGGCAGCAATCCTGACCTGAGGGAGGTAAGGGAGCCTCACCTCACATCCTTCTGGGGAGATCTGGGTCATCTGAGCAGGCAGTCAACTGAGACCAGCCAAAGCGAGTGTCAGCCAAAGGCAAGTGACATCTGGATAGGGTGGTAAAGGTAGGAGGTGAAGGATGAAGAGGTAGGAGGTGATGGATAGAGAAGGTAGGAGGTGATGGACAGGGAAGGTAGGACGTGAAGGATAAGGAAGGTAGGAGGTGATGGATGGGGAAGGTAGGAGGTGAAGGATGGGGAAGGTAGGAGGTGATGGATGGAGAGGTAGGTGGTGATGGATGGAGAAGGTAGGAGGTGAAGAATGGGGAAGGTAGGAGGTGATGGATGGGGCAGTAGGAGATGAAGGACAGCTAAGGTAGGAGGTGAAAGATGGGGGAAGGTAGGAGGTGACGGATGGGGAAGTAGGAGGTGATGGATGGGGAGGTAGGACATGAAGGACAGCTAAGGTAGGAGGTGAAGGATGGGGAAGGTAGGAGATGAGGGACAGAGATGGTAAGAGGTGATGGATGGGGAAGGTAGGAGGTGATGGATGGGGAAGGTAGGAGGTGATGGATAGGGAAGATAGGAGGTGATGGATGGGGAAGGTAGGAGGTGAAGGATGGGGAAGGTAGGAGGTGAAGGATGGGGAAGATAGGAGGTGAAGGATGAGGAAGGTAGGAGGTGAGGGACAGAGATGGTAGGAGGTGATGGATGGGGAAGGTAGGAGGTGATGGATGGGGAAGATAGGAGGTTATGGATGGGAAAGGTAGGAGGTGATGGATGGGGAAGGTAGGAGATGATGGATGGGGAAGGTAGGAGGTGATGGATGGGGAAGATAGGAGGTGATGGATGGGGAAGGTAGGAGGTGAAGGATGAGGAAGGTAGGAGGTGAGGGACAGAGATGGTAGGAGGTGATGGATGGGGAAGGTAGGAGGTGAAGGATGAGGAAGGTAGAAGGTGAGGGACAGAGATGGTAGGAGGTGATTGATGGGGAAGATAGGAGGTGATGGATGGGGAAGATAGGAGGTGATGGATGGGGAAGTTAGGAGGTGATGGATGGGGAAGATAGGAGGTGATGGATGGGGAAGGTAGGAGGTGAAGGATGGGGAAGATAGGAGGTGATGGATGGGAAAGGTAGGAGGTGAAGGATGGGGAAGGTAGGAGGTGATGGATGGGGAAGGTAGGAGGTGAGGGACAGAGATGGTAGGAGGTGATGGATGGGGAAGGTAGGAGGTGATGGATGGGGAAGGTAGGAGGTGAAGGATGAGGAAGGTAGGAGGTGAGGGACAGAGATGGTAGGAGGTGATGGATGGGGAAGGTAGGAGGTGATGGATGGGGAAGGTAGGAGGTGAAGGATGAGGAAGGTAGGGGGTGAGGGACAAAGATGGTAGGAGGTGATGGATGGGGAAGGTAGGAGGTGATGGATGGGGAAGATAGGAGGTGATGGATGGGGAAGGTAGGAGGTGAAGGATGGGGAAGGTAGGAGGTGAGGGACAGAGATGGTAGGAGGTGATGGATGGGGAAGGTAGGAGGTGATGGATGGGGAAGATAGGAGGTGATGGATGGGGAAGGTAGGAGGTGAAGGATGGGGAAGGTAGGAGGTGAGGGACAGAGATGGTAGGAGGTGATGGATGGGGAAGGTAGGAGGTGATGGATGGGGAGGTAGGAGGTGATGGATGGGGAAGGTAGGAGGTGATGGATGGGGAAGGTAGGAGATGATGGATGGGGAAGGTAGGAGGTGAAGGATGAGGAAGGTAGGAGGTGAGGGACAGAGATGGTAGGAGGTGATGGATGGGGAAGGTAGGAGGTGATGGATGGGGAGGTAGGAGGTGAGGGACAGAGATGGTAGGAGGTGATGGATGGGGAAGGTGGGAGGTGAAAGATGGGGAAGGTAGGAGGTGAAGGATGGGGAAGGTAGGAGGTGATAAATGGTGTTGGGGGCTCTGGGTCAATGGAAGCAGCGGGACTGTACTTCGTTCCACTAACTGTGGATGCTAAATCTTGAAGACTCAGTTCTGGTCGGACTGAATGTGAAGGGCAGAGGAAGCGAAGAGTGCAAGGGGGTTATGAACAGACAGCTCTGGGCTCCTTCCACACCTTCTTGGCCTCACCTAGATCCCTTCCACACCTTCTTGGCCTCACCTAGATCCCAGCTGTGACTGATGGGAAGTCCTGGGAGGGCTCTCGTCGTTTCACAGACAGCTCAGACTTCAGGCATGAGCCCACATCCTTCACGCTCTGCCTTGGGCTCCCACAGAGTTGTGGATGTGGCTGGTCCCCATGTGGCACACGTGTAAGAGCAGCTTAGAAAGGTGAACATAGTTGTGCCCCTCAGAGCACCCGAGGCAGCAGGGAACTGATAAGTAAGTGTTGTCCATTTTGATCCCGGAGGTGGAGGCGGTGTTTGGACAATTCTAACAGGCATTCTGTGCGCTGAGGTCCTGGTAGGACTGAGCACCAGCTGCCACAAAAGTGACCCTCATGATGCACTTTCCCTGGACTTCAGTTTTTTTCCTCTATTCACACTTCCTGCTCACTTATATTCTCTGAGATCACAGCTCATATAGAATTTCTGTGCTTAAGTCCTTGGGTCCGACTATGATTTCAGGGCTAGTCCGTTGGAGAGGAAGCCAGGCTGGGTGCTGTCTTTCCCACAGGTGGGCTGACAGGTCAGAAAGGCCAGCCAGGTGACGTGGTCAGATAGGACACGCGCAGTGAGGCCGCTGAGCTTGTGATGTGGGTGGACACTATGAGAGACAACTCGGGAGCCCTTGCTCACTCTTGTCCCGTGTGCCCACCTGGGGGCATGAGCGCTCACCCTTCCAATCTCTGTCCTGAGCTCTGGAAATGCACCGAAACATCCATCCAGGCACATTCATGTCCAGATTGAAGTGTCCTCTTCCAAAGCCCCGTCTCCCCAGGAGCTCCTGATGCTGCTGCTGTCACGTGTTTTCAGCCTCATGACGTTGGAGGTCCTTGATGACTCCTCCTCCTCTCCCCCAACTGGTGATGTGTTCTACTTCTTAGAGGTCTCTGCAACTCACCCCACTTGCCCCTGTGCCAGTCCAGACCCTCCTCATCTTTCTTGGTGTTTAATAATTATTTCAGAACCAGTGTGTCTGCTTAAGGCACCTACCCTGTCTCCAATTTGTCATAATCACTCTATTATAAAACTGTTTTGTTCTTAATCATCGCATCCATCCATTCCACAAATGTTTATTGATTTCCCATCTTCCAGCAGGAATAAAAGAGACCAAATCTAAACTCCTTGGCTTGGTTTCCTGGAATGTTCACAAGCAGACTCAGATTGATTTCTTTGGAATCGTTTCAGAACTTCACATTGCCCATCACGGCTACATGTGACATCTGGGCCTCCTCAGCCCACTCTTTAATTCAGATGGTTAACCTGGAGTGAGAGAAGGAAGGTGTTTTCTGAACCAGTGCTATTCTTGCTGTTGTTGCTTAGTTGCTAAGTCTTGTCCGACTCTTTGCGACCCCATAGACTGCAGCATGCCAGGCTTCCTGTCCTTCACCATCTCCTGGAGTTTGTTTGAACTCATGTCCATTGAGTTGGTGATGCCACCCAATCAGCTCATCTATGCTCAGATGAAACAAAAGCCTTCAGTTCAGTTCAGTTCAGTTCAGTCGCTCAGTGGCAGCCAAATTTGATAGCCATGGGGGAAAAAAGTAATTCAGGCTAGGATGGAGGGTATCAACTCAAAAGAAGGCTGTGGAAGGAAAGCTGAGTGAGATGTCCCATGGCTTTCTAGAACAGTCTGTCTGATGGCAGCACTCTGGCAGGGAAGGAGGCTTCCTCACCTCCCTGAGGAATGCAACAGCTCTGGGCTGTCAAAACCCTCAGGCAAGGCATCAGTGTGGAATACCCACATCTCAATTTTCACTCAATCTGTTCACTTCTGTGGGATCTGGACCCTGGACCATCCTGTAGTCTGTAGGATCTGGACCATCCCACAGTCTGCCCAGCATCTTGTTTGTCTCCCAGGGTCCAGACTCTGGCCACACTGGGTCCTGACTCTATTCCTCATGTGGATGAGACTTTGGATCTTTGTTCATGTTCCCCGAGTGCCTGGCCACACAGCCTTCTCACTCATCTTGCACCAGAGTTTCCCAGCTTATGGGATGAGACTCTGGATGAGCCAACCCTACAATGGGGCCAAAAAAGACAGGCTTGGGGTCAAGTAGGAAAAGAGTGGGGTCACTGGTGAGAGGAGGAGCATCTTCCTTGCTGAGACAGCATGTGCAGAGGAAAAGCTGTAGGCTGGGGTTGGGGGATGGGGTTGGCGAAGCAGCCAGGAGACAGCAAGAGGATGTGAGTCAAGGTGGGAAGAGTCAAGACTAGAGGCGACTCAAGAGCAGGTCCCATGGCCAAGGTCAGAGCTGGAAGCCAGCTGGTCTGTCCCTGGTCTTGGCTGGGACAGTTTATGATACCTGATTGTCAGATGATCTAGGTGTTATCCATGAGACTGCAGCATTACTGCAGCAGACAGAGCAGCCACTGCGGGAGCAGAAGCTTGAGTCTTGTGGTGACCTAGTTAGTAATGAACTAAGTAACTTCCCTCCTCCAGATGCTAGGTCCTCTGGGGTCCTGTGGTCAGCAGCTGTTCTTGATCATCTACTTCGGGGCTTGCCTTTGGGGCACCACCTCTTCCATATAGGACTCCATTCATCCCATTGTGCACACCCAGCTGAGAAGGTCAGTGATCTCCTACCGTCTGGATGATAGGAACTCCCTGATTCCCCTTCGAAGTCTGCTTTTCCAGCTTTTTTTCTATTTCTATGAGCCACCCCATATTGGTTTAATAAATTTCTTTTTGCATGGGGTAGAGTCAATTTCTGTTGCTTGTAGTCAAAGAATCCAAAATGATGCAGGATCCTCTGTGGTCTCAAGCATCAGTGTGCCATGCGTTTGAAGCAGGGACTGTGCCTCAGAGAGGCTCTTCACCTGGGAGACGCTCCTGGAGGTGGAGGCTGGACTCTGTTGCATTCTTCTTCCCATGGGTCCCACTCCAAACCTCACCCAGGTGACTGCTGCTGCTAGTTCACTCCTGCTTTGGGGCCTTTGGGGGAACTCTGTAGTCTTTAGAGCAGTGGTTTCAAGGCTCTGAATTCAGTGATGGAACCTCTGGGGTTATCTCAGGAGAGGTGCTGAAGGACTGATTAAATCTCTACACCTCTCTGCCACCTAATCAGAATTGTTCCTCCTTTATCTGCTTCCTATGTTTTCTGCAAAATATTTATTTGAAATACTGCATTTCCTTGTTTTCCAGGTGGCTCAGTGGTAAAAGAATCTGCCTGCCAATGCAGAAGATGCAGGAGACTTGGGTTTGATCCCTGGGCTGGGAAGATCCCCTGGAGGAGAAAATGGCAACCCACTCCTGTACTCTTGCTGGTGAATCCCATGGATAGAGGTGCCTGGTGGGCTACAGTCCATGGGGTCTCAAAGACTCAGACATGACTGAGCAACTGAACACACACACACACACATTTCCTTACTAAAAATAAAGATTAAAGGTCACTGCTTTTATGGACTCGACTCTTGAGAGTTTTCCAAGATGGAAACTCACTGAAAATCTGGTCCTACTTTGTCCTAATCGCTGGCTCTCCCAGCTGATGACTCTCCACTGCAAAAATGCACGTAGGCACGGAAGCTATTTTCCAAAGAATCTAAGCTGAAAGTTCAGTTGAACTGACTCTGTACCACCATGGTGTTTAAGCATGACTCAACTGACGGATAAAGTTAATGGAGTCAAAAAACGTATAAGACTATTGCCAAGGGTGCCAGTGAAAAGGAATCCCTTCTGGAAAGACACTCAGAGAAAACTTGGGACCTGTCCCCAAAGCTGCTGAGTGCTGTGTGTGACCCCAGACAGCTCAGTTGAGTGCCTTCTCTCTCACCAATAGCAGCAACACAGTGGGCTGCCCTAATCACTGTGGCTGCAGCAGAAAGGCCCTAGAGTGGGCAGCATTCTGGAGCAGCCAAGGTGAGGTTTGGGCAGAGATAATGGAGAACAGGGATTTCAGGCACGTGAGATGACAGAGGATCTCAGTGCCTGATTAGACAAAGGGAGGTGGGTGGAGAGTCTGATCTGGAATTGTTGATTCCAGTGATGGGTGAGAGGAAAACAAGTGAACCATTTAGGACCAACAGACTAAAAGAGTGAAAGAGAACAGTAAACCAAAGTTTTCAAGAGTGGATAGCTAAAGATGCTGATGTCAGCAAGTATGGAGAGGGGTTCCTAAATAGTATCTGCAGATACTACAAATAATAGACATTGTTTTTCTATTGGTTCCAGAGTCTGTATGTGGTTGTCACCTTACATCAATTATCTTATTCTTGAAAAAAATAACAGCTACCAGACACACAAGATACAGGTGGTGTTGGTCCTATTTACTGATTTATTTATTTTTAAAAGGACCTGAAAACATTCAGAGACTTGCCCAAGATAGCCTTGCTTGTAAGAGGCAGATAGACTTTGAGTTCTGATCTCACTGATGAAAAAATCTAATGCTTTTAGCTATGTGAAGGTGAGCATTTTAGAATTATATAATACAGAAATGGCTTGTTTTGATATACTCTCAAATTAATGAAAACTCCTACTCATCTAAAAGAAAATTAAAATATAAAAAAATAGTAGGCAAACAAGTGGAATTGTCACACAAATTTTAGATAGGATATGTAGAATCTTTTGACAAATTTTATTCTTCTTATAATTGAAAATGGATGAAGTCGCTCAGTCACGTCTAACTCTTTCCAACCCCATGGACTATACAGTCCATGGAATTGTCTAGGCCAGAATACTACCATGGGTAGCCTTTCCCTTCTTCGGGGGATCTTCCCAACCCAGGGATCGAGCCCAGGGCTCCCGCACTGCAGGCAGATTCCTTACCAGCTGAGCCACAAGGGAAGCCCAAGAATACTGGAGTGGGTAGTCTTGTGTTCTTATAGCAGCTTGAGTGGACTGAGATAAGTATCCTGTACCTCTGAGTTGTACAGGTGTTGGTATCAAGCAGGTTTCTGTGTATTCCCTGCGCCGGCTTTATCAGAAGCCATTGGAGGCAGTCAAGCGACGTGCAGTGCAGGCGTGGGGCAAAGCACTGCCCAGCTGCACTTGGATGAGGCCAACCAGAGCCTACACGCTGTGCACACAGAGTGGTTGCCACTGTGCTGCCTCGAGCAGGGAAGGTTGCCTACCTCCTGTCTGAGAGTCCCTTTGGGGCTCTCGTATCTAACCATGCTGTGCATGATATCTGGTTCCAATTCTAAAAATGTTGCCTTGCTGTGGACTAGAACAAGAGGAGATCCAGTGGGATCTGTAATAATATGGTAATAGTGTGGTGGCCAGACCCACCTGCTGGAATTTGAACCAGCGTGTTAATGAAACAATGCACTGTCACCGAAACTGCATATCCATCAGCCACGATGGATACTCACCACGAAGGATACTTCAGTCTTCGTTTTCCTCCTCCTACAGAAGCATTTCTTTGGTAGCTTCCTTGATACCTCAGTTGGTAAAGAATCTGCCTGCAGCACAGGAGACCTGGGTTTGATCCCTCCGTCGGGAAGATCCCCTGGAGAAGGAAATGGCAAATCACTCCAGTATTCTTGCCTGGGAAATCCCATGGACAGAGGAGTCTGGAGGACTATAGTCCATGGGGTCGCAAGAGATGGACACGATTCAGCGACTAAACCACCACCGCCGCCGCCACAGAAGCACTCTGTGACTCTGGGCTGCTTGCCTGGTGTGGGGGAACTGGACCTGCATTTCCTTAGCTGACTTGCACTTGTCCAGTGACAGTGGTGGGGATTGCCTCTGAGTTAACTCCAGGGAATCCTGGAAGCGTCTGAGCATCGCTCCTCAGTTCCAGAGACATCCTTCCCTGCCTCCATTGTGTAAAACAGTGATTCTCAACGTGTGGTTTGCAGACTTTTGGAGGGTTCCCCCAAACCCTTTCAGGGTTCTGTAAGGTCAAGTCTATTTTCCAGATAACACTAGGAAAGTATCCTGTATTAGAAGATTACAATTAACCCATGTAGATACTGTGCCCTGCAAGAGAGGGAGCAGGGCTCATTGCTCCTTAAGTGTGGGCTGCACAAAGTGATATTCTTCTATAGAGAACAGTGTGGAAAGGGGGAAGGAGAGTTACTGGACCATAGAAACATCTGAGAAAGACAACTGCAGCCCGGTGATCAAGGCCAACGTCAGTAGAGGTAAGTCATGTTGATAGTATACACCCTTGATAAGACGTGATGAGAATGGCATTTTATTTATGTAGTCTTCCTCCCCGCCAAACTCATGAACTCACTCTAATCAAGAGAAAACATCAGATCCATTCCAATTAAGGGACATTCCACAAAATATCTGAACAAAGCTCTGCAAAACTGTTGAAATCATCAAAACCAAGGAAAGTGAGGAAATGATGCGATGAAGCCTATGGATGCATGAGAACTCAATGTAAGGAGGTATGTTGGGTGAGGTTCTGAAACAACAACAAAATATAAGTAAGAACTAGGAAAATCTGTAAATAGACTGGACTTTAGGTGATAATAATGTTTCAGTATTGGTTCTCTGGGTGACAGAAGTGTACCTTACTAACACAAGATGTTAATAACAAGAGAAAATGGGTGTGAAGTTCTTGAGAACATGTTGTACTGTGTGTGCAGTGTTCCTACAAATCTAAAAGTATTCTAAAATAAAAATCTTACTTTAAAAAACTGACAAAAACATTTTTTTTTTTTTGCTTTTTCCACTGTGCTGACATTTCCCCTGATATGTGAGAGCAATGGTGCCAACATCTTGGCAGGAATCTAGGTGATGACATCAAACTATTGGTGGACCTCGTGTTTTCCATTGCCGCAGCAGTGCAAATGAGGGATTTTATTAAATCCTGACCTTTGAGTGCTTTTCCTTTGAACATTCTGAGCAAGAAAATGAGAAGGACACTCCAAGCTCCTCAGTGTACCAAAATACAAAGGCGGGCGGCACTGAAGAAGAGCTCATGCGATCGATTGTGACTTCAACAAATCTCTGTCTCTCTCTTTTTTTTTTTTTTCATGGAACGTCATTTTTACTTGAAAGAATAATTGACAAATTATCATTATTCAGATGTAGGGATTCGACAAACAGTTGCTCAAAAAAGAATGAAGTGAGCCTGTCACTTCAGGGAAAAAAAGTTGACAGTCTTTGTGGCCAATGATAAAACTTAAACAAAAAATTAGAATTTTATATGATGGTAATTAACTCAAATGGCACCCTGAAGCCCCAAATCTTTGTTGATTGGCACATTTACTTGTAGAAATTATTTTGAAGTTCTTAATTTTCCATGGCTTTCTAACAAGTATTGCATTGGCAAAAAGTTAGTAGCATCGCAAGGAAAAATCCAAACCAAACTTTTGGCCAACCCAATAAATGTAGCATAATTAATACCTGAATGTATTTTTAAAACTACAATTTACCAATGGAGCGTTTTCTCTTCCTACTGTCCAAATTTGGGTCTCTTTACCTGGGTTTGCTGGGGCTTCCTTGGTGGCTCAGAAGGTAAAGAATCTGTCTGTAATGCAGGAGACTCAGGTGCAGTTTCTGGGTTGGGAAGATCCCCTGGAGAAGGGAATGGCTACCCACTCCAGTATTCTTGCCTGGAGAATTCTATGGACAGGGAAAGCTGGTGGGATATGGTCCATGGGGTTGCAAAAAGCCAGACATGAATGAATGACTAACACTCTCTTTCACTTCCCCTGCAGGTGGTGAGTGCTGATAGTAATTCCACTGTAGAGTACGGTGAAGGGACAGTGGCTGTTCAATAGCCCTGGGGATGAAAGTATTGTCCACGTTCTTATTTATTCGAAGGGAGTTTGATTGGCTACCTGGGACACTGTTGATGGGTCCTGCCATTTGGAGAAAGATGCGGGATTTCCTAAGCAAAGCCTGAGTTGGGGGTCTATGAAGATCTACCGAGGGGGCACTTTCATCAGAAATGGAGTGAGGTCAGCAGGCAAGGGGGGAAGCTACTGAGCAAGGATGTGGCCTTGGCTGGAGTCTAGCCTCTGCCTGATCCCAAGGGGAGCTCTGGAGTGTGAATCTCATCATAGAGTTGGTTGCCTTTGGAGCAAGGGATTGGTGCCTGACTGCCTTGTATGTGGATGCGAACTTCTGGGCCAGAAAACTCATTGTCCCAAGGGTGCTTCTCCGGGAAAGGGCATCTGAGTCCTCAGCAGCCAACACTCACAATAGCTGGAGACCAACACGCCAGCCCAGACCTGAGGCCAGGGTACAGTGGGTGTCCACTGCAAGGTTTCAACAATCCCTGTTTGTTCTGAATCAAGGTCTACAGTCCCAGGTGCCAGAAAGGCCCAGGATGACACCACATCAATATGCATGTTCTTCCCGGATGGATTCCCTTCCTGTTGAGGCTCTGGCAGCAACTCAAGAATGAGCCGGATCTTGGAGTTTTGACATGAAAGCAGACCTTGGGGGCCTCAAGCTCCTTTTGACCCTCACCATTCAGAAGACATCTTGGAGAAGTGCAAGTGCAGATGTGTGAACACCTGTGTACCCACACACATGGCATGCAGATGTACATGTGAACAATGTGTAGAGCACACAAAGAGATGGCCTTTCAGTTCAGTTCAATTCAGTTCAGTCGCTCAGTCGTGTCCGACTCTTTGTGACCTCATGAATCGCAGCACGCCAGGCCTCCCTGTCCATCACCAACTCCCGGAGTTCACTCAGACTCATGTCCATTGAGTCAGTGATGCCATCCAGCCAACTCATCCTCCGTTGTCCCCTTCTCCTCCTGCCCACAATCCCTCCCAGCATCAGTGTCTTTTCCAATGAGTCAACTCTTCACATGAGGTGGCCAAAGTACTGGAGTTTCAGCTTTAGCATCAGTCCTTCCAAAGAACACCCAGGGCTGATCTCCTTTAGAATGGACTGGTTGGATCTCCTTGCACAGTTCAAAAGCATCAATTCTTTGGAGCTCAGCCTTCTTCACAGTCCAACTCTCACATCCATACATGACCACTAGAAAAACCATAGCCTTGACTAGACAGACTTTTGTTGGCAAAGTAATGTCTCTGCTTTTCAATATGCTATGGCCTTTAGGTCAATGCAAAGCATTCATGGGACTGTATGTTCTATGTGTTCTCTTGTGTTCTGTTCTGGCTGGTGAGATGTGGTTGTGCATCTCATGGCAGAACACGGTTGCTGGTTTTTATACTGTCACATACTTTGGACCTAGAAGAAAAGACCACTAAAGCTAACAGTGGAACTGGAAGATAAATGAAACCGAGGAGGATAAATCCCCTAAGAGAACTCCCTAGATATAAGGTAATCTTGATGGAAGGACGTTTTAGGTGGGAGCCATGAGAAAGGCAAGGGATTTTTCTGCTTGGTTATCCGAACCTAGGAAAGCACTCCTCCAGTGTGTGTTGGTGGTATCAACAGGAGCTTGAACTCAGAGATCCACTCTCTGGCTTGTCTGCTTTCTGATAGGTGAGCTGAGAACGGACTCCACATATCTGGACCATACACACCTGGGCAACTGAAGCTTAAACTTTCTTCACCCTGTCTCTCACGGTGCTCAGTTGTAGAGAAGCCAAGGAAGCAATTGGAAACAGTGGCTCCATGAGCAATTTGTTCTCCGATCAAAACCTTCCTCCCTGAAGGGGTTTCAGGCATTTCCGTTTTCAGAACCACAATATCGAAACAGTGTTGTTTTGGTGAAGCCTCTCTGACCATAAGTGAACTCTGCCTGGACGTTTATTTTATGCCAGAATTTTACTGTCTAGAGAATACTTCACGTAGAATGTTTAATCAATATTTGGGGAAGCCAATCAGTTTTTCATGAGACAAAAATGCTGTGATGGTAATATTCTGTCTTTGTTGCCTATTGTTTCTCCATGAGCAAAATGGTCATTTCCCCAAGCACATTGTAAACAGGAAGTCCACCATCTGTGGCTGCTTTTCTCCCTTCGGTCAGCAAACCACCTGCATCCTTAACTCAGCAGACCATGTTCACCATCATTCTGCCATACAAGTGAAGGGAAAGTTTGGCTTTTGGTGCATTTGTTTTGTTAGGAGATGACAGCAAGGCCCCTAAGACGCCAGTTTCAATACGAAAAACGTCTGTATCTCTTAAAAGAAGCAATATAAATTTGACCAGATACCAACCCTCTAGCTGAATAAAAACAGGAAAATTAATCTCTATAGTGAACATTGACAAGCCCATGGCAAGGATGTTACGTGGGTTAACTCAGTTAATTGTTACAAAACCTCTATGAGTTAGGCGCTCCTGTTATTGAAGTGAAAGTATGAAAATGTTAGTCGCTCAGCCGTGTCTGGATTCTTTGCAACCGCATGGACTGTAGCCCACCAGGCTCCTCTGTCCATGGAATTCTCCAGGCAAGAATACTGGAGTGGGTAGCCATTCCCTTCTCCAGGGGTCTTCTCCACCCAGGGATCGAACCTGAGTCTCCTGTGTTGCAGGCAGATTCTTGACCATCTGAGCCACCAGGGAAGCCAAGTTATTATCATTTTCAAAATGAAGAATTGAAGCAAAGGTGAGTCACTCATGTAGGAAGAGGCAGAGCTGGGATTTGAACTCACTCAGGCTGAGGTCAGTGCTCTCCTTCCTTCTCAAGGCCTGGGCACTGATCCTTACGGGAGGAGAAGGCAGTGCCTAGATTCTCCAGCCAGGTGGACCTTCTCTCATGGAACACAGCACAGGGCCTGGGAATTAGGACAGAGTCATGCTTTTCCTTTCTGCAGGCATGGTGGAGGTCTGGCCATTGCCCACAGGATGAGTGATCTTTTCTGAGCAAAAGTTGGGTGTTCAGGTGGGAAAGGCTGGGTTCCTTAAAGTCTGGTCTTCACTTTCTTTACCTGAAAAAAGAGAGGTCTGGGGGACACAGCAGGTGTAGATAAACGTGGAGACAATCTAACGCACCGAGGCTCATCTAAAAGGCATGATAAAGTTGGCTTCATTATCAATTTGGGAAGGAAAGATTGCACAATATATAGTCCTGGGCACCTGATAAGCTAGTCGGAAATGAACTGTATTAGTCTCATACCTTATAGTCACAGTAGACTCTAAATGTATTAAAGAGCTACATGTAAAAAATTTGTTTTCCTTTAAGAAACAATAAGAATTATAAGCAAATGCTTGATTCACAAAAACAAAAGAGGTCACAAAGGAAAAGATTTATAGTAACCTAAATTTAAAACTTTAACCCAATAGGAACTTAGGGGAAATATTTAACAGAAAGGGTTGAGGTCTCTCGCCAATCCTGTAAATACTTATGAAACTGATACTGCTCTTCACCTATTTCACTAATTTTCTTTGCAGTTTTTTGATAGAAGATGGGGCTAAAAGCTTTTCAAGTGTTTGTTCTTCTTTTAAGCATTTGCTCATGGCTTCATCTATTATACTTTATTGGTTTGCTCATCTTTTTCTGTTTGAAAAAAATTCTTGAAACATTAAAGAAACCAACCATTTTCTATTCTATGCTACAAAGATTTTTCTTTAATACATTGTTGGTGTTTAGAAGTGTTGAAGTGGAGGTTCCTTACAGTTTTTTTTTTTTTTTTGCTAAAAAACTCAATTCTATATACTTGAATCTAATTCATTTCCTTTATAATTGTTGGTTTTCAAATCACATGATCTCAATATTATTAATGATTTCACTCAGAATAACTCCCCGTTCTTTCATGATTTTATATTTTGCTTTTAAATATTTTATCCATCTGGAACTTATTTTAATATTGAGCATGGGCCAAAGATCCAACTTATTATTTTTTTAACAAATGTACCAAAATTGTTTATTGAATAATTCATTTTCCTACTGATTTTGAAATGACTTTACTATCATAAATTACATTCTAACACACTTATTTCTATTTCTTGGCTCTCCTAGTCCATTGATCTGCCTGTCTATCCCAGTGTCAGTTCTATATTTTCTCAGTTCAGTTGCTCAGTCATTTCCAACTCTTAGGGACCCCTCTGACTGCAGCATGCCAGGCTTCCCTGTCCATCACCAATTCCACTTAAATTCATGTCCAGTGAGTCGATGATGCCATCCAACCATCTCATCCTCCATCGTCCCCTTCTCCTCCTGCCTTCAATCTTTCCCAGCATCAGGGTCTTTCCCAATGAGTCAGTTCTTTGCATGAGGTGGCCAAAGTATTGGCGTTTCAGCTTCAGCATCAGTCCTTCCAGTGAATATTCAGGACTGATTTCCGTTAGGGTTGACTGGTTGGATCTCCTTGCTGTCCAAGGGACTCTCAAGAATCTTCTCCAACACCACAGTTCAAAAGCACCAATTTTTCGGTGCTCAGCTTTCTTTATAATCCAACTCTTACATCCATATATGACTACTGGAAAAACCATAGCTTTGATTAGATGGACCTTTGTCAGCAAAGTAATGTCTCTGCTTTTTAATATGCTGTCTAGGTCGGTCATACCTTTTCTCTTACTGGGAGTAAGCATCTTTTAATTTCATGGCTGCAGTCACCATCTGCAGTGATTTTGGAGCCCAAGAAAATAAAGTCTGTCACTGCTTCTATTGTTTCCCCATTTATTTGCTATGAAGTGATGGGACCATATGCCATGATCTTCATTTTTTGAATGTTGAGTTTTAAGCCAGCTTTTTCACTCTGCTCTTTCAGTTTCATCAAGAGGTTCTTTAGTTCTTCTTCACTTTCTGCCATAAGAGTGGTGTCATCTGCATATCTGAGGTTATTGATATTTCTCCTGACAATCTTGATTTCAGCTTGTGCTTCATCCAGCCCAGCATTTCATATGATGTACTCTGCATAGAAGTTAAATAAGCAGAGTGACAATATACAGCCTTGATGTACTCCTTTCCCAATTTGGAACCAGTCCATTGTTCCATGTCAAGTTCTAACTGTTGCTTCTTTACCTGCATATAGATATCTCAGGAGGCAGGTAGGGTGGTGTGGCATTCCCATCTCTTTAAGAATTTTCCACAGTTTGTTGTGACCCACACAGTCAAAAGCTTTGGTGTAGTCAATAAAGCAGAAGTAGATATTTTTCTGAAATTCTCTTGCTTTTTCTATGATCCAACAGATGCTGGCAACTTGATCTCTGGTTCCTCTGCCTTTTCTAAATCTAGCTTGAACATCCGGAAGTTCTCAGTTCACACACTGTTGAAGCCTGGCTTGGAAAATTTTGAGCATTACTTTGCTAGCATGAAAGATGAGTGCAATTGTGCAGTAGTTTGAACATTCTTTGGCATTGCTTTTCTTTGGGATTGGAATGAAAACTGACCTTTTCCAGTCCTGTATCCCCTGCTGAGTTTTCCAGATTTGCTGGCATACTGAGTGCAGCACTTTCACAGCATCATCTGTTAGGATTTGAAGTAGCTCAGCTGGAATTTGATCGCCTCCCCTATATTTTACACTGTCACTTTATAATGCATTTCAGTATCTGACAGAGCAAGTCTGATTCCTCGCCTTCTTCCCTTCCCTAGAATTTTCTGAGCTCTATTTCCATGTTTGTTCCCCTCGTCATGCTAACATTCCAAATTCCTATGGGTTTTGTTTTTTTTTTACTAACTTTCTTTGAATTTACGGATATATTTTGATATCATTCATATTCACAATACATTTTTCCCTGTAAAACATGGTATGCATCTTATTATTTACTTTTTTTTTCGAAAATTAAAACACCACATGCACAGAAAAGTTCAAATGCCATTACAATATTTATAGGGGAAACAACAGTCTCTTTTTGTATGGACATTTACACATGCACTCATCAATAATATTCATCCTACCATATCTATCTTCTTACTGTGATAGGTGAGGAAAGAACCATTCCAATAGAAGCAGAGAAAATGTTTAATAAAATTAAACATCTATCCATAATTTTAGAAAAAAGACTCATAAAATTAGGAACAAACGAGATTTTATCAATCTAATAAAGAGCATCTTAAAAATACACAGTTCAGCTAGATTGACCATGAAAAAAAGGGGCGGGGGGAGACTCAAATATACTAAAATCAATACTGAAATGGGGAACATTGCCACAGACCTTATAGAAATTATATGTATATAATTTATTATATATATTTATACTGTCATGTTTATATTTATAATTATATAAATTATATAATTTATTATAAATTCCTGGAAAGACACAAACTACTGAAACTGAATTGAGAAGAAATAGAAAATCTAAACAGACCTATACCAGGTAAAAAGATTGAATTATTAAATCAAAATTTTCTCACAAAGAAAATTCCAAAACGAGATGACTTCACTGGTCAATTCTATCAAACATTCAAAGAATTAACATCCATCTTTCACAAAATCTTCAAAAAGAAAAGAACACAGAGAAAAAGAATATAATGAATCATTTCTCAACTCATTCTGTAAGACCATCATTACTAAAACCAGACATCACACGAAAACTACAGACCAATATATTTTATGCACATAGATATGAAAATTCTCAAAAAAAAAAATAGCAACCCAAATCCAGCAGCACACAAAAAGGATTATACACTCTGACCAAGTGGGATCTAGTCCAAGAATAATATTTCCAGTTGGGTCACCTTTATACCTTCTATTCCTTTTCTGAGACTTTATATCTTTTTATTTTTTTTCACACACATTTATAGTTGCTCCTCAAAGTGTTTTACTGATGGCTGCTTTAGAATCTGTGCCAGATAATCCTGACCTTTGTCATCTTGGTGTTGTTATGTATTTCTATTTAGTTTGAGATCTTCTTGATTCTCTATGAGGTGACTTTTTAAAAACGGAAATCAGAACATTTTGGCTATTGACCAAATTCTGTTCCATTCTGACAGAGTAAGGTGGGGAGATGGGGGTGGGCTGCAACCCCGTTATGGCCAGGAGAAGTCGAGGTACAGGTTTCCCTTCAGGCTTTGCTTTTGTGTCTTGGAGCCACAGCTGTGTCTGTATGCCTGTGTCTGTGTGCATGTGTGTGTGTGGTGGTTGTCTGGGGGCAGAGTGGCTATTGTTAGAAAGTGTTCTGTTTGCTAGGCTGCTCCATTTCTTTGGCTTTGGGGGAGGGCTTTATTTGGCTACCCTCGTTAGAGTTTCTGGATTGCCATATCAACATCCAGCTGGATATGTTAGGCATAAAGAAAACCCAGAAAACCCACTGCCATATGACCCTCCTCCGGTCTCAAGTTCCCTAACTAGTCTGCCTTCCTCTTTCCATCCTTCAGAATCTCTTGTGTTCGTTTATATATAACATCCAGGGGGTTTAGTTCGACTTGGAGGCATAGAGAGAAGTACATCTACACCACTTCCTGCGTAAAGTCTTCTGTAATTTTGAGCGTTGTATTTGATTCCATTTTGTTTCCTCTTGACATTTATCATTTATCCTTTAAAAATGTTTTAATGGTTGCCTTGGGGCTTACAGTGTATATTTCTGAACATTCTATGGACATTTAAAACTAAGTCTGTACCAGCTCAGGTGTCATGCAGGAACCTGTGACAATTCCTCCTCCTGATGCTGCCGTTCATTTCTCTTACCCATAAGTTATAAAACTCCAGGGCAGGTTACTATCATTGCCTCAAACAATTTTCAGTGAAGAATAAGAGAGGTGAAGGTTTTATTTTACATTTATTTTTTCCTTCTCTCACAGTCTTCCTTTCTTCATGTGGTTCCAAGTTCCTCACAAAAGTTAAACGTTTGTTGCAGGGCAGGTCTGCTGGGTGTTAATGCCCTTGGATTTTGTTTGTCTGGGAAGGTCTTTACTTCTTCTTCACTGTAGAAGAATACTTTTGCTGGGTATAGAATCCTAGGTTGGTATTTTTCTTTCTTTCAACACTTTCAAGATTTCCCAAGAACAGACTTCCAGACAGCCCAGAGTAGCTTGGCTGAGTCACAGAATGTACATTTTTGGCCTTGAGCCGCATTGCACACAAAAACTTTCATATTTCTGCCAACAGTATATGTGAATCTGCCAACATCACAAAATCTTGCTTAGAGTTATTAATTTTTGCCACCTGGTGGGGTGAAATTATATCTCACTGACTTAATTAGCATTTCATTTAATTATCAGGGAGTTTGGGAACATTTTCATGGACCTACTGACCATGGAAATTTCTTTTCCTTATGAGTTACCTGCGCAGCTCCGTAGGTTATTTTTGGGTCATTGTAGGTCTCTTACCTTTTCCTTATAGATTTGAAAGACAACATCACACATTTTGCCAATCAGTTCTCTGTTAGTAGTTCTGCCTGTGAATATCTTTTTCCAGTTTTCAACTTGCCTTTTCACTTGGCTTTGGGATCTACTGTTGCACAATGTTTTTCATTTTCATGAAGTCTGATTTATTATTTTTCCTTAATGGTTTATGCCTTACTCCTCATTTAAGAAATTATTTTCTCTGTAATGTATTCAGGACAATGTTTACCATCAGTGATTTTATCAGCTTTCTTTGAAGTAATTTCTCCGGGGTAATTTTAATTTTGCTAAATATTGAGCCTAACGCTTAATTCATTTTTAAACTTTCTTTACTTTTAGCAAATTTTGTTCGGGAAGATTTTAAAAATCTTCCATGTGGCAAGGGTTTCTGGTGTTTTTTTTGTTTTTTTTGTTTTTTTTACTTTTCTTTTACTTTTTTCCCTTAGGGTATTATATGAATTTTATTGCATTACAGTCAGAGAATCTGATATGTATTTTTATGTCTTTCTTTAAACCTCAATCTAAAGCACAGGATCTGAGCATTTCCTGCCACTCATATGGAAGAAGATTCAAAGGCATGAGCGGTACATGTATTTATGATTACACTGAGAGAGAATGGGTATCACCAGGCCCTAAGGAGAGGAATAAACAATTAAGAGATCCTGCTGCGAGGTCTAAAAATATTCTCATATATATATTTGACCTCTTAGTTCACGGTGACTCTGCCTGCTCCAAAACTCATTGTCTGGAATTTAGGTGATCAGGTTAGCAAGTAGCCCCTTAGCAACCCCTCCCCATGTATCTATTTTTTGTACTATCAGCCTAAAACAATACAGAGCAATCTAGCTTAGCCCCAAGAAGACTTTGCATGGGAGAAAATAGGACTTTAATTGACTGTAATGTCTATCCCAACTGGCTGGAAATTCACTCCCAGTTCCACCCCTAGCTGATGAGTTGGTCAGCCTTGCTTATAAGAGGGTCATGCAATGATCACCACCACACGGCAGACCCTGATAATCATAAGGCCAGAAATAGAAAAGGTCCCAACTCTAACATTGTGAGCCTTCTTCAAAATTGCCCTAGAGAAATTAGAGCATCAACTACAAATCCTCCCTCTCTACTGGAAAATGAATGCCCTCAAGTGAGATGCCCCCTCCCCATACTCTCAAAGAAGTTAAGAAGATCCCTTCTCAAATCACCTCTCCCTGATTTTTTTTTTCCTAATGAGTCCCAGGCAGATGGCAGAAAACTGAGGAGTATGTGGTACCTACTGCTGGTGCTCAGAGAGGAGATGCCAAGACAGCAGCATGGCGGAAGGAAGGGGTGCAGATGATGCAGACCTGCCTGGAAGCATTCTTTGTGCCAGGGCTGTCTCTAGGATACCGTATTTTCCCAAGGTCCCAAACCCCACAGAGTGATGTATATCCTGTTTCTTAATACATAGTTACTGAAAATTAATGACGATAAGCAGCTGCTTTCTATGTCTGCCAAGTATTCCATTTCCATTAATTCTTTTCTATTCTGAAAAGTGGTTGATTCATCCAAGGAAGACATCCAAATGTTAGATATTTGAACTTGGTGTTGCAAAACACTTACATCTGAGTATCCCCTGGTTCCTTCTGCTTTTTAACTCTGTCATAACACAGCTCTCAACAACTAACAGATCTCATCGAGCTGCAATCAGTAACAAAGCTTTCTGATGGCATTTATGCTTTTGAAAGTAGACAAGAGGAAGGAGTTGCCTGCATACTTTAGAACAGAATATCAGCAAATATTTCTCTGCAATATCTTGCCCTTACTCTAAAGGCAACACTCTTTCACTTACTCCTCCTACTCACACACACACACACACACACACACACACACGTATGCATGCACTCACAGACACACACACACATGTTCTCCTAGCATTCCAGATATTCTGGATCCAGACTCATCCCCTCAACACTGGGTCTAAATCCTCTGTTTTCGGTCTCACTAAGGAAACCAAAATCATGTATTAAGTCCTTGACTAACATGTGGCATCATATTGTTGAGGACTGGGTTCTAATTATCTTGCAAAAATCCTTAAATGTAATATATCTTATCTTTGTGCCTCACTGAAGTCCAACACACTTTTTCCTGTGGGTTCATTCAGCATAATCACTTATTTCTCCAAGGCTGAACATCTGAGGAAACAGTTGATGATGTAAAGGGGATATTGCTTGAAAAATCATCTGACATTAAACATGCACATCCCACGCAGTGCAGTGTCATGCCACGTGAACATTTTCAGCTTATGATCTCCAGGTCACACTGGAGACCGAGACCATCTGAGCGGGGAACAGCCTGGGGACTCCCCCTCCACCCTCAGGAGAGCGTATGCTATCGTTCGGTCAAGTGGAAGGACAGGCAGACTCACTCTGGAATTCTTTCATCTATTTTCATAGCTGCAACAGCTCAACTTAAATGCATGTATGGTTTAGCTCTGCCATCCTTTCCTCAGCCAAGATAATGGGACACCTCTGTTTACTTTGCCACGAATAAGTGCATATTTAAGGAAAGTATTTTCACCATATAATGACCCTGCTGTAAATGCGTAATAAAAATGTCAGATTTTAAAAATAGGGCACTGGGTGATATTTTCAAAGATCTCAAATTGGTAGATTGAAATATAGAGGCATGCATTCAAAGTGCAAGGGGATAATGTCTACAGGCTGCACAGGAGCTAATTTTTATCCCAAGGGATTTGTGTGGCTGAGGAAATGCTCTTCTGATTCAGCCAGTTTTCCACAATGATATTTTCAAAGATCTCAAATTGGTAGATTGAAATATAGAGGCATGCATTCAAAGTGCAAGGGGATAATGTCTACAGGCTGCACAGGAGCTAATTTTTATCCCAAGGGATTTGTGTGGCTGAGGAAATGCTCTTCTGATTCAGCCAGTTTTCCACAATCCCTGAAATTGAACCTGGATATTAAAGACAGAGGCAAGTTCCCTCAAAAGCACTAGAGCAGGACATAGCTGTTATTTGTGGCCTAAGTGGAATGCTTGCTTGCTCTTTCCCCCAGCAAGAATACTGGAGTAGGGTGCCATTTCCTACTACAGGGGATCTTTCCAATCCAGGGACTGAACTGGGGTCTTTTAGGTCTCCTGCATTGGCAGGTAGATTCTTTATCCCTGAGCCACCTGGGAAGCCCATTAAATGGGATGCTGCTGCTGCTAAATCGCTTCAATCGTGTCCGACTCTGTGCGACCCCATAGACGGCAGCCCACCAGGCTCCCCCGTCCCTGGGATTCTCCAGGCAAGAACACCAGAGTGGGTTGCCATTTCCTTCTTCAATGCATGAAAGTAAAAAGCAAAAGTGAAGTCGCTCAGTCATGTCCAACTCTTAGCGACGTCATGGACTGCAGCCGACCAGGCTCCTCCATTCATGGGATTTTCCAGGCAAGAGTACTGGAGTGGGGTGCCATTGCCTTCTCCTAAATGGGATGAGATGAGTGTAAATAATTTTATTACTAGAGAAAAAAGGGATGTCTAGCTAGAGATGCTGAGGTTTGGAGCCTTCATGTATAATTCTGTTTCAAGGAAGCAGAACCAGAATACAAAATGAATACATAGTACAGGCAAGATGTGAAATGTTTATAGAAAACAGTATTTACCCAAGAGAAAGAAAAGCAAGGAGGGTGACTACAGGTTGGACTGTATTTACCCAGCCTTTTATATTTTATTTATAGAATGGGTAGAATCTTTCTCCTTTTATTTTTAAGATTGCCACTGATGAAATATGGGAAAGCTATTGGGTTTTTTAAATTGATACCTTCATTTCAGTTCAGTCCCTCAGTCATGTCCTGCTCTTTGCGACCCCGTGGACTGCAGCATGCCAGGCCTCCCTGTCCATCACCAACTCCTGGAGTTTACTTAAACTCACGTCCATTGGGTCGGTGATGCCATCCAACCATCTCATTCTCTGTCATCCCCTTCTCCTCCCGCCTTTAATCTTTCCCAAAGTCAGAGTCTTTTCAAATGAGTCAGTTCTTCGAATCAGGTGGCCAAAGTATTGGAGCTTCAGCTTCAGCATCAGTCCTTCCAATGAATATTCAGGACTGGTCTCCTTTAAGATGGACTGGTTGGAACTCCCTGCAGTCCAAGGGACTCTCAAGAGTCTTCTCCAACACCACAGTTCAAAAGCATCTATTCTTCAGTGCTCAGCTTTCTTTATAGTCCAACTCTCACATTGATACCTTACTGAAGCTATTTGTTGATTCTAATTCATTTTTAGCTCTTATTTTCATTTCTAGGATTCCCATAACCATATCTATAAATTGTGAAGCTGTTTATACTCTATTCTAATATTTACATCTTCTTTTCATTTACTTTTTTAATGTGACTAGAACATCCAATATGATATTGATTGATTAGTGATAAGAAGTGGCAGTTTTGACTTATTCCTGATTATAAGAAATGCTGCAATAATGTCCTCTCTCTTCTAAGCCTACCGACAGCTATGGACAGTTCTCTGCATCCTGACAGGTTTCCACTTCAAGCACCTGTGCCTTGCTTTTCTTCTGGAGGCTTCCTCCGAGGCTCTGGGAGTTTACTTGCCTGTGTGTAGAACTAGCTCTGAAAAGTGTCAGGGGAGCCAGCCACTGGGGACGGTTGTGAACAGACGGGGATGGGAGTGGGTGAAAAATGCCTTCTCCTCCTCAATCTCAGCCAGAATAATTCTGAGGAGGCTGCTTTACATGCATGTATTTACTTTCTTCTGTGATCTTTAAATATTTTATTTCTTTTTCTGGCTTTTTTGTAATGCCTGAGAATGTCAATACAATTCTCAATAGGAGTGCCGAAAAAGCATCTTTACCTTTGCTTTTCAAGGACTCTTTGGTTTGTTACTCCTTCACTGAACATTTGGTAAACCCACTTTTATGGAATCCATCCTTGCTTAGCCTCCATTTCCAGGGAGAGTTGTGAAGACCTCTGCCCGCTGAGCAGAGTGGATTTTAATTTCTTTTTTTTACAGTGATTTTTATCCATGTGTCTTTCCTTACCTGGTGGGTGTGATCTTTTTCAGAGTAAGAAGAGACTGATGGATTAGAAAGACAATAAACTGATCTAGATTCAAAATCCTCCTTCAGTACTTATTTCTTAAGTAGGCTATTCAGTGTAGCTGAACTATAAAAAGTGTCTTTTATAAAACAAGGATAATAACACATGGCTTGAAGAACATTTCAAAATCTTACCATCAAGGAAGTAGAGGGTTGGGGGATAATTCCATAGGGCACACAAGCCTAAGGTTTGTCATGGGAAGGGATGCTGGCTGAAGCCGCTGCTCTGGCATAATGCCTGTGCTCTCATGCCCAAGCTGAGAACATGAGCGTGCACAAGAAAACCCCCGATTCTCATTACCTCTCTGTTCCCTGATCAGTCCCCCTCAGCACACCAACCTGCTCCTCTTCCTCAATGAAGGCAGGCTCATTCCTGCCTCAGGGCTTTTGCACGGCCTTCTGCCCAGAGGGCTCTTCCTTCTGCTATATTTGCAGGACAAGGCTCCTCACATCCTCCATGCCCTTTCTTAAGACAATGTAACCCCCTCCTCCAACCTTTTATGTCTCCATTTTTCCTCCTTAATATTTTCCACTCATGATTTAATTAGAAATAATTTAATGACTATTTTTATTTTTTGACCATCTCTACCGCCCAGAAAGAGGGAGCTAGGATTTCTATATTATTCAGTGCTGTAACCCCAGAACCAAGAATGGTGCCTGACACATGGCCAGCACTCATTAATGTTTGTTGAATGAATGAACTCTCCTTTGGGGCCCAGCCTCGGGCAAAGCCTGGACCCAAGAGAAGTTCACACTGGCGGCAGCGGATGGTTGACCTCAGCTGTCAGTTCAGTCCCATCTGCTCACAGTGATCATGCTTCTGTGAAGGTGGAATAATAAACTCAACACACTGGCTCAACATAAGATGCTATGGAAAAGCCTGAACAAAACTTTTGGCCAACCCAATATTTTTCCGTTGAGCCTTGGGGCGCAAGATTGAAGCCTCTTTGGACTGAATTTTGGATAAATTGGGGTGGGAAGTGTGTACTAAGTTTGCAATGGGAAAGATGATGATCTGAGCAGTTAATTGGAAACATAAAGGACGAAGACCATGTCTGTGTCTGGAGAATGGCAGGGGGCAGGCTGCACTCGTCCCATTCCTCAACCTGGGTGGGTGTGTATCACTGCTCAGCACAGCACGGGCACGCGGAACTACTTCCTCATGAAGAACGACGAACTGAGAAGCTTCAGTGTGCCACTCGTTGCATTGTTTGACTGTGGATGATCATAGCCTTGGATTTCCTCTATTTTTCAGGCATGTTAAGTAGCTTCAGTCGCGTCCAAAACTGTGCAACCCTGTGATCTGCCAGGCTCCTCCGTCCATGGGATTCTCCAGGCAAGAATACTGGAGTGGGTTGCCATTCCCTCCTCCAGGGGATCTTCCCAATCCAGGGATCAAACCTGCATTGACAGGCAGGTTCTTTACCACTAGTGCCACCTGGGAAACCCCTATTTCGCAGCATTTGGATCTGATCCTACTGACACGTTACAGATTTTACTTGGCACATGATTTAAATTACCTGCAACTTATGTGCCCACAGAGGAAGATGCATTGCTTGGAGACTCCTCGATTAATTCTCACAGTGGCCCAGAAGCAGTGTCAACATTTCCTAGCATGGAAGGCATAATTCTCTTTCCTCACCTTGGTCTTGGGCTTCCATGGTGGCTCAGTGGTAAAGAATCTGCCTGCAATGTGGGAGACCTGGGTTCGATCCCTGGGTTGGGAAGATCCCCTGAAGGAGGCCCTGGCAACCTACTCCAGTATTCTTGCCTGAAGAATCCCCATGGACAGAGGAGCCTGGTGAGCTACAGTCCATGGGTTCACAATAAGTCGGACATGATTAAAGCGACTTATCATGCACTCACACACGCACCTTGGTCTTAGGAGTCAGTCATTCTCACAGAGACTCTTCCGTCCCTTGTCCCTACTCCTCCATGCCCAATCCATGGCTGTCTGCTTTTTTCTTATATTCTAATCCTCGCTCCCCCCTGAAGTTATCATTTTCTTGCTTCTTAGAGAAAATAGACTGTGTTTAATGATTTAGTCTGAGTCAGGGAGAAGAGGGTCAGGAGGGGTGGTGAGGATTGCTCACCCATCTTTGGAAGGAGTCATCCTCAAACCCAGCAAGGCTTTTCCTGGGGCGCACTTTCAGAAGAGTGCCCTGCAAGGTCGCCCCCGTCACCGTGAGGCATTAGTCTCCTGTGGCGAGCTGAGCCGTCCCCTCCACACTGCACCGTCTTTGGTGCCAGGTGTTCCAGTGTCTGCAGCTCGTCTCTAGGAATCAGAGCTGAACAGTGTCGCTCACACTCTGCCCAGTCCTGCCTGGGCTGTGTGAGGATGGCTCACGCTGATTCCTCAGCCTCTCCCCTAGGGGTCCATCTATGGAGGGCTCAGAGAGCAGTCAAGAAGGCAGATGAGGGCCTTTGCCAAGGGGAGATGGGGACACGAGAGGGGCTGGGCCTGGGGCCAGCCTGTTGTCCCGGGAACCAGCAGGCAGAGGATTCGGCTCTCTTCCACCCCACTTTGCCAGCTCTGCCACGGGGCCGCCAGAATAACAAAGACAAACCATCTCCAGGCTGTACACTAAGATTTTTCCAGTCCCATAAAGGGAAAATAAAATCAAAAGCCACAGATGACATTAGGTTTGGAGCCTGTGTGTACCCACTAATCAAAGCCATGTGCATGCGCAGCACGATCACAATTGGAAAAAAAAAAAAAAGAAAAACCCAGCCTCCAATTTGGTCACAAAGATGCGTGCATGGCAACAGACTTGGTGATGCAGCTCCTGCTGAGGAGGCTGGGAGCACGCTCAGAGTATGCGGGGGTGGGGGGCGTGGTGCGGTCCAGCTGGGAGCGTGCACCCACGTTATTGGTCTCATCCGCATAGGGGCTTCCCTCGATGGTCAGCCGGTAAAGAATCTGCCTGCAATGGGGGGTTCGATTCCTGGGTCGGGAAGATCTCCTGGAGAAGGAAATGGCAACGCAGTCCAGTATTCTTGCCTGAAAGATCCCATGGACAGAGGAGCCTGGCGGGCTACAGGGTCGCAAGAGATGGACACAACGGAACGACTAAACCGCCAGCATCAGCCTATGTTTGTGATTCTCAAACACCGTTCCTCTCTTTTGGAGGAAGTGGGGCTGTTAGGAGAACCGACTGTGATTTCTCTCTGACTTGGTCTTGTCTCTATCCCAGCAAAGGGCAAAGTCAAAGACCTCTAGAACAGAGTCTTTAGATTTCTTTAAAGGTGGAAACATTCAAACATTCTACTGGATCATATACTGTGTCAGGAAGCAAAGCAGGGCTTCCTGTTCAGGTAGCTGTGAACTCCCTGTTGACTGTCTCTGCACTCAGGGGCATCCCAGGATGCTATGACCGTCCTCCTTGGGTAGCCCATGGTACTCACAGGCCACATGTCACACCATGCAAGGGGGTTCTTTCCAGATTACAGACTTTATTTTGCAAGCACTCCTGGAAAGAACTCTACTACAATCTCAATAACATAAGAAGTCTACCGCCTCCTTGAACCCACTCCAACCCATGGAGTAAGGATGGTCTTACTGTGTGGTGAGGAAGAGCTAGCCTTCTGTCTGGTGCCAGGGGAAGTGCTGCATGATGTGGGTATTTAGTTAGATGCCTCTGAATTCTGTTAAGGATGAGACACACTCCTGTAATACCATGAGACTCCAAAATGCACTACGTGCCCTTGAACCCAACGTCCCTCGGCAGGCCCTGCTGTCCAATCCTCTCCCCTTCCTCCTCTTTCCTCTCATTTAGGAAACACATTTTTCCAAGTTCTCCTGGAGCGTCTCATTATATGAGTTTGTATGGTCCCTTGCACATTAGGATTTTAAATTGTTCAAATATGTTAGTGGCAGAATATATGTTGATTGCCTGTCATTGAGTGAATGAAACTATCTCTCCTTTTCTCCTTCAAAAAAAAAAGAGTCTGAAAAAGATAATTTAAGGCTTATAAAATTTAATTTGACAGGCAATTTTCAAGAGTTTTCATGTCAGTTTCGTCTGGACTTGAGAGTGGGCAGCTCCAGCCGCACGAGGGGCACTGGGCCTGGGCATGCTGTGATGGTGGCCCTGCTGCCCAGTCCTGCTGGGCAGTGACTCTCCGTTCAGTGACCTCATTCCCAGGCCTGAGGTCCCACGGCTCACAGGAAGCTGCCATCCATCTTTCTATTAAACTATAGACATGCTTTCCTGTGAGTATGCATGCAGGTAGTTTCAGTGGTGAAGAAGCCGCCTGCCATGGTAGGAGACACAATAGACATGGGTTCAACCCCTGGGTCGGGAAGATCCCCTAGAGGAGGAAATGGCAACCCACTCCAGTATTCCGGCCTGGAGAATCCCATGGACAGAGGAGCCTGGTGGGCTACAGTCCATGGGGCCACAAAGAGTAGGACATGATGGAGCCACTGAACACACAAAATATTTTATTAATATAAAAATGGGGCAGAGTTTACATGCTGTTTTGTGATCCTTTTAATTAAAATGAATATAATAAATCAAACATCTCTCCATGTGAAAAGTGTGCTTCAGCTCCATCATGACCAAAGACACCCCCCGAATTCCACTGTGTGACTGCTTTTTTCATTTATTTAAGCTCAGATGAATTGGTAGACAGTTTACAAAGAGGAAGGCTCGGGGCCTGTCTCTCTGTGGATCTTCCAAAGCCCTGTTCTTACTTCTGTATTCCTAATTTTACATTGCTTTTCTTAAATCAGGCTTCTTGACATGCATCAGCTTCACGTCCTATAAAAGTGTTTTTAGGGCCATTTTATATGCTTGTCTGCAGCCTTACTTCCTTTTCATTCCTCATCCTTTCTTGTTCTCCTACCTTCAGGAGGAGGCACCTGGCAGTCTTGACAGGCCATCACAGGATCACTTTGATAACCCATCTGTTATGCACTGTGCTAAGTCACTTCGGTCGTGTCCAACTCTTTGTGACCACATGGACTGTAGCCTGCCAGGATCCTCTGTCCATGGGATTCTCCAGGCAAGAATACTAGAGTGGGTTGCCATTTCCTTCTGCAATGTCCTTCTCCCTTATGCACCGAGTCCCCCCAAATTCATATGGTGGAAACTTAACTCCCACAGTGATGGGGTTGGGAGGTGAGGCCTTGGGGTGATTAGATCATGAGGGTGGAGCCCTCCTTAATGGAATTGGTGCTCTTAGAAAAGAGACCACGAGGAGTCTCCCGTTCCTTCTACCCTGTGAGGAATGAGCAAAAATTCAGCCGAACCAGAAAGAGGACCCTCAGTAGACACTGAATCTGCCTGCACCTCAATCTTGGGCTTCCAGCCTTCAGACCTGTGAGAGATAGATATTTGCTATTTAACCCACCTCTCCACTCCAGTATTGCCTGTAGAATCCCATGGACAGAGGGGCCTGGTGGGTTATAGTCCATTGCGTTGCAAAGAGTCAGACACAACTGAAGTGACTTAGCATGTGCAAACACACACCACTCGGCTGATGGTGTTTTTGTTAACAGCAGCTGAAACAGACTAAGACCCCATCTTTAGTCAAATACTCTTTAAGTGTAAGGAAACAACCAGTGCCTAGAAGGGGAGAGGCCAGGACCCATGGTTCTTGACCCTGACTCCTTGACGGTCACCAGGTTGCTTGCAAAAATCTCATCGCAGACTTCCCTGGTGGTCCAGGGGTTATGAATCCAGCTGTCAATGCAGGGGACACAGGTTCCATCCCTGGTTGGGGACGATTCCACATACTGCAGGATAAAGAAGCCAGCCCTCCACAACTACTGAGCCTGCCCTCCAGCACCTGTCCTCGCAACAAGAGCAGCCATGCAATGAGACGCCCGTGCTCTGCAGTGAAGAGTAGCCCCACAACCAGAGGGAACCCACACGCAGCAACAAAGACCCAGCACGGCCAAAGGCAAACAAATGCAACTTTCAAAAATAAGTAACTAAACTAAAAATTCTCATCCCCCAAACCCCCCAGATTATTCCAATGGGGAACCAAGGTGGAGAACCATCTCTAATTGGAGAAGCTCATGCAGCTCTGACCTCTGGTTAAGGTAGGAGGTCCTCACTCCTATGGCTGGAAGGACATGCCTAAACAAAATCTTAATTCGTTTACAATCTCTCGTTTCTTGTTTCCTTGAACCCCCCACAAACAGACGGGCAGCAGTGGGCGCAACTGAGGGACTCTGGAGACGCTACTCTTTGGTATGTTCCAAAGGCACTATCTGGGCTTCCCAGGTGGTTTAGAGGTTAGAGCATCTGCCTCCAATGCAGGAGACCCGGGTTCAATCCCTGGATCGGGAAGATCCCTGGAGAAGGAAATGGTAACCCACTCCAGTATTCTTGCCTGGAGAATCCCACGGATGGAGAAGCCTGGTAGGCTACAGTCCATGGGGTCGCAAAGAGTCGGGCACGACTGAGTGACTTCACTTTCACTTTCTAGTGGCAGGGGAGATGATGTTCAAACCCAGGCCATGAGACACTAGCCCAGGATCAGAGGGGAGAAGGCCCAAAAGTCAGGGTCTCAGCTCTGAATAATTCCCTTCTAAGTCTTCCCAAAGTCTTTGAGGAATAGATAAAGAAAAGGTGGTACGTATATACAATGGAGTATTACCTGGCCATTAAAAAGAATAATGCCATTTGCAGCAACATGGATGGACCTAGAGATTGTCATACTGAGTGAAGTAAGTCAGACAGAAAAGGAGAAATATCATGTGACATCCCTTATGTGTGGAATCCAAAAATAAACGATACAGATGAACTTAGAAAACAGAATCAGACCCACAGATTTAGAGAATGAACTTGTGTTTGCCAGAGGGAAGGGTGGGGGGAAGGGATAGTTGGTTGTGATGGACAGGTACGCACTGCTATATTTCAAATGGATAACCAACAAGGATCTACTGTAGCACAGGGAACTCTGCTTCATGCGATGCCGCAGCCTGGATGGGAGGGGAGTTTGGGGGAGAATGGACACATGCATACGTATGGCTGAGTCCCTTCACTGTTCATCTGACACTATCACAAGATTGTTTGTTAATGGGCTGTACCCCAATACAAAATAAAAAGTTTTAAGAAAAAAAGAAAAGGAACTGAGGGTACAGCTTTGTGTCTGGGAAGAAGAAGAATGAACAAAGGCTTTTTTTTCAGATGTTCATGTGCACGGGCCGGTCTCCCATGTGCTATAGTAAAGCTTAGGATTTTGCTAGGTGTTCTCACTGCTTCTTAACAAAGACAACAACCATATTCTGGGCTTTGGAGCTGCAGAGTCTAGCCAAACTCAGAAAGCTCCGCCAATTCAAATAGACTTCCCTTTAAAATAGCATGAAGCATTCTCCCTCTCCACCCAGATTTATGGGTTTCCAGCCCTTTGGTATAACCAAGTATCAACACAGCTTCTGATCCGTTTCAATCCCCCAAAGGGTTTGAAGCTGCCTGTTTGGCTGCCACTCTCGATCTTGCTGAGAGGACAACGATGAAGCCTTCAGGCTGGGCAGAGTCCACAGGGCGAGTCCCTTCCTTCTGCCACTCTGTTGTAATTGCTTGTAAGAACACTAATTCGCTCTGGCCGAAGATCTGTACTAGAAATCAGATATGTTACTCAACACTTTGATTTATTTTGATTTATCTTAGGATCATTAAAAATTAAGTGGGAGAGAAAGAAGCACAATAAATAGAATTCTTCTTGAAAGAATGAAAATCCTCTGGGTTTGCCTTTGGTTTTTAGAACAAAAAGCAGGACTGGATTTTCGGCCTCTGGAGACCATCTGCGGGTCTCAGCTACACAGCTGAGCAGGGGACCACAGGCGAACAGAGAGGAAAAGCTTGACCTACAAGGGTTTCCGTGCTGCTCTCCTGGATAGATGGGAGTAGACAAGCCAACCATGGAAGAACAGGCCTCTTTTCCCTCAACGCTCCATCGGAATTGAAAGCACATGCGATAATGAGCACTTTTCAGCACTGCGGTTTGGTGATTTTTCCAGTGGGGGGAGCTGGTTCATGGTGGAGTCTGTGAGCAATGACTTAGGAGTTAGGAACCAGGAAGAGATGAAGTTTCCTTGTGCTTAGTCACTTAGCTGTGTCGGACTTTGCGACCCCATGGAGTATACCCTTCCAGGCCCCTCTGTCCATGGGACTTCCCAGGCAAGGATACTGCAGCAGGTTGCCATTTCCTTCTCCAGGGGATCTTCCCGACCTAGAGATCAAACGTACATCTCCTGTCTCCTGCATGGCAGGAAGATTCTTTACCCACTGAACCATAAGAGCCAGAGCTGAAGTTTGACAGCAAACCTCTTAGTCACGTTCATGCAAAATTTCAGGAACCACTGGAGTGAGACTTTTCAGAAGAATTTTCCATTGCCTTCAGAGGCAACCTCAGATTCTTGCTAAAGAGAAAAGAGCTGGTCTGATAATTCCAGGAGGTAATGTGCTTCAGGGGCCTTTCTTTCGTCATGTAAATTCAGGCAATTTCCTAAGAGCAGCTCAAGACAGCTGCTGTTCCCAAATCACAGATAACTGTCAGTTTCACAGAACTTTCTCTGCAGTTCTGGGGCCTCTCCCACGCCCTCATCGCTATGCACAAACTCGGTCCTTGTGGAACATTTCATTTCCTGGAAAGTGGCTGAGCCAGCAGACCTGCAGGCCCAGATGTTACCCAGCGCACTCAAGAGGGGACCCGAGTTCACCACACCTGTGTGAGCGCTCCGGGTGAGCCCCCAACCCCCGTCCGGGGAGATGCACGATCACGGTGTGCACGTGACCCCAGCCGTGCCTCCCGAGGTGCCCTCCCCGACACGGAGCCTTCGCCGTGGGAGGGGCACAGCGTTCCCGCTTCCTCTGATCTTCTGTCCCTCCAGTGCCTTTTATGTGTCTTGTATCAAGTGTGTCGCCCTCGTGATGAGAAGCAGGAAGCGGCTCCACATGGCATCCTCCTCGCAGACCAGAGCCTGCAGACAGTTCCGGAGCCCGGACTGTGGCAACAGAGACCGTAGAGCAAAGCAAGCACCGCTTAGAAACATGCACATCACCATATGCAAAATCAGAAAGCCAGTGGAAATTCACCGTGTGATGCAGGGAGCTCAAATCCGGTGCTCTGTGATAACCTGGAGGGGTGGGATGGGGTGGGAGGGAGGCTAAAGAGGGACGGAACGGATGTATACCTACAGCTGATTCGTGTTGCTGTCTGGGAGAAGTCAACACAACGTTGTAAAGGAATTACCCTCCAATTAAAAATAAATTAATTAAAGAAAAAAAAAAAAGCAACAAAACAGAGCCAACAGGCCTACGGAATTGCCCAAATACCTGGCAGATTGCTCCAAACGTTCCAGCTGTGGTCAGTTCCTCCTCACTGACTGGACGCAGGCGGACCTGCCCCAGGGATAAAGCAAGACCCTGCCTGGTCCTCCTGGGTCAGTGCAGCACAGGGGCTCAGAGTTATGCATCAAGAGCAGCTGTTCGAATGGAGTGGTTTGTGGCATATCCAAACTCCTCTCCCTGACCTTGGGTGCTTGAGGGGTCGGGAGCGGGGCATTAGCAGCTGAGATTTGCAGCTCAATGCAAAGGCCAGAGGTGAGGGTACTGAGATGATCTGGAAAGTGGCTCTGGAAACCTGCTCACTTTCTAATCCTTGAGACCCATGAATGTTGGTTTGTGTGGGTGTGCTCTCTGTGCTCAGTGACTGACTCTTCGCAACCCTAGCTACCGCCAGGCTCCTCTGGCCATGAGATTTCCCAGGCAAGAATACTGGAGTAGGTTGCCATTTCCTTCTCCAGGGGTTTTCTTGACCCAGGGAGCAAACCCAGGTCTCCTGCGTCTCCTTGCTTTGCAGGAGGATTCTTTACCTGCTGAGTCATCAGGGGAAGCCTGAATGTTAGTTTATGTGCAAAAAAGGGGAGATTCTCTGCAGGTGTGCCTAGAGTAAGGCTCTCAAGGCAGAGCGATTATCCTGGATTCTGTCGGTGGGCCTTAGGTGCAATCATGTGCGTCCTTCTGTGAGGCGGTGGAGGGAGATTTGACACACAGAAGGGAAGGCAGCGCATCACAGAGGCAGAGGTTGGAGTCAGAAGCCAAGGACTGTGGCAGCCACCAAAATCTGGAGGGTGTGAAGAATGGGTTCCCCCTGAGCCCCCAGAGGAAGTGGGGTCTGCTGAGACACTGTGATCTCAGCCCAGTGATACTGGCTTTGAACGTCTGGCCTCCAGAACTATAAGAGAATAAATGCATTGTTTTAAGCCACCACGTGTGTGTTCATTTGTCATGTCAGCTACAGGACACCATTAACAGGGGGCAGAGGGAACAGGTCCGAGGGTGGGGTCTTGGAGATGACTTGCATTTAAGGGGGTGGTGGTGAGCACGTAGAAAAAGAAGTCGGCGTCAAAAGCTAGGGGTTGGGACGATAGACCGCAGGCAGGAGTCACACTGAGATCTCCCTCCATACGGCATCCAGCCCAGATAAGGCATCTCCACTGTTAGAGTCTCCTCCTGACATGCCCAGGAACCTAGCAACATGGGCTCTGGGACCATCAGGCTCTATCTCAACCCAGATGTGAGTATCTGGCGAGGGACACATCCTTTCCTGCTTAGAAAGGTTGACACCGATAGCTCTCGAGAGTCCTTATTGTCAGCTAATGTGTTTTTAGCGATCTGTGTGCTCAGCTATGCCTGACTCTGTGCGACCCCATGGACGGCAGCCCTCCAGGCCCCTCTGTCCATGTAATTTTCTGGGCAAGAATACTGGAGTGGGTTACCATTTCCTTTTCCAGGGGATCTTCCGGACCCAGGGACCAAACCCGTGTCTCTTGAGTCTCCTGCATTGGCTGGCAGATTCTTCACCACTAGCTCCACCTGGGAAGCCCGTTATTAGCTAGGTGAATGGCTAAATGGATTCAGGGAGAACTGCCTCTTACTCCAGAGAAGGCAATGGCAACCCACTCCAGTACTCTTGCCTGGAAAATCCCATGGACGGAGGAGCCTGGTGGGCTGCAGTCCTTGGGGTTGCAATGAGTCAGACACGACTAAGCGACTTCACTTTCACTTTCACTTTCATTCATTGGAGAAGGCAATGGCAACCCACTCCAGTGTTCTTGCCTGGAGAATCCCAGGGACAGGGGAGCCTGGTGGGCTGCCGTCTATGGGGTTGCACAGAGTCAGACACTACTGAAGCAATTTAGCAGCAGCCTCTTACTTTGTCCTGTGGGGCCACAATGAGTGAGTCGTGTGAACGGCCTGATCTTTAGGAGCGGGAGTGGCTGGGAAGTGGCCTTTGGAAGAGGAATTGCTGATCCACCTCACCTGCAACCCAGAAAAATTCTACCCATTCTTCCATGTACCTTCTGCCTTGGAGGTGGGAACTGGAGACCTCAAGGGACCCTGAAAAGACCTCTGTGGTCCTCTTCCTTCCTGATAGAGGTAGGCCATCACACATGCCTCGGGTGGATGCTGCCTGCAGGAGGAAGTGGGTTAGGTACCACGTTTTCTTTGTAACTCTTGGGCTTCATGCAGCAGGATGCAGTTTACCATGCTCATCCATGGCACGGTGAGGAGGGACGGATGCGAGGGGTGAGACCCCGCTGAGAATTTCAGGCCACCCATGGAAAAGACATTGCTGGTCTTCAGATATCTCGGAAGTGGGCAAGTTCCTGGGCTGTGGATGGGGTTGAGCTAAGAGTATCACACCAACCCCAGAGGTTCGTGGGAGATTGGTGGAAGGTTGTTTTCCTTGCCTCAAGGCAGTGCCACCTGAGTCTTCTGTTTCTTAACGCTCTCCCTTGTCTGGAACTCAGACCCCTCGTCTTTGTTTCTTTGTTCCCTCAAGCTGAGTTTCCTGGGAGCCTTCAGCAAAGGAGCTGAGAAAATGTCTGATTCCCAGAGTTAACGGAATTACCATGATGTCCCCAGAAGACTACTCAGCTCTTAATTCAAATGTCAACAGTATAAATACTTCCATTCCCTGAGTCGAGAATCTTCAAAAGCAAAAATAGTCCTTCCTTAGGTCAGCAGTCCTTGGCTTGTGGTTGCAACCCCCAGGGGGACGATCTAGTCAGTGGCAGAGTGGGTGAAAAATCAGGAACACATGTCTTGGCGTGATGACTGTCGGCGCTCTGCAGGGACAGAGGCATCCATGGGAGTCAGAGTTTGAGTCACTCCAGCGGCCGTGACAACAGCTGAACTCTGTGTCCAAGAGGTGTCGCATGGCTGACTCAGCCTCAGGGCCTCCCACGCCTTGGCTGTCCCATGTGCCCACTGTTTCCTGGCCGTGGGGGCACCCACACAGCGAAGGACGGAGCCCACAGGGGCCCACAAAATTGCATTTCCCACAGCTCAAAGAAAGGACCCGGGGTTTCAGAATGAGTCAGAGCAGGGCAAGCTGGGTGAGGGTTTTTGGATGACTTTTTTCTTTTATTCCAAGGAACTTGAATGCTTGTAAGCTGTGAGCTCAGGCTTGGCCAAAGGAACCCAGAGAAGCAAGAAATGGAAAAGATGTGACTGCATTTAAAAGTTAATCTTACTCTCCTAAATCAAGGAATCCTTGAGCATAACAGCTTGGAGAGGCAGACCATAAACTTTCCTAGACACTTGAACAATGACCATTGAAGCTGCAGGAAGAGTAATGCTTCCACTGAAACGGGCTGGGCTGGTCCTCCTAGTGTCTCCGCATCCTACCACCTCCAGGACAGTGAATATTCTCCAGGGGGATGGAGACCTGGAGCCCAGCCCGCTGGTCACTCCAAGCCTCCCTGAAGACGCTCTGATTGCTCCTCGGGCCCTGGGGCAGTCAGCTAGTTCTCTGGAGTTCCCCCATTGAGTCCTACCCACAAATGTGTGGGAAAGAGTAAAACGAAAGCAACTAAGAGGAAGGCTCGTCCAGTCCCTGCTTTCCCCCATTCCTCCTGTGTCTCAAGTCACCATCACGTGGAAGAGAATGTTTCCCAGTGCCGGGCTGGGCAGAAACTGGTGCTCGCGGGTGAGACAAGCTGGGCGGCTGGAAAGGTGGAGGTGGTGGAGTCCAAGGGGATCTGGGTGAGGCAGGCAGAGTCATTATGGGCTCAGTGCAAAGAGTCATCGCCTGTGCTGTGGGTCTTGGGTGGAAGAGATAGATGGAGGCTGGTATTGGCCGCCTGCTCTCTGCGGCTCTCGCTCAAGCCCAGGGCTCCCACTCAGCATCATCTAGTTTACAGATGCTCCTCTGCTTTACCCTGAGTCCTCAGGGACTTAAGACACAGGCAACAGGAGCTCTGACAACTCTCCTATGTCTCCAAATATTAATATTTGTCGAGTACCTGTTATTACCTGTCAGCTATGGTGCTAGACATTGAGCTAACAGCAGCAAAAAAAGATCAAAAATAATAAGAAACAAACAAAAATCTCCTCAGAATCCTGCCATGATAGACCTTATATCATAGTCAGAAAAGACCAATTTAAAAAAATCACGGTAATGAAGACGTCAATGTCAGCCCTGTCTCTTTGTGTGTGTAAAGGGTCACACAGCTCTTGGAACCCCCCTTACATCATTTGCAGATAGAACAAGTTGTCATTGAATGTCATTGAATGAGGTCCCTTCCTCCCTCTGCATTTGATGCTTTAGGCCTTGTTCCTTGCCTGAACCCAGTTTATGTTGGGGAAGGACATGGTTGCACCTCTTACAAGCCTAACCAAGAGGGAGAGATGCAGTCACTCTGCAGCTCCTTGTTGCATCTGGTCGGGCTGCCTGGCTCCAGATTCACCAATGAAGCAGGTGGATTTTAGGGGGAGTCACCACACATTTAGATTCGAGGCACAGTTCCTGTTAGAAACTATCATTATGGCCTTGCTGCTACCCAATGCCCTAGTTCATCCAGGGGACAGGTGATGGGTGCGAGGACCACAGACGTAGCCATAGCAACAGAGAGAAGTGAAGACAGATGAGGTTTTGGAGACCAACCTATAGGATGCCCTAACGCATTGGTTGTCAAGGATGGAGGGAAAAGAAGAATCAAGAAAAATCCCTTGGATGGATATTTGGCTTGAGCGATTGCATATTATCAATATATGTGTAAGAAAAGAAGTGGTGTCAGACGTTGTCAGAGAAAAATGCTAAAATGTCAATGTTTAGTTTTGATCATCAATTTTCACCGAAATCACTGATGATTCAGCCTAGCTGGTATTGACGTTGGCATCCTGCGGGGAAAAATACATTATAGGGTATCAATTTTCCCCCTGAAGTGGAAACAGTCAAGGCTAATTTTAAAAAAAATTCTCTGTGATAATTATAGCTAAATCACGAGTGATTCTTTTAAAAGAAAGCACAAAAGTAACCCCCAAAGTAAGGAAAAAGTAACCCTCCAACCTTCCATTATTGTTGTTTAACTTCTTTACCCATAAATTCCCCTTCTCTAAACATAAAAGGTTTCAGTTTAATGTCTAAGTAAAAGGAAAGTTGACTGAACCTCACACACCACCCGCCCGCCCCACTAGACAAGCTAGTAAAAGGTCTCAAATTGGAAACAGAAAGGGCACAGACGAACAGGGTGAAGTTCAAGATGAGTGATACAGGGATGTTCTGAGCTTGAAGTCTTTCCTAAGCATCAAAAACTAGCCCTTACCCCAGCCCCCTGCTCCCGGCAGAGCTTGCTGAAAGGCTCAGCATCACTCCTACTGACTCCTCGAACCAATGAGGAAATAGCTTGGGAGGACATCTGGGAGGAGGCAGTCTACAGCTAGGGAAAATGTATGGCATTTGGAGCCAGACACACCTATGTTTGGTCCTGACCTCCATCACCTCCTAGTGAAGTCTTTGGGAAAGTAATTTCTCTGAGCCTGGTCTGAAAAATGCAGATTCGGTGACAGACCTCCCTGGCTTTTCTGATGACTCAGCATTGTGTACAGGACGCGCTCCGCACAGTGCCACCCTGTATGGAAAGCCAATAAACAGAGCCCAAGTCAGGCTCTTCAGAGGACTGCGACTTAATGGTAGAATTCAGGGACTTTAGAGCACACAAGGGGTTTTTTAATTTCTTTTTTTGGATGGGAAAACCTCCTTTTTTAAATTCATAGGATTCTTAAAAAAATTTACACATAGTATTTACCAATGGAATACAGAAAAGTAAAATTAAAGAGCATCTGTTTTATTACCATGATTCAAGGGCTTTATGTTAAAAAATGTTAAAAAGTTCAGTTCAGTCGCTCAGTCATATCTGACTCTTTGCAACCCCACGGATTGCAGCACACCAGGCTTCCCTGTCCATCATCAACTCCCAGAGCTTGCTCAAACTCATGTCCATTGAGTCTGTGATGCCATCCAACCATCTCATCCTCTGTCATCCCCTCCTCCTCCTGCCTTAAATGTTTTCCAGCATGAGGGTCTTTTCCAGTGAGTCCGTTTTTCGCATCAGGTGGCCAAAGTATTGGAGTTTCAGCATCAGTCCTTCCAATGAATATTCAGGACTGATCTCATTTAGGATGGACTGGTTGGATTTCCTTGCAATCCAAGGGACTCTCAAGAGTCTTCTCCAACAGTATAGTTCAAAAGCATCATTCTTCAGGCCTCAGCTTTCTTTATAGTCCAACTCTCACATCTGTACATGACTACTGGAAAAACCATAGCTTTGACTAGACAGACCTTTGTCAGCAAGGTAAAGTCTCTGCTTTTTAATATGCTGTCTAGGTTGGTCATAGCTTTTCTTCCAAGGAGCAAGGGTGTCATCTGCATATCTGAGGTTATTTATATTTCCCCCAGCAATCTTGATTCCAGCTTGTGATTCATCCAGCCCAGCGTTTCACATGATGTACTCTGCATATCAGTTAAATAAGCAGGGTGACAATATACAGCCTTGATGTATATTGTATATACTCCTTACTGAATTTTGAATAAGTCCATTGTTTCATGTCTAACTGTTGTTTCTTGACCAGCATACAGATTTCTCAGGAGTCAGGTAAGGTAGTATAGTATTCCCATCTCTTGAAGAATTTTCCAAAATTTGTTGTGATCCACACAGTCAAAAGGCTTTGGTGTAGTCAATAAAGCAGATGTAGATGTTTTTCTGGAACTCTCTTGCTCTTTTGATGATCCAGCAGATGTTGGCAATTTGGTATCTGGTTCCTCTGCCTTTCCTAATCCAGCTTGAACATCTGTTGAAGCCTGGCTTGCAGAATTTTGAGCATTACTTTGCTAGCATGTGAGATGAGTGCAATTGTGTGGTACATTCTTTGGCATTGCCTTTCTTTGGGATTGGAATGAAAACTGACCTTTTCCAGTACTGTGGCCACTGCTGAGTTTTCCAAATTTTCTGGCACATTGAGTACAGCACTTTAACATCATCATGTTAAGAAGTTTGCTTGTAATAATAAATTCTTATTCTTGAAGTGATAAAGAGGGTGGAAATCTGACAAGCCCTCCAAAAATGACAAAAATCTCATGCCAGGTTTTAAGACTATCACATAGTTTCTTCTGATTCAGGACTTTACAATGTTGAAAGCAGGTATTTCAGCCAAGTTTAAATACAGGGAGGACTATATATTGAAACATTTTGGGTTCACAGATAAACACATGTATTAGCATGGGTGTGATTTTTTTAACTGTTTAAAAATTATGAACAATTTGTATAGAACATCATCTGGAAACCTAAATCTGGGGGTACTTGTCAATAAGTCCTTCTCCTGAATAAGCTGCTGTGTTGTGTGCATTTGTCTTTGCACTTTCTAGAAGGTTCAGTAGCCAGCAGTGGGGACTCTTCCCCAGGTTTGTCCTGACGTTCCACCTCCACACTGTTTGCTCTATATGATATAATTAAAACAGCATTGGGTTTGGAGAATATGAATACTTGACATCAAACTTCTCTCTGACTTTCATTAACCACATGACCTTTCTGTATCAGCTAACTATCACCATAGTAATGCTGCATAACAAACACTCCCAAATGCAATAGCTTTTCATCAGTGTATACCAACATGCTCATGAACTCACATGCTGATGCCATGGAGCTGGTCAGCCCTGGGCTTGGTGGGCTGCTGTGCTTCAGGCTGTGGGCCTACTGGGTTTGGCTACTGACTTTGAGGTAAACTGAATCTGCTCCTAGGTTTTGTTCAGGGTCAAGGCTAAAAAGGGAGTGGCCACCCAAGGAAAATTCTTTTAATAGCAGACCTCAGAGTATAAAAGCCAAGCCAAACTGCCCAAACACATCTAAGGCTTATGCTCATACATACCTGCTCATGTTCCTTGTATTCTGAGAAACCTGTATGCAGATCAAGAAGCAATGGCTAGAACCGGACATGGGACAATGGACTGGTTCAAAATTGGGAAAGGAGTATGACAAGGCTATATATATATTGTCACTCTGCTTATTTAACTTATATATAGAGTACATCATGTAAAATGCTGGGCTGAACAAATCAAAAGCTGGAATCAAGATAGTTGGGAGAAATATCAACAACCTCAGATAGGCAGATAATACCACTCTAATGGCAGAAAGTGAAAACTAAAGAGCATCTTGATGAAGGTGAAAGAGCAGAGTGAAAAAACTGGCTTAAAACTCAACATTCAAAAAACTAAGATCATGGCATCTGGTCCCAACACTTCATGGTAAATAGAAGGGGGAAAAGTGGAACCAGTGACAGACTTTGTTTTCTTTAGTTCCAAAATCACTGCGGATGGTGAGTAGAGCCATGGAATTAAAAGACCCTTGCTCTTTGGAAGGAAAGCTATGACAAACCTAGACAATATATTGGGCTTCCCAGGTGGCTCAGTGGATAAAGAATCTGCCTGCAATGCAGGAGATGCAGGTTCAATCCCTGGATTAGGGAAGGTCCCCTGGAGGAAGGCACGGCAACCCACTCCAGCATCTTGCTGGAGAATCCCAGGGACAGAGGAGCCTCGCCAGGCTACAGTGCGTGGTGTCACAAAGAGTCAGACACGACTGAAGTGACTGGGCACAGAAAATATATTAAAAACCAGAGACATCACTTTGGTGACAAAGATAGTCAAAGCTATGGTCTTCCCAGTAGTCATGTATGGATATGAGAGTTGGATCCTACAGAAAACTGAGCACTGAAGAATTGATGTTTTCACATTGTGATGCTGGAGAAGACTCTTAAGAATCCCTTGGACAGCAAGAAGATCAAACCAGTCAATCCTAAAGGAAATCAACCCTGAATATTCACTGGAAGGACTGATGCTGAAGCTAAAGTTCCAATACTTGGGCCACGTGGTGAGAAGAGCCGATTTATTGGAAGATCATGATGTTGGAAAAGATTGCGGGCAGGAGGAGAAGGGGTGACAGAGGATGAGATGGTTAGACGATATCCCTCACTCTCCTGGAGCAAACTCCAGGAGATTATGAAGGACAGGGAAGACTGGTGTGCTGCAGTCCATGACCCCAAGGAGTCAGACACAACTTAGCAACTGAACAACATGTTCGTTTGGACAGAGTGCATCCCAGTGTGATGGAGCTGCTTGGGAGGGGAGGTGTGTGAGTATTTGTGGGCAACTGTCCAAACTATCAGGCTGTCCAAAGCCATCTGTAAAACTAGAAGTAATGGTTCCCACCTCCTGGGCTGCTGTGTGTGTGTGTTTGACGGTCATGAGTGTCTGTTCCATGGATGAAGTCAGCTTTGTGCTGGTCCAGTTGTCCAAACACACAAATGTCAGATACACAGCTCTCGGTGCATGAATTCCCGGGCTCCCTCAGAGAGGGCACCCACAGCAAGGCTAAGGTGACCTTGTCCTCGCTAAGTGACCGCAGCTTCCTCTACTCGAGCTTTCACTTGGTTTTAAGGCCCCCGCCCCATCAGCCAGCCTGACCCTCATTTGGCAGAAGGGCTTAATAACTAAAGCTGTTTTTTGTCTTTTTCTTCCTAGGAACTGTAGAGACCAAGACAGATAGTCGCTTCCTTTTATCTCTTTCTTCTCCTAAGCTCACCCCAAGTACAAATTTTATCCAAAACACATCTTTGATAATCTGATGCGAGTTTGGCAGCACAAGAGGATTCTTGGAGAATTGATGTCACCATCTTGATAACAGAACTTTCCACAGTGATTCCCGTAGAACGTGTCTGTTTAACTCAGAGGGGTTTGGGAATAGAGCTGCTTTTCAAACGGACCAGCTTGTGGTCAGCAACTTTAGCCTTTGGGACATGAAGAATCTTGTTTGTGAGGGTGGTTGCTTTGTTTACGGGACAACACACGGTTGTAGAATGGCTGGTGATCCAAGAGTGAAGTATCTTGCTGACAGCTTTGTGGTCCATGGCAGTTATATGTTCCAAGATAGAGACTCTGCTTCTGTTGCATCAGAGCTTGTAACTTACAATTCATCTTGACATGGAGGCATTGAAATCTTTTGTTTAAGGCTTAGGTTGGACTACAGTTGTGCATGCATGCTCAGTCATGTCCGACCCATTGCAACCCCTTGGACTGTAGCCTGCCAGGCTCCTCTGTCTGTGGGATTTTCCAGGCAAGAATACTGGAGTGTCATTTCCTCCTCCAGGGGATCTTCCTGACCCATGGATTGAACCTGTATCTCCTGCATTGACAGGCAGATTCTTTACCACTGAGCCACCTGGGAAGCCCAGACCACAGTTGGGAGAAGTCTAAAATAAAGGAAAGGCGCGCTCTGCGAGCGCACTGCAGCAAAGAAGATGCTACTGTTTTGGAACACAGACAGCTGAGTCAGCTTGATCCACTGAGGCATGAAAGTTAGGATGCCATAGTGTCCCGTGTCAAAGGGGCTTTGTGCCTGCAAGACTCAAACCCCGTCTCCACCAGTTAACACTGTGTAGTCTCAGACATGCCACTTAATTGCTTCATGCATCAGCTTCCTCCTCTCTAATGCATACAATCAGACCTCACTCCCACTGGATGGAGTGGAGGTTAGAGATAATGTAGCCAATCAGCCAATACAAGGTGCTGTCATGAGAGACTGTGAAGCACAGGTATTCAAGTCCCATTTGCTAGTGTCGCCCACCTGGATGGGGTCACGGACCCACCTCTCACCAGCTGTGTGGCCTTGGGGACGTTGCTCATCTCTCTGAGCCTCAGCGTCCGAGTCTGTAGAGTGGTGATGGTGGATCACCCCCCATATAGATGCTGTGAAGGTCAGCTGCGGTGATGAGGCATGTCAGGTGTCCTGCACAGTCGTGCTGAATCCCACGACATCAAATGTTGCAGGAAGAGGTAGGGCACAGCTGGCTTGTCACGGCCAAGGCTAAAGGCAGTTTGGCTCAGGTGGACCCAGGTGCCTTGAAAAGGCCTTTCCAGGTTGCACTGGTCAGCTTTGTCCTCTACACGCCCACTTGCTCCTGACCGGTCTTGAGCTACCACTCAGGGCTGCATGGCCTTGGAGCCCAGCTGGAGTGTAGTGTTGTAAGGACATCCACACGAAGCGGCGCTGAACTCAGAGACACCTGCGAGGCTGTCGGAAACTGGGAGAACTTCTTTGAGATTCTCCAAGGTTGGATGGCATCACTGACTCAATGGACATGACTCTGAGCAAACTCTGGGAGATAGTGAAGGACAGGGAAGCCTGGCATGCTGCAGTCCATGGGGGCGCAAATGGTCAGACATGACTGAGTGACTGAACAATTCTCCGTGAACGAGGCGGGGCAGAATAACTACTTTCCCATTGAGACAGAGCCTGGCTGCATCTCACTAAGCCTTAATGTCTTGTTGTGGAAAAGAATCCCAAATCATTTGTTTCTGCACTCTTCTTGAAGAAAGATCATTGTCTTTTCCCTCTGTTTATTTACTTTCGCCAGGATTTATCTTGAGGCAAAACCCGGCCACATGCCAGCTGCTTTGTCTTCACACTGGAGGTTTCAACATTGGGGGATCATGAGATGTACTGAGAAACGCCTCCATGTCAGGGAGAGAAGACTAGTTGGGGACCCCATAAAGCCTCAGGCTGGAGCCTGGGAAGCCTACATGATGGGCTACAGCAGGGACCTGAAGGTTTACACGGAGTCCTGACACGCTTTCCACAGGTTATACTCCTGGGGTGACCCTGGCTCGGCTATAACCGGGTTGCAGCCAGCAGATTCATTCATTCTATTAATATTTTCTAAATATCTACCAGGCATCAGGCAAGATCCCCTCATCCTTGCCACAAAGGCTGGGGAAGAGGAACATTAAGCAAGTAATCTGAGACGTAAGAAATCAGGCAGTGCCTGGAAATAAAATACAGAGTCCTGAGTGCCTCTACCATGGACCTGATTTATTCCAGAGTCAGAGAGTGTTCTGAGAAAGTGAAGGTAGCTGAACCCTGGTATGTTCATGTCCCTGGAGAAGAAAATGGCAACCCACCCCAGTATTCTTGCCTGGAGAATTCCATGAACAGAGGAGCCTGGTGGGCTAGAGTCCATGGGGTCACAAAGAGTCAGACACGACTGAGTGACTAACATACACACACATTCATGTATTGATTTAGGGTGTGAGAGTCGGTCCCTGGAAACAGACCCACAGAGGTTTTATGGAAGTGCTCCCAGGAGAATTCCGTAGGGATGTGGAGCAGGCAGGACTGGACATGGGGAAGAGCTGAATTATAACATGGCTGCAAATATGACCCCAGTGAAACCAACAGGTGACTCTATAGTAGAATTGTCCTTTAGAGTTGTCCCAACCGAGGGGAAAGAAGTGGGTCTCTGTGTCTCCAGGTCGGCCCGTCACTGGCCGTGGAACACTGTTGGGACCAGGAGAACCCTGAGTCAGGAGATCCCTGGGGCTGAGGGTGATTCCCAGCGAGGGACGTGGCATGAGCCACCAGCAGCCAGTTGGAGTTGGGGATGATGCATCCTCTGGAAGAGGGAGCACCAGGGGGCCATCACAGCAACACAACCTTGTGGAAAGCCCACCGGGAGTAGGTTCTTCTAAGTGTCCTGAGTCAGTTCGGATGATAGGAACACTCTCTGCCCTCATGCCGAGCCCTGACGGTTCTACACCTTACCCTATCCACTCCTCTCCCCTGAGATCTACAGCCGGACCCCCAACTGCCTACGTGAGAGTGCTCTGGGATAGGACACGACCCTACACAGAGCAGTGTGCACAGAGCCTGGATCCCCCCTCCCCGCCCTCCAAACCCACTCTCCCCATGGCCTTGCCCATCTCAGCCAGGGAAAGCTTATCCTTCCAGTCCACAGGCCAGAAAGCGCCCATCTCCCACGAACCAGCTCTACCCTCCTCTCAAATCTAGAATTCGAGCTCTCCATCTCCATGGCCACCACTTTGGCCCAAGCCTCCATTAACCCTAGCTCCCACCTGGATCGTCACAATAACCTTCTTTCTGGCTTCCTCTTTCTGCCCTTGTCCCCCCGGTCTATCCTCAACAGACCAAGTACTGTGATCCTACCAAAACACGTGTCAGTCTCCGCCCTTGTGTGACTCACCACCCGGTGAGCCCCGCTCATTCAGGACACAGCCTCACAGTGGTCTCCATGGCTTCCTGCCACCAGCTTTACTTAGGATTTTATTCATTGTCCATCTTTCCAATTAATCAGCACTCATTGGGCCATAGAGGAATCAAAGGAGTTCCAGAAAACATCTACTTCTGCCTCATTGACTGTGTTAAAGCCTTTGACTGTGTGGATCACAACAAACTGTGGAACATTCTTAAAGAGATAGGAATACCAGACCAACTTAACTGTCTTCTGAGAAACCTGTATGCAGGTCAAGAAGCAACAGTTAGAACTGGACGTGGAACAAGGGACTTACTGGAAATTGGGGAAGGAGTACATCAACGTTGTATATTGTCACCCTGCTTATTTAATTTATATACAGAGTACATCATGCAAATGCCGGGATGGATGAATCACGAGCTGAAATCAAGATTGCCAGGAGAAATATCAACATTCTCAGATGTACAGATGATACTGCTCTAATGGCAGAAAATAAAGGGGAACCGAAGAGTCTCTTAATGAGGGTGAAAGAGAAGAAAAACCTGGCTTAAAACTCAACATTCGAAAAAATGAAGGTCATGACATCCAATCCCATCACTTCATAGCAAATATTAATAGAAGGGGAAAAAGTGGAAGCAGAGACAGATTACATTTTCTTGGGCTCCAAAACCACTGCAGATGGTGACTGCAGCCATGAAATCAGAAGACACTTGCTCCTTGGAAGGAAACCTGTGACAAACCTAGATAGACATCACTTTGCTGATAAAAGTCCGTATAGTCAAAACCATGGATGGATGTGAGAATTGGACCATAAAGAAGGCTGAATGCCAAAGAATTGATGATTTCAAACTGTGGTATTGGAGAAGACTTTTGAGATTCCCTTGGACAGCAAGAAGATCAAACCAGTCAATCCTAAAGGAAATCAACCCTGAACGTCATTGGAAGGATGGTGCTGAAGCTGAAGCTCCAATACTTTGGCCACCTGAGGTGAACAGCTGACTCATTGGAAAAGACCCTGATGCTGGGTAAAGCTGAGGCCAGGAGGAGAAGAGGGTGGGAGAGGATGGGATGGTTAGATAGTATCATGGACTCAATGGACATGAATTTGAGCAAACTCTGGGAGATAGAGGAGCCTGGCATTCTGCAGTCCATTGGGTCACAAAGAGTTGGACATGACTTACTGACTGAACAGCAGCAAACCAATTAAAAGATAAGCTCCACTGAGGGGAGAGTTTTTATTTATTTTTAAGGAGTTAATTTCTATTCTATATCTAGTACCTAGGACATGAGCTAGTACATAGTAGGTTTTCAATAGATGTTCCGTACATAAAAGGAGTAACTTGATTGCCTAAATCTCCCTAAGCATCTCCTTGAGAACATAAAGCTACTTGAATTGGAGTTCAGTATTTCACATCAGCTAACAGGCTGTGATTATGTCAGCCCCCTGACACTGGACCCTACCTGTTTTCAGGTAGGCATCCTCCCCATCGAGGACTCAGGCTCTGTACAAGGCACACATCTGTCTGAATCTTGCATGCGGTGATTGACATGGGAAGATTTAGGCTGCCTTGTTACTTTGGGATTGTCTCTTTGAATTGACCCCAGGCAGTGTGGACCAGGTGGATCCCAGATTCTGTTTGCGGTAAATCACCAACAGAACTTAAAGGTACCTTCTGTACCTTGTTCCCACTCAGCTGTGTAGAAGGGAGGAGATTAGAAAAGAAGATCTGATGGCCAAGTCTGGATCTGATCTTTGGAGAGTGAAGCTCAAGGAAGGTGGAGGCATGAAAAAGAAGACATGTCCTGAGGACGAACTTCTCCTCTGCAGTTATCGTGGGGACTGATTGGAGTCACAGGGAAGGTCAAAGATGCTTGCAAGGAAGAACATGCAGTCCTGCAAGTGGGATGGGAGGCCCAGCCCGCGGAGGGCATGGAGTCACGTGAGGATCCAGCCTGTCAGCAGAGATTGAGGCCAGACCCTCTGCCTTCCCCCTGAATTTTACACGGTCATGAAAACAGATTCGGTCTCCAAGGCATAACGCATCCAGTGAAGTTTTAGTTATGAGTGTTCTGCAAAATAGACCATTTCCTCTCGTTAAATAAACTTGGGAGCTGTGAGCTGAACGTTTCTGAAAAAGCTTGATTCACAAGCCAAGCTATATGTCTTCTAAGAATGGATATTCATGGGGTCTAGCCAGTTGGACTTTCCAAGAAATCCCCTGGGCTGGGTTCACAGAAGTTTCTTTCGCTCTTTCGTCAAGAGCAGACCTCAGTAACTAGATGAATGCCTTCCCTGAGCACAAATACGTACCTCTAAACCTTTTAATTTCTGGGATTCTGTCATCATTACAAATTTTATTCTCAAAACACATAAAATTAATTTTTCCAACTTGTCTGACATATTGCAAAAACAGAATGAGATTAACTACAGAGGCTGGACCCAAGGCAGTCGGAGCTACAGGGAGCTGCTGTTTTGGCCTTGGTGGAGGGCAGGGAGGAAAGCCCGTTAGAGATGTTTGCACAGTGGGGCCTCAGAGCTCAGATCAGAAGGTACTGCTGGGCATGGGTCTGCCTCTCTCACCAACCTTCCAGACTGGAATATTCTCTCTGGTCCCCAGGAAGCGGGGCTATGATTCTGGCCTCCATAGCTGGGGCAGCACTGGGCTGCTTGCCAGCTGACCCTCCAGTTAAGCGAGGAGACACTCCCCCCAACCCCCCGCCCCCAGATAGGCAAGTCATGTTTTCCATGGGACCAGCATTTTGGCCATTTCCACAACTGGGGACCAAGATCTGGGAGCTTTCTGTTCCAGTCTTGAGAAAGGTAAAACTTGGGATCCTGTATCTGGCAGAAGAAGCCCCAGGTGAACCCTGAGAAGGCGTGGGACAGGCTGAGGACACAAAGCCTCCAGAACACCCCACAAAGGTGGCTTCAGACAGACAACTAGGGAGGGCCTTCATCCTGCCCACCTCGTCAGGAGAGCTGGAGGAACTGCCCGAGGCTTAAATGAGCAGGAATCAAACTCAGTTTACAGCCCCAAGGGCAGTTTTCACCGGACACCTTATGGAAAACCAAAGAATGGTTCTCACCACCTTCTTCCCAGAGAGACCATTCACTCACTGGACTCCAGGATTCAACAAGGGGCGAAATCCCTGCACTCTCCCAGCCACGTGGAGCAGTTAACTGTGGACTCCATGACAGGACCCCGCCCCCCGTGCATTTGGAATCTAAATTCCCAAAGTGATGAAAAACTCAGTCCTAAAGTTCATCATTTATTGATAGCAGGCAACGGGGCCTTTTGCACCTCCACACCCTCTGAGGAGAGCTGGTCCTTCAAAGTGCAATTTGGCTTCTCTAAAAAGGCGAGATTGTGAAGACCCAGACAGTGTGGCTTGCCTAGAATAATATGGTGAATCACAGCGGAAACGAGAGCGAAAACAATCTGCAGGCTTGCAGCCCATGAGACCATTTTCTTTTTCTTGTTAAACACACACACACACACACATTAAAACTAATCCACACGATACTCTAAAATCTTACTTCACTGATAAGTCAAACAAAGACAAATATATGATACCACTTACATGGGGAATCTAAACAACTGATGCAAATGAACTTATTTATAAAACAGAAATGACTCAGATGTAGAGAACAAACTTATGGTTACCAAAGAGGAAGAGTGGGAAGGGATAAATTGGGAATTTGGGATTAACATATATACACTGCTGTGTATAACATTTTCCCTGGAGGAGGAAATGGCAACCCACTCCGGTATTCTTGCCTGGGAAATCCAATGGACAGAGGAGTCTGGTGGGCTATAGTCCATGGGGTCACAAAGAGTCGGACAGGACTGAGATACTGAGCAAGCATGCATATAACATAAGACCTACTGTGCATAACAGGGAACTATATTAAATATATTGTAATAACCTATAAGGGAAATGAATCTGAAAAAGTATATATTTATACATATATATATATATATATATATATATATATATATATATGAGGCAATGGCACCCCACATCAGTACTCCTGCCTGGAAAATCCCATGGACAGAGGAGCCTGGTGGGCTACAGTCCATGGGGTCGCTGAGGGTCGGACATGACTGAGCGACTTCACTTTCACTTTTCACTTTCACGCATTGGAGAAGGAAATGGCAACCACTCCAGTATTCTTGCCTGGAGAATCCCAGGGATGGGGGAGCCTGGTGGGCTGCCGTCTATGGGGTCACACAGAGTCGGACACGACTGAAGTGACTTAGCAGTAGCAGCAGCATATATATATGAATCACTTTGCTGTACATCTGAAACATTGTAAATCAAGTCTACTTTGATTTGTAAAAAAGAAAAAAAAACTTGCTTCGCTGAGAGTATTGCTCTATTTAAAAGCATGAAGGGCTGTCTTTAGTTCAGAACTTGCTTATTTTAATGTATTTATATGAGTAAAATTAGACCCATTTTGTAAAAAGATTTCGCACATTTAAAGACTGATTAATTTTTTAATTTATCCACATGGAAATTATCAGCTACCTTTTATACACAAGCCATCATAGGCATAAATGAGTATAATCCGTTTCCCGAACTGTTAACATTAACCTTCTACAAGGTACTCATATATGCTAAACATGAATGGAAATGAGAACACATATAAACCAAAATAGAAATGAAGGGAGAAAACTAACCATTGAAAGAATTGTAAATCATGAGACTGTTTTTCTCCATGCAAATAAACTGAAATTAATAAGAGGTTTTGACCTTAGAAACTTTTTTACCCTGAGGATAATTTGAATAGGAACATTTTATCAGAGTTTCGTAAGAACTGAAGAATTTTATGTGAAACAGTTATTTTCTGAGTTGAATTGTCCTAGACCCAATATAATTGTTTGTTCCACTTTCTATCCATCAAAATTAAATATTTTCACTTGTTTCCACTTTTATTTTACTGTAATAATTACCATCATGGTCATTTCTCTTCATTTATTTGGAAGAGTTTAAAATGAAGATCAATATCTGATTCTTCAATTAGCGAAATTTGAACAGTCATTGCTTCTGCCATTATTAGATTTTGTTTGGGGATCTTTATTCACTATTTCTACCCAGTCCAATTTTCCTGTCCAATGTTGAACATCAGAATTTAGGCAGGAACATTTACTTCTTGCAAAATTTTAGTCAATCCCAACTGTATCTCTGAGTATCTTTAATTATTATCCGTTTAATTTTGTGGTCTTTTTCCTACAAAGATTATTGACTGTAAATTGGATTAAAAAAACTTCTGTGATTTTGAAAAACTGACATTTTGAGAAAGTCTTTTAAAAGAGGGTTAGAGGAGAGTAAAGAGGGGAAGATGGAAAAATATAGAAGGTGGGGTGGCCTGGAAAAAACAAGAGCTGCAGAGTTAGATCAGACAGGAAGGCTGCATGTGTGGTAAAAGTCTTTTGGTTACCAGAGGGGAAGGGTGGTGGGGAAGAGAGTTAGGGAGTCTGGGATGAACGTGTACACTCTGCCATATTTAAAACAGATAACCAACGAGGACCTACTGTACAGCGCAGGGAACGCTGATCAATATTCTGTGACAATCTGATGGGGCGAAGACTTTGAAAAAGAATACATGCATGTATATGTGTAACTGAATCACTTTGCTGTACACGTGAAACTAACACAACCTTGTAAATCACCTCCACTCCAACATAAAATAAAACGTTTAAAAATATCCTTAGGGTAGAAAGAAGAGCAGATGGGCTAGAAAGAATGCTTTCGGCTTCTCTTTCGGCTGCTCCGTGCTTTGAGAAGCACATTCTTTCCTTCCTTTCTATGATAACACAGTCTCCTTGTTCTCTGCTTATCTTTACAGAACCACCTTCTCCCTTCCTTGCCGGCTCGTCTTTCTCTGCAGAAGCGTTTCGTGCCAACATTCCTGAAGGCTTGGTTCTGGTTTCTCTCCTCAACCAAGCGGCCAGTTCACCATCAGTGAGCTCATTCGCATCCATGACTACACAAGCCGTTGATTTTCCTTATAAACCTTCAAGTCAATGACTAACTTCCTTCGTCTCCATCAGCACCACCATATCTCATCTGAGCTTGAGTCAGAGGGGTCTGAGCACCAGCCTGCTTCTGTTTGTGTTCCCCACTCTCCCCTCCCTCATTCTTTCTCCACCAGGGAGCAAAGTGATCTTTTCAGAAGTCCCCCTTGGAAGCTTCAGCTGAAGATAAATCGGGAAGAAATATTTTAGTAAACAATGGACAAAATAGTCAAAACTGGAAAAAAAAAATTGAGGTGCAAGAACTCAACAAATCCAAGCATAAGAGACATGAAGAGAGCTCCACACAAATTTATCATGGTATAATTGCTCAAAACCATGATTAAAAAATGTTTGAATTATGTCAGCCATAATCTTATCTTTTCATCACTCTCCCAGGATCCTGATTAAAATTTACCCAACATAAATGATGCGTTGGCCCCAATATTATTTATAATTGCATTTTAAGTACCTAACAATATATCTTGGGAAAACAGGAAGGTAAGTGTCCTTTTTTAAGCCTCAAACAATGTGCTCTGCGGATAGTGAGGGTTAACTGAGAGAAGCAACAATGAAAACTAGGAGAGAGACAGGAACTCTCTCACTCTTGGGCTTGGTTAGGCATCCCAACAAGGGAAGCAGCAGATAAACACCTTCAGTCCTCATTTCCTAATAGTTCAAGAGCATGTGCATGCTCAGTTATGTCTGACTCTTGGCAACTCACATGGACTGTAGCCCATGAGGCTCCTTTGTCCATGGAGTTTTCCAGACAAGAATACTGGAAGGGGTTGCCGTTTCCTCCTCCAGGGGATCTTCCTGACCTAAGGAATGAACCCTTGTCTCCAGCATCTCTTGCACTGGCAGGCAGATTCCTTACAGCTGAGCTACCTGAGAAGCACAGTAGTCCAGTAGATGATGCACTGAAAGGCTTTGAGTTTCATCTACAGTGTGGTTTGTGGTTGCATGCCCCAAGTACCAGGTGACATGGAGAGCTGCTACAACCTTCTGCTTGTTCACTGGCCAGAAACACATCCAGCCAGGGCAAAAGACAGGTCAAATGCTTTGGGTTTAACACCTTGCTGCTGCTGCTGCTGCTAAGTCACTTCAGTCGTGTCCGACTCTGTGTGACCCCATTGTTGGCAGCCCACCAGGCTCACCCGTCCTTGGGATTCCCCAGGCAAGAACACTGGAGTGGGTTGCCATTCCCTTCTCCAGTGCATGAAAGTGAAAAGTGAAGGGGAAGTCGCTCAGTCGTGTCTGACTCTTTGCGACCCCCTGGACTGCAGCCTACCAGGCTCCTCCGACCATGGGATTTTCCAGGCAAGAGTACTGGAGTGGGGTGCCATTGCCTTCTCCATAACACCTTGAAGCAGCCCTAAAGCAAGGATGGGTAGAAGGTCGTGGTTCAATAGCCAGACTCCTTGCCCTCGAAGGTGAGTTGGGTGCAGTTTCCCAGACACTGAACCTCAAGTGCCCACAGCGGAAGCTTACTCATTAACATTTGTTTGCTTTCTTCTTTACCCAGTGCTTCAGCACATCATGAAGTCCCCACCCGCTCATTCAAACCCTTTCTCACCCTCATGGACTTCCCTGCTCGGTAAACAGGTTTGAAGGACTTTGCTAGGGCAGATATTCTTAGGCAGATTGTTCTGGATAACCAGCCTACATGTTGCCATGGTTATTCCACAGAGGGGACATGAAGCAGGCTCTGGATTCAGGTTCCTTCTGAACCCCAAATCTACCAGCTTGCACCTACATGTTTGGAGTCCTGGCTCCAGATTATGACCCAGAAACTGGCAAGGAGGCCTTTTAACATCACCCAAACTTTACTTCTACAGTAAACTTACAACTGAAAAGGAGAAAAGGAAAAGGAAAGTGAAGATGCTCAGTCGTGTCTGACTCTTTGTGAGCCCATGGACTGTAGCCTGCCAGGTTCCTCTGTCCATGGGATTCTTCAAGAATACTGGAGTGGGTTGCCATTTCCTTCTCCAGGGGATCTTCCCGACCCAGGGATTGAACCCGGGTCTCCCACATTGTAGGTAGACGCTTTACTGTCTAAGCCACCAGGGAAGTCCTAGGGAAAAGGAGAACTTACTACCTAACAAAGAATGCATGCCACAGTTCTTCCTGCTTCCACCTCCATTTAAGCTAGACCAGGGGCTGAGGTGTGGGGGTGTTGCCCCAGGTGGACACAGAACGTCCTCCTACCAGCTGGTACCCAGGCCCCCAGCCTGGGCCAGCATCAATGGTTTTCTTGTGTAAGCAGCACTGAGATTTGGAGTTTTTCTCCCATGAGAGAAAGCATAATAAAAATCTATTAACTCCAGAAACGATTGTAGATTTTATTTTATTTTTTTTTTACTTTTTTTGGCCTGAGGAGTATTCCAGTTGTTGCTGTCCTGACCTGCCCTTGAGAAAGATGCAAACCTTCTGTGTGACACAAAAGCTGTGGTTTTCTCCCAGAGCTCACCCACGCCTTCCTTCGAACGGCCAAGTCTTTCCCTTTAATGTCATAGAGGACTTTGCAGTGAGTCATCGTGATCTGAACTGTCGATCTCTTACTATATTTGGGGACCTTCCTCTCCATGTGTCCCTGGAAGACTCCTGGGCACCCTGAACTCAGGCAGAGATGCTCAGACCGCTGTGGATCTCCCAGCAGAATGCCCTCCTGCACTGACATCAAGCGTCTAGCAGCGGAGACCAGAATCTGTTGGCAATAACCAGGAATGAAAGACTTCTTTCTCTTGCCTTGTGTTTTCAAATATCCCTTGGCAAACAACCGCATAATAGCATTTAGTCAAAGCACTCCTTAGTCCTTATTCAGATCAGTTCAGTCGCTCAGTCGTGTCCGACTCCTTGCGACCCCATGAATTGCAGCACGCCAGGCCTCCCTGTCCATCACCAACTCCCGGAGTTCACTCAGACTCATGTCCATCGAGTCTTTATTAGTTGATTGCAAATCCCAGCATCACAGGAGCATCAACAAAATGTGCATTTTCACTTTCAACTAAAAGATTCACCTTCACAGGGGCTACTCATTACAGGGGTCTAAGAAACTATTTTCAGGGCTCTGTAAACATTCTAGGAGGCTTTTTTTAAATGAAGGTTTTGATTTTATGACTTTGGTTGATTGAAAAAAACTATGGTTGAGGAGGTGTGACCGAGACAGTGGAGTAGGAAGATCAAGATAATGGAGTAGGTGAGCTCACCATCTCCTATGAGCACACCAAAATTACAGCTATTTGTGGGGTAACTACCTATGCAAGCGGCCTGAAGACTAGCAGAAAAGAGTTTCCACAACTAAAGTGATAAAAAAGGACTCTCACTGAGACGAGTAGGAGGGGAAAAGACAGGTATAGTCAAGACCCACACTGCCAGGTAGGTGACCACAAATGGGAAGGTAATTACATCTGCAGAGGTTCTCCCCAGAGGACAAGGGGTTGACCCCCACATTGGGCTTCCTAGCAAAGGGGTCCTGCACTGGGAAGACGAGCCTTCAAAACATCTGGCTTTGAAGGCCAGCAGGGTTTGAGCACAAGAGAACTGGAGAGCGATAGGAAACAGAGGCTTCACTCTGCAGGAAATAGAAACTCCATACTTAAAGGGCATACTCACAGTCTCACATGCTCCAGCCCAGCACAGAGGCAGAAGTTTGAAAGGAGCCTGAGTCAGATCCACTTTCTGACCTTGGAGAGTCTCCCAGAGAGGCAGGAGGCAACCTGGACTCCTCCTGGGCAGAGATGCTGGCAGTGACCATTTCAGGGAGCTCGCTCTGCCGTGAGGATACCACTGCTGGCAAACTCCATCTAGCCGACGAGCACCACGAGCTTATCTATCCATCAGTAGGCTGGCCCAGTCCTGGTACCCCCTGGGTCTTGCAGCCAGCCACATGGGGACAAAGCCCTGCCCACCAGCAGGCTGGCATCAACCCTGAGCATTCCTATGCTGTACAACAAGCCATGCAGGGGCCTGGCTTCACCCACCAGTGGGCCAGGAGCCACCATATGGAGCAGGGCCTGGCAGCCAAACTGGCCAGGGGCCAGCCTAGTGCATCAGAACACTCAATAGTAGTTGGCCCCGCCACGAGAGAAGCTGGAGGTGGCCCACCTGGATGGCACCCCGAGAGGGTGTAGCTCTGCTGACCCGAAGGAGGTGTACTGCTGGGCCCCAAAGGATGTGTCCGACATAAGGCCACTTCTCCAAGGCTGGGAAACAGCAACATGCCTAACACATAGCAATGAACGAAGAGAATTAGGTAAATAAGGGGACAGAGGGATATGTTCCAAATTAAGGAACAAGACAAAACCTTAGAAAAAGGTCTAAACAAAGTGGAGATAGGCGATCTACTTGATTAGGAGTTCACGGTAATAATCCAAAGGATGCTCAGTGAAACTGGAAGAAGAATGGTGGACACAGTGAGAATATCAACAGTTATAAAATATAGAATAGAACAAAACAGAGCTGAACAACGCAATAACTGGAATAAAACATACATCAGAAGCAATCAATAGAAGATAAATGATACAGAGGAACAGATCAATGAATTGGAAGACAGAGTAAGGGAAATTACCCAAGTTGAACAGAAAAAAATATTAAAAAAAAAAATGAGGATAGTTTAAGAGACTTTTGGACTCTATCAAACACAATAACATTCACAGTAGAGGCCCTGGTGCAAAAACAAAGAGGTCAATGGAACCAACAGAGGGCTCACAAATGAGTATATACTCACATGGCCAATTAATCTATGCAAAGAAGGCCAGGGTGTACATGGGGAAATGACAGTCTCGTCAATAAATGGTGCTGGGAAAACTGGACAACTACACACAAGGGAATCAAAGTGGACTACTTCCTTACAACATATACAAAAATAAACTCAAAATGTACTAAAAATCTAAATGTAAGACCTGAGACCATGAAACTCCTAGAAGAAAACATAGGCAGTGTGCTCTTTCACCTCCATCTAAGCAAGACTTCTTTTCTGATCCATCTCCCCAGACAATGGAAACGAAAACAAAACTATGTCATACAGAGTAAAGTAAATCAGAAAAAGAAAACCAAATATCATATGTTATTGCTTACATGTGGACCCTAGAAAAATGGTACACACTAATTTATTTGCAAAGAAGGAACAGAGACACACATATAGAGAAAGAATGTATGGATATATAAGAATACAAAGGAAGAAAGGAGGGTGGGATGAACTGAGACTGGGATTGACATATATACACTATGATGCATAAACTAGACAACGAGTGAGGACCTACTGCATAGCACAGGGGCCTCTCCCCAGCTCTCTGCAGTGACATAGATGGGAAGGAAGTCGAAACAAGGGGATGCGTGCACATGAACCGCTGACTCAGCACACTCTGCAGCAGAAACCAACACAACGTGGTAAAGCTGCTATCCTCCAATAAAAGTGAACAGAAAAGAAGCCCAAATCAACACATGGCACCGCAGCAAACTAAAGAGCTTTTGCTCAGTGAAAGAAACTATCAACAAAATGAAAAGGCAGCCTACTGAATGAGAGAAGATATTTTCAAATGATATATCTGATAAGAGGTTGGTATCCAAAATACACAAAGAACTCAAACAACTCAACATCAAAAAACAAAGCAACCAATTAAAAAGTGGGCAAAGGATCTGAATAGATATTTTTCCAAAGAAGACATGCAGATGGCCAACAGACACATGAAAAGATGTTCAACGTCATTAGTCATCAGGGAAATGGAAATCCCAAACACAGTGAGATGCCGCCTCACACCTATCAAAATGGCTATTACCGTAAAGACAACAGATAACAAATGCTGATGAGAAGGGAGGAAAGGGAACCCTCATGCACTCTTGATGGGTTTGTGCATTGATGCACCCACTATGGAAAACAGTGTGGAGTTTCCTCAGAAAAAGGAAAAGAGAACTCTTGTGTGATTCAGCAAGTTCACTTCTGAGTATTTACTGGAAGCTGTTGTTTGCTGTTCAGTCATTAAATCATGTCCAACTCTGCAACCCCATGGACTGCTGCATGCCAGGCTTCTCTGTCTTTCACTCTCTCACGGAGTTTGCTCAGATTCATGTCCACTGAGTCAGTGATGCTATTTAACCATCACATTCTCTGCCGCCCCTTCTCCTTCTGCCCTCAGTCTTTCCCAGACTTCAGACTGGGAAATACTTTGGCCACCCGAAGCAAAAATCTGACTCATTGGAAAAGACCCTGATGTCTGGGAAAGATTGAAGGGTGGAGGAGAAGGGGATGACAGAGGATGAGATGGTTGGATGGCATCACTGACTCGATGCACATGAGTTTGAGTGAACTTCAGGAGTTGGTGATGGACAGGGAGGCCTGGTGTGCTGCGATTCATGGGGTCACAAAGAGTCAGAGAGACTGAACCGAACTGAACTGAGTATATGGAAGGAACCTAAGTTTTTATTGACAGATGAATGTATAAAGAAGATGTGGTGTATATATACAATGAATATATATATACAATGAAATATTATTCAGCCACAAAAAATGAAATCTTGCCATTTGCAAAAACATGGACGGATCTAGAGGGTATTATGCTAAATGAAAAAAGTCAGGAAAAGGCAAATAGCACATGATCTCACTTATATGTGGACTCTAAAAACCAAAACAAACAAAATGAAATGAAGAGACTAATAGGGAGGGTTGGGGTGGGCAAGAAATAGGTGAAGGGGATTAAGAGGTAGAAACCTCCAGTTATATACTAAACAAGTCACAGGGATGTAACATACAGCATAAGGAATATGGTTAATAATATTGTAGTAACTTTGTATGGGGATAGATGGTTAGTAGACTTGTGGTGACCATTTCATTATGTAATGTGTGCAAAATATCAAGTCACTATGTAGTTAGTACACCTGAAATGGACATAATTGTACATCAACTATATTTTAATAAGAAATACATGTTCACGAAGTTTTGCAGCACCCCTCCCATTAAGAAGTAGAGTCTATACCTCTCCTTTAATCTAAGCTTTGTCGTGCAGTCTGTTTTAGCTAATGAGTCACAGTCGAATATGACACAGGCAGAAGCTTGAAAAGTGCTTGTCCACGTGGTTTACCTTGTCCTGCTGCCTTTGGAACCCAGAAGCCATGTGAAGAAGACTGGGCTGGTCAGCTAGATGCTGGACATGTGTGGCTCACAAGAAACTTCCAGCTCCTGAGTGAGTCAACCAGTAAACTTTCCGTCTGTGTGTGTGTGCGTGTGTGTGTGTGTATGACTCTTTGTGGTCCTATGGTCTGTAGCCCAGCAGGCTCCTCTGTCCATGGAATTCTCCAGGCAAGAATACTGGAGTGGGTAGCCATGCCCTTCTCCAGGGGGTCTTCTCCACCCAGGGATCAAACCCTGGCATCCTGTGTTGCAGGCAGATTCTTTACCATCTGAGCCATAATGGAAGCCCCAAACTTTCTTTTCCTGGGCTTTATTTCTTGAACTCAAGCTGAAGAATCAGGCAGGATGTTAGTCACATTTCTGTTGGGGATGTATAGGCAGATGGTCAGCATCGAAAGCCTCCATGTCCCGGACCACCTGCTTACACATGTGGTCGTGTGAAATGAGCTCTGACCCCCGAATCCTGCCATTCACTCCTCCACTCCACTGACTCCTCCTAGCAATCCAAATGAAGATCTGAGTCCGGAGGATTATAGCTCTGGTCATTAGTGTGAGTTAAGTGCCTGGCAACCTTCCTTTTGCTCAAGGACACAGGAGTTCTCTGGTTGACATTGAGGAGGAGGATGCAGCATGGGTGAGGAGGCCCCAGGGGGGTGTCTTGAACAATACTTCATCCCCCTGAGTCTGTAGATCAGGCTTGAAATCGACTTGACAATGGGTAGGCAGAACAGAACCGAGGACTCTGATACAAGCTGGTGTGCTCGACTCACAAAGCAGGACTCCTTTGAGAGTCCACACAAAGAGCAGTATGACAGGAGACTGATCCACAACCTACCGAGTCCTCGGCTGCAACCAAAATACCATGGATGAGGCAACTTAATAAAGAGATTTTTTTTTCTCGTGGTTCTGGAGTCTGGGAAGTCCAAGATCAAGGAGCAGGCCAATTTGCTTCCTGGTGAGAATCTTCTTCCTGCTTTGCAGATGGACACCTTGCTGTGTGTCCTCAGGAGACAGAGAGGAAGCAAGTTCTGGCAGGTTCCTTTGTATAAGGACACTAATCCCATCACAGGGGCTCCACCCTCATGACCTCGTTACCTCGCAAAGATCCCATCTCTAAATGCCACCGTATGGAGATTAGGGCTTCAATATATAAATTTGGGGGGGACACAAACATGCAGTCAGTAACACTGTCATACTGTGGACGTGGCCAAAGAGAACCCAGCTCTGACCCGGTGTTGAGCCCTCTCCTTTCAGAGGGTAGTGAGAGAGGGGGCAGAAGAGCAACGGGCAACTCTTCACTCCCCCCAACCCTGGCCCTTCCTATGCGGGCAGAGAGCCAGAACTTACCACTCACATGTACAAGGTGACAATGTGGAGAGAGGGAAACAGTTAGCTTCCCTGAAACCCCCAGATTCCCCTGGGTCTCCTCTCTTGACACCCAATGGGCTTAATGCCAGTGACCTGGAGGTCACCAGCTGTGTCCCCGAGCCTGGGGGTGAGACCCAGCATCACATCACACTTGTCCTGCTCCCACCTGGCTCCCAATTCTGCCACTGCCCTCAGAGCCTCCTGAAACAATTAAAACAGGTATGAATGCTATGTCCAAATTACACCCCAAGCTGAGAATTCACCCCCTTGCTATCTTTGCCATGTCATTCAGCATCTGTAAGGTCATTCTGGGTATTGGACCCCTGTGCTCTATTGCTGTGATCTGTTATGAAATGTCTTCAGCTCCTGATATGAAGCTATCAATGCTTCACATCATTGGTTAGCAAAGTGGTATGGTGATTTTTCCTATAAATCAGTTGATATCTGTTGAGAGAGAGTGTTGGAATAAATAAACGTGAAGTAATTGTTTTCGGCATGGAATGGATAATTTTTGGAGTTAAAGGCAGAGGAGAGACAAACCAGAGGTGCAAGGTTCCAGGAAGCAGTCCCTTAGCTAAACAGATGCTGTGTGCGTGTGTGTGTGTGTGTGTGTGTGTGTGTGTGTGCGTGTGCCTGTGCGTGTTCTCGGTGGCGTCCGAATCTATGCAATCTCATGGACTGTAGCCCACTGGGCTCTTCTGCCCATGGAATTTTCCAGGCAAGAATACTGGAGTCGGTTGCCATTTCCTTCTCCAGGGGATCGTCCCAACCTGGAGATAGAACCCATGTTTCCTGTGTCTCCTGCATTGGCAGGCAGATTCTTTCCCACCAGCACAACCTGGGAGCTAAACAGAGGCGACCTTCTCAGTTTCTGAGATGCCTACACAACCTGCCGCAAAACCAATAACATTTTGCTCAGAGACAGATCTAAAGTTTCCATTAAGAAAGCCCCTTATCACATGGCACCAAATGGTGTTACAGCATCCCTGGTGTATGCGAGTAAGGGTGGTGCTTTATGACTCCAAGCCTGTGATGTCCAGAGCATCTTTGGCTCTCGGCTGATGTGTAGGAGGGAGAAGTCTGGGGAGACAGTTTGTCCTGCCCTTGCTGTGTGAGCCTGGATTGCGGTCTGGAAAGCAAGCATGGGAACAGGCTGAGAGGATTGTCTGTACTGGTCTGCAGCGAGGGAGGCACTGCTTTATTGATGCATTAATTTACCCTGAATGGCCACCTCACGCGATCCTGAGATTATCCTGCTCTCAGTTCAGTGTTGGAAGAAATGGTGAAAATTGGAAACAATCAGATTCCAGTCACTGAGTTTATAGGATCGGGACGCTGTGTGAAGGAATGGCTGGAGGGTTCAGGAATCTGCTTTCTCACCCTAGTGTCTTGCAAGGAGAAAGTTCATTTTTCAAAGTGAGAGATCTTTAAAACCTCATTTTCATTACCCCAATAGTGTCAGCTCAAATCATCCTATGATTCTGAGTGGTTTGAGCAAATGGTATATTTCAAGAATAATTACATGTCTTGAATAGCTAGAATCTAACACCACAGGGGGCTTCCCAGGTGGCTCAGTGGTAAAGAATCTACCTGACAATAGAGGAGACGTGGGTTCGATACCTGTGTCAAAAATATTCCCTGGAGGAGGAAATGGCAACCCACTCCAGCATTCTTGCCTGGAATATCCCATGGATAGAGGAGCCTGGCGGGTCACAAAGAGTCGAACATGACTTAGTGACTGAGCATGCATGCATGCATGCAACCCCATGGGATATACTTTTAAACTGAAGTATAGTTGACTACTTGGAAGGAAAGTTATGACCAACCTAGATAGCATATTAAAAAGCAGAGACATTACTTTGCCAACAAAGGTCGGTCTAGTCAAGGCTATGGTTTTTCCAGTAGTCATGTATGGATGGGATAGTTGGACTATAAAAAAAGCTGAGCACTGAAGAATTGATGCTTTTGAATTGTGGTGTTGGAGAAGACTCTTGAGAGTTCCTTAGACTGCAAGGAGATCCAACCAGTCCATCCTAAAGGAGATCAGTCCTGAATATTCAGTGGAAAGACTGATGCTGAAGCTGAAACTCCAATACTTTGACCACCTGATGCGAAGAGCTGACTCATTTGAAAAGACCCTGAAGCTGGGAAAGATTGAAGGCAGGAGGAGAAGGGGATGACAGAGGATGAGATGGTTGGATGGCATCACTGATTCAATGGATGTGAGTTTGGGTAAACTCCAGGAGTTGGTGATGGACAGGGAGGCCTGGTGTGCTGTGGTCCATGGGGTCCCTGAATAGGACACAACTGAGCAACTGAACTGAACTGATAGTTGATTTACAATGTTGTGTTAATTTCAGGTGTGCAGCAAGTGATTTGGAGAGTTAGATGTATATTGAGTTGGCCAAAAATTAATTCGGAGAAGGAAATTGCATATATAATTTCAAATTCTTCTCCCATATAGATTATTACAAAATATTAGATAGAGTTCCCTGTGCTATACAGTGATTCCTTTTTGGTTAAAGGAGAGATAAGAAAGCCTTCCTCAGAGATCAATGCAAAGAAATAGAGGGAAACAACAGAATGGGAAGGACTAGAGATCTCTTCAAGAAAATTAGAGATACCAAGGGAACATTTCATGCAAAGATGGGCTCAATAAAGGACAGAAATGGTATGGACCTAACAGAAGCAGAAGATATTAAGAAGAGGTGGCAAGAATACACAGAAGAACTGTACAAAAAAGATCTTCACAACCCAGATAATCACGATGGTGTGATCACTGACCTAGAGCCAGACATCCTGGAATGTGAAGTCAAGTGGGCCTTAGAAAGCATCACTATGAACAAAGCTAGTGGAGGTGATGGAATTCCAGTGGAGCTATTTCAAATCCTGAAAGATGATGCTGTGAAAGTGCTGCACTCAATATGCCAGCAAATTTGGAAAACTCAGCAGTGGCCACAGGACTGGAAAAGGTCAGTTTTCATCCCAATCCCAAAGAAAGGCAATACCAAAGAATGCTCAAGCTACTGCACAATTGCACTCATCTCACACGCTAGTAAAGTAATGCTCAAAATTCTCCAAGCCAGGCTTCAGCAGTATGTGAACCGTGAACTTCCTGATGTTCAAGCTGGTTTTAGAAAAGGCAGAGGAACCAGAGATCAAATTGTCAACATCTGCTGGATCATGGAAAAAGCAAGAGAGTTCCAGAAAAACATCTATATCTGCTTTATTGACTATGCCAAAGCCTTTGACTGTGTGGATCACAATAAACTGTGGAAAATTCTGAAAGAGATAGGGATACCAGACCACCTGCCTGCCTCTTGAGAAATCTATATGCAGGTCAGGAAGCAACAGTTAGAACTGGATATAGAACAACAGACTGGTTCCAAATAGGAAAAGGAGTATATCAAGGCTGTATATTGTCACCCTGCTTATTTAACTTATATGCAGAGTACATCATGAGAAATGCTGGACTGGAAGAAACACAAGCTGGAATCAAGATTGCTGGGAGAAATATCAATAACCTCAGATATGCAGATGACACCACCCTTATGGCAGAAAGTGAAGAGGAACTAAAAAGCCTCTTGATGAAAGTGAAAGAGGAGAGTAAAAAAGTTGGCTTAAAGCTCAACATTCAGAAAACGAAGATCATGGCATCTGGTCCCATCACTTCATGGGAAATAGATGGGCAAACAGTGGAAACAGTGTCAGACTTTATTTTTTTGGGCTCCAAAATCACTACAGATGGTGACTGCAGCCATGAAATTAAAAGACACTTACTCCTTGGAAGGAAAGTTATGACCAACCTAGACAGCATATTCAAAAGCAGAGACATTACTTTGCCAACAAAGGCCCGTTTAGTCAAGGCTATGGTTTTTCCAGTGGTCATGTATGGATGTGAGAGTTGGACTGTGAAGAAAGCTGAACAGCAAAGAATTGATGCTTTTGAACTGTGGTGTTGGAGAAGACTCTTGAGAGTCCCCTGGACTGCAAGGAGATTCAACCTGTCCATACTAAAGGAGATCAGTCCTAGGTGTTCATTGGAAGGACTGATGCTGAGGGTGAAACTCCAATACTTTGGCCACCTGATGTGAAGAGTTGACTCATTGGAAAAGACCCTGATGCTGGGAGGGATTGGGGGCAGGAGGAGAAGGGGACGACAGAGAATGAGATGGTTGCATGGCATCACTGACTCAATGGACGTGAGTCTGAGTGATCTCTGGGAGTTGGTGATGGACAGGGAGGCCTGGCATGCTGCGATTCATGGGGTCACAGAATCGGACACGACTGAGGGACTGAACTGAACTGATTATATATATAGTAGTATGTATATGCTAATCCCAAAGATTAGACCTAAGAGATTGCCATACTAAGTAAGCCAGAGAAAGACAAACATCATATGATATATAGGAAATCTAGCCAAAAAAAAAAAAGGTCAAATGAACTTATTTATGAAATAGAAAGAGGCCCACAGACACAGGAAACAAGCTTATGGGTCCCAAAGGGTAAAGTGGGGAAGGGTGACTTAGGAGTTTAGGGCTGTCTTTTTAAAGATAAAGCGTCTCGGTTTGTAAAAAGAAAGCCACCCATGAGCAGACAACTGAAAAGCCAACAACTGGACTCCCCTCTGCTCTTCCTTTCCTTTACAGGGCAGAGAGTGAGGACAATGAGGAGTCATTCCACAATGAAATCCACACCCAGACGTTGCCACAAAACGGAAAAGGTACTTTCCAGAACAGAATGTATCCACTGTGTGGATCTAAAGTTACTACAAAAGCAATACATGTTCTTCAGGAATTTTTTAAATTGATTATAAAATAAAAATGAAATTCCTCCCCCAATACCCTCTTCCTCCTGAAATAGCCATTCCTGATAGTTTCAAATGTCTTATTCAAGCTTTGCCTCAATGCATATGCAAATACATGCATACATAAACTCACAGGCACAGACAGACTGAACAACCAGATGTCAGATGAGGAAATCTGTCTTTCAAGATTCAAATAAAATTGTCTGGGGCTTCATTCCACATGTGGTGGGAAATCCACGTTCCTCCCAACCAGTCTGGGAATTTGGTAAGGAAATAGGGTATCATTTTTTTCTTAGTCCTGTTTGTTTTTTTAAGCTCAGTTTTTATCTAGTTAGTTCAGAAAATGATTACTTTGTTATCCCAAACATATCAATTTTTTCCCCTTAATCCTCAGGTGCCAAAGGTGAGTTATTTAGATTCTTTAGTTCATGGATCATTGTCATCAGTGGTCCATGCTAAGCCCCCACCTGCCTGTCTTTCCATTTATCTGTTTATCTATCTATCCAACCATTTATCCATTTATCCAATCATCACCATCCATCTATCTACCTATCTATCTATCTACCTTTCTCTCCATTCATCCATTATTTTTACTTACTAAGCATTTTTCCTGTTCGCCTTTCCTGTTAGTCAAATCATTATGTTGTGATTTTCTAACCTGCATCTCTTTTTCTTGGCATTGTTGTTGTCCAGTAACTAAGTTGTATCTGGCTTTTTGCAACCCCATGAACTGCAGCACGCCAGGCTTCCCTGTCTTCCACTATCTCCTGGAGTTTGCACAAACTCACATCCATTGAGTTGATGATGCCATCCACCCATCTAATCCTCTGTCTCTTCCTTCTCCTCCGCCTTCAATCTTTCCCAGCATTAGGGTCTTTTCCAAGGAGTCAGATCTTCACATCAGGTGGCCAAAGTATTGGAGCATCACGCCTTCCAATGAATATTCAGGTTTGATTTCCTTTAGGATTCACTGGTTTGATCTCCTTGCTGTCCAAGGGACTCTCAAGGGTCTTCTCCAGTATCACAGTTCACAAGCACCAATTTTTTGGTGCTCAGCCTTCTTTGTGATCCAACTCTCACATCCATACATGGCTGTTGGAAAGACCATAGCTTTGACTATATGGACTTTTGTTGACAAAGTGATGTCTCTGCTTTTTAATACCCTGTCTAGGTTTGTTGAAGTTCCAGTACTTTGGACTCCTAATGCTAACAGCTCACTCTTTGGAAAAGACCCTGATGCTGGGAAAGATTGAGGGCAGGAGGAGAAGAGGGCATCAGAGAATGAGATGGCTGGACCTCATCACTGGTGCAGTGGACATGAACTTGGGCAAGCTCTGGGAGATGGTGAGGGACAGGGAGGCCTGGTGTGCTGCAGTCCATGGGGTCTTGAAGAGTCAGACTTGACTGGGCAACTGAACAACAACAACAAAGTAGCTATAGACAGGTTTTAACCTTAAATAACAATTCACTCTCTTCTCTGCTCACACATAGACTTATTCATTTTTCCCTTACTAAGATGAGGTCCTACAGTACATGTCCTTTCTGTATTTTTTTTTTTTACTTTACAATATTGTATTGGTTTTGCCATACATCATCATGCATCCACCACAGATGTACAAGTGTTCCCCATCCTGAACCCCCTTCCCACCTCCCTCCCCATACCATCCCTCTTTCTGTATTTTAAAAATATATTTAGAATTACCTGCAAAGGAACCCAAAACTCGTGGCTAGATGGGGTGTAGGGAGCAGTTAAGTTCTGAAAGTTTTATCATTACAGAGAAATACGTTAATTACAGATGGAACACTTAGATGAGAATGAGGCAGAAACGAACAACTGAGTATTGCCATCAAATGAAAATCCTTTTCCACACCATTATAGTGGGGATTTCTTATTGAGGCTGTTCAGTATCTAATTTACCACATATTTGGGGGAAATTTTTAGGTAGATGGGAAGCAGGACCCTACCTAACAATTTACAGGCAACCAGTGAGAGACAGCAAACCAGATGAGTTCACCTGGAGCTTTGCATCGTCAGATGTGCTGGCTTCAGCAATGAAGGGCCACCGCAGCAGTGCCAAGCCAGGCACAGTGGTGCCCACTGTCCCAGCCTCACACAAGCAGGCCGCTCTGGTGAAACGCTGGCTGTCGTGCCTCTCCCCTTTACTCCTCGCTCTCTTCTGTCGCTTTTTATCAAACGTGAGAGCTCCCTGATACCTTTTTCTTCTCCCAGAGTGGATTCTAATATAAGCACAAGCCTTGGAAATCAGACCAGCAGGGCAAAAGTCATATGGTTATTTTCAAGACAGAAAACAATGAAAAAGAGCTAAGAAAGGAGTTAAGATCTCTGGAGTCTATATCCTGGTGCCCAGAGCATGGACAATAACCAGGGTATCTCCAGGATTTAGAATACAAGATTGTAATTAGGAGATGGCAATCCAGCTTCCCAGGTGGCACTAGTGGGAGAGAACCTGCCTGCCGTTGCAGGAGATAAGAGACTCAGGTTCCATCCCTGGGTCAGGAAGATTCCCTGGAGGAGGAAATGGCAACCCATTCCAGTATTCTTGCCTGGAGAATCCCATGGACAAAAGGAGCCTGAAGGGCTACAGTCCATGGGGTCGCAATGACTGAGCAATTAACACTAATAGAAAAATATATCCAAGACAAAAGGCAGAGAACTTTAAAGAGCATAACAGTGAGATGTCAAGAATGTGTGTGCCTCAGTCGAGAGAACTTGGGGTGTGAATAGGGGAGAAGCCCTAGACCTGTCGGTGACTTCCCCAGGCCGCCCAGATGGAGGGCATAGATGGTTCAACCCTGATACTAACCCTCAAACGTCCAGATGGAGAGGTAAGAAATGCAAGAAGTGGAAATGTCATCCACCAGACATTCGTCAGCATCTCAGGAGACCAGGTCAGAGGACCTCTGCTCAGCTTTAAGAGTTCACTGTAAAGTGTACATAATGCTACGTTTAGAGGATCGTATATGTTATCTCTAGATTTTTAAAACCAGGGAGGGGAAAACTTGAGGAAACTGTGTTTTAAAACTTCAGGGGAAAAAATAGATCTTTTTGGAGGAGTTAATGAAAATGCTCAGTTCATTTATTTCCAGGTGCTAAACAGATTTTCTCATTTGAAAGAGCAAAGCTACTCGCAATAAGTTTTACATCAATTCTCTTAAAAAATGAATATACAAATAGTTATCAATGAATAAGTAGGTACAAAATATGTTCTGTCCTTAAGTAGAAAATAGCCATCTAAAATAATGATGTCTTTGCCCACAAAGGTCCGTCAAGTCAAGGCTATGGTTTTTCCAGTGGTCATGTATGGATGTGAGAGTTGGACTGTGAAGAAGGCTGAGTGCCGAAGAATTGATGCTTTTGAAGTGTGGTGTTGGAGAAGACTCTTGAGAGTCCCTTGGCCTGCAAGGAGATCCAACCAGTCCATTCTGAAGGAGATCAGCCCTGGGATTTCTTTGGAAGGAATGATGCTAAAGCTGAAACTCCAGTACTTTGGCCACCTCATGCGAAGAGTTGACTCATTGGAAAAGACTCTGATGCTGGGAGGGATTGGGGGCAGGAGGAGAAGGGAACTACAGAGGATGAGATGGCTGGATGGCATCACTGACTCGACGGACGGGAGCTTGAGTGAACTCCAGGAGTTGGTGATGGACAGGGAGGCCTGGCGTGCTGCGATTCATGGGGTCGCAAAGAGTCGGACACAACTGAGCGACTAATCTGATCTGATCTGTCATTAGTTTTGAAGTCACAGCGAGTTGTACCAGATCTAGCCAAGCTCTGGGCAGCACCTCGGCATCTTCATGCCATGCACCTACAGCTTGGGGTATCTCTCTCATTCACCCCAGCCCATCTTCTCAACCCCAAGAATCTAGAAGAAGCCACCATGTAAGCCCTTGGGTGACACTTTAGTTATCAGGTAGAACTTGAGTCAGAGTTGGTTGTTGCCAAATAAGAGGGAAAAAAAGGAGCTGAAGTACGTGATCCAGGATAAATTCTGAAAAGAAGGGTGTCAGTAGGTGATGTGAGGGAAAGGAGGGCCAGAGGCAGACTTGTGCTCCATTTCTCCTGCCCGCCCTCTTTCAACTCACTGAGTGAACCTTCCTTAGCATCAGTGAGTCATCTGCATCTTAAAACCTAACCATAACCCAACTTCAATAGCGAAACATTTTACAACCGTATGAATACGATGTAAAATGAAAAGCGGAGAGAGATACCATTTCAACCCCATGTCTCGTTACTTCAAACGGTCATTAGGAGATTGGGTATTTCAACGAGGACCTGCCACCTGTGTCCCCTTGGTCTCAAGGTTTGCTCTGCATCTGCCCAGCAAAGATAACATGCATCTGCAAGGAGCTTCACTCTTCGCTTCAGAAACGTCCTGAAGATCACTTTGTCTGCTATGACACCCTGCTCACTCAACTCACTTATAAACAACAATTTACTTCTCAAGACTTCCTTCAAGAGGCTCACCTTTCGTGCCCACCTTTGTGAAGGCATGGTATCACACACACTGTGCAGACCCAGTGAGTCTCCTGCCTCCAAAGGCCCGTGTCACCCAGACACCACGGGCCTGTGAGTGACCTGCTCACACTCCCCCGAATCACTACTGAGCCCCTAGCCAGGTGTGCTCCCCCTGTCTGCAGGGAGTCCCATTAATCTTAACTTTGCTTTGCTAGCAAGATTTAGGGGGCATTCATCAAAATGGAAAATTAAATCATTAAGCTTTGTGTTGAGTATAATTTCAATGATGAACTTTCTGTGACCTGCAGCAAATGCATTAACCCTTTTTAGCACCATTTTTCTTTGCACCGAGAGAGAGCAATCCTGTTTCATAAGGTGATTGTAAAGAAAACAACACAGTGTAGGGGCCAGGGCCTCTTGTAGCGCTTTCGAAGCTGGCTGCCATTGTGATTCAGAATTGTCTTGATTTTAAGGCTGAACTGGAACTTAAGGTACTGGGGGGAGAGCTTGCTTTCTTCATTTCATTTTTTAACCAAATTGCAAGTAACATTACACAAATGAGTCAAGCTCATGTCCTTTGATGAAAAAGGAATTTTTATTTGTTAAAATTACTTTCAGGTAAAGAGAGCACTGGCTTCCTGGTCATCATCCTTAGCAGTCAAGACTTGGCTCAAATTGGATTACATCTGAGTTCTTTGCCATGACACGGAATTTGTCTAAGCCAAATTTTAGTATGTTATTCAAAAGCTGAAAAATTGCTAAATAAAAATGCCCAATCTTCAAGTGTGCTTTTAATTTTAAAATTGGGAATAGAGTGTTATTAGTAACACATTTGGGGAAGGAATGTAACAAGCTAAGTCTTTCTATCCATCATTTGCAACAGAGGCATGAGAGGCTGAGAGAAATGCAAGAGTTTCTAGGCACCCTCGAGTCTGACCTGAGCTCCAGGAGATGGTGAAGGACAGGGAAGCCTGGCGTGCTCTAGCCCATGGGGTCACAGAGAGTCAGGCACGACTGAGTGACTGAACAAGTCTGATCAAGGTGCTGAACCACCTACCAGAAGCAAGAGTGTCCAGAGCTACTTTTGCCAGCATTAGTCTGTTGCACCTTTGCATCCTATGTCAAGGAAGGTTAAGACTTTGTTAAATAGTTGGAAGGGGTTATAAATATCCCAAAGATTATTATCTAGAGATCTTTGTCGGGGACTGTGACCTTCCACGCTCCCTGCCCCATGTGAAGAACGGTGTATCTTCACCCTTCTTCACCTGAAGTCAAATGAGAGGCCTTCCAGTGTGCCCTTGCGGGTGAGGGATGCTAAGACTGCTCTTGTGTGATTTATACAGGATGCTCTGAAGGCAAGAAGCTTTTTATCCCTCAGACTTGCCTGGTGGCAAAGCTAAGAGTCAGCATTAACTACATTCAGGGTGCATTTTGGGGTTGGGAGGCCAAGGATGAATGTCTACTTCTTCTGAACCCCAGAGGGGAAGAAAGACTTCTTACCAGGGAAAGTCCCATAACTCTAGGAGAAAGAGTTGAAATGCAAAGAGGAGAAACAAAAAATAAATCAGTACAAATGAATCCTTCCTCTGTGGGCATCCAAGCCTTATGCTGGTCTGAGAGAAATAGAGATGTTTTAAATCAGACAAGGTTTTTCAGGTTTGACATTACACTCAACTTCTCAAAGCCTGGAAAAAGAGACTATCTTTTTGTCATTATCTTCGATGATTTGAAAATCAACAAAAATTTGCACAAAATTTAATATATAAGTAGAAAGGGAGATTCAACAGACCAGGTGTTCAGGGGTCTCAGAATGAAGAATAAAGCTGTACTTGGTTTTCACTATATTGAAATATTGAATCCAATTCTCTCAAAACATGGGTTTACACAGTTCATAGAAAGAAAAAAAAAAAAAAACAAAAAAAGAAAAATCTTTGACCTATACACACAACCTAACCTTTTTTGTTTTCTTTGACTTTATTTTCATGTTAGGATGTAATTCTGAACCCACATCCCTTTGCAGAGTTTAATTATGTATCTACAGATGATTTAGCAGTTAAACTATTTCTTTTACTTATCAGAAGCATTAAGGTAGATCTTGGATTATTTTTGTGCCATTCAGAAGAAAAAAAGCAACATCTGACTGTCTGATATCATCAAGAGGTAAGGTACTGGAGAACTGGTGGAGACAGATGAGCTCTTGAAGGAAACAGAGAAAGACTGACCAGCGTCATTGGAGGAAAAGCAGAAGTCAGTCCATAGAAGCCATGTGAGAAATGTCTCTCATGATGTGAGAAACCATCATGTGGAGCTGTGTTAAAGGTTGACTGCTGTGAGGGTTAACAGAGGTCCAAATCCAGCGGGAAGGGAGTCATTGGTGTGTTTGGTTGGCTGCTACTTTAGTAGAGTGGTACACGAGGGCTCTGGGTACACAAGAGTGAGTGAGGAAGACTTCTGGAAGTGAGGGAGACAGGCTGATGCACTGCCCCCTGCATCTCCTACCTACAACTGTACACGAGTACTTGGACCAGGAGAGAACTCGTTCCTAGTAAATGCACAGCCACACTCACGCCAAAGGGGGAACCTCAGATGCCCCCAGTGGAAAGAGAAGTCAAAGCTAAGATGACCCTCTCCCACTGGTCCAGGGCAATTCTGGACCCTTTTTGAGTTTTCATGCTCACATCATCCAAGAGCTAGGACTCAGGACATATTTGACTTAGAGAGATAGAACCGAGATGCCTTCAGAAAGTTCTTTGTGTGAGGAGGGGACTAAAATTCTCCACTCACCAGAAAGACAACCAGAAAGCTGTTTCTTTGGTTGGAGAAAAGCTGTTCCTATGAGAATTGATCTCGAGTCAGAACCTCACATGCAACTGGTAAGAGATGGAGCGGCCTGTGTAGTATGAGGATCTGGAGTCTGGAAATGAACAGAAGAATGGTCTGGTGCTGGAGAAGACTCTCGAGAGTCCCTGGGGCTGCAAGGAGATCAATCCCAGAGGAAATCAACCCAGAACACTCATTGGAAAGGCTGATGCTGAAGATGAAGCTCCAGTAATTTGGCCACCTGATGCAAAGAGCCAACTCATTGGAAAAGATCCTGATGCTGGGAAAGAGGGAGGGCAGGAGGAGAAGGGGACAACAGAGGATGACATCTTAGACAGAATCATGGACCCAATGGACATGAATTTGAGCAAACTCCAGGAAATCTTGGAGGACAGAGGAGCCTGGCATGCTATAGTCTTAAAGAGTCAGACATGATTTAGGGATGGAACAAGAGCAATGTGTCTGGAGTCCAGAGTGTCCTCTAAGACCCTAAAGCAAATAATAATTGGTATCAGAGGTACACTTCCCAGCTGAGGGTTTTGAGGGACTCTCCTTCATGTCAGAAACCACATCCTCTGAATTGAGCTCACAGTAAAAGATACAGGTGACATAGGGAAATTAATTTCTGTAAGGAAAGATCAGCACGTGCAATGAATGGTAGCATTCTTACTCCAGGAAATTTTAAAAATATAGGACAACCTATTAAAGATGACTCAAAAAGAGGCATCTTTAAAATGATTACAGAACTAAAAGAAGACATGGGAATTATGAAGGAGAGGCTGGTAACTTAAAAAAAAAAAAAAGAACAAAATAAGCCTAGCAGAGTTGAAAATATACTTATTTTGAGGGAAAACTCAGTGGGAAGATTCAGCAGTAGAGTAGACACAGATGATGAAAAATAGCAAGTCGAAAGACAAGAAAAATCAGAATTTAGCAACAGATGAATGCAACAGAGGGTGCGGAAGCATACATGTTTAAAAGGAATGAAGTCCGGAACAGGAGTCATCACAGACAGACAGACAGACAGAGAAGGAGGAAAGGGATATGAAAATGCAGAAAAGGGAAAGAAAACCTCAGTTTCCTAGCAGTTAGGAAAGGGGTAAACAAAACTATGGTAAATAAAAATCATGAAATAAGATCATAGAATTAAGTGTGATAGGCATCCATCCCTAAACAGGGATTGGATTCACTTTTCAAAGAGACTCATACCCCATGATGACCTTTAACATTAAAATACAGCAGGAGAAAAGAAGCACATGGGTCAGTTTCACTTTTATGGGGAAGTTTTATCAGGTTTGAAGAGAACACATTATCCTTGTGTTCAAACTGTCCCAGAGACTAGAAAAGGCTGGAATATTTACCAACTCATTTTATAAGTTAAGTCATTGAAATGAAGAAAGGATGATATGACATGAAACATTACCTTGGAAACATAAATACAAAACTCCTAAACCTACCATTAGCAAACTGAGTCCAACAATGGGATGAGAAGACATTTTTTTCAGTATGATGGAGTGAAATTTATACCAATAAGGCAAGAAGAGCTGGGCTTCCGTAATGGCTCATGGATAAGCAATCTGTCTGCAATTCAGGAGACACAGGAAACACGGGGTTGATCCCTGGCTCAGGAAGATCCCCTGGAGAAAGAAATGGCACCCCACTCCAGCAATCTTGCCTGGAGAATCCCAAGGATGGAGGAGCCTGGTGGGCTACAGTCCACGGGGTCGCAAAGAGTTGGATCAACTGAGCGACTTCACTTTCACTTTTCACCACTGTTCACCACAAGCCACAGCAAACCCCACAGCAAACGCTAAAACCATGGGGATATGCTCTGTAATGCTCTTAAATGTTGGATGAAAAAAAAAACTCTCCTGCTCTCACAGTTTCTATTTGTCATTTTACTGAGTGTCCCAGACACTGAAATAACAAAAGAAAAATCGTAAGAGGTAAACAATTGGAGAAGTAGAAACCAGGAACAGTGAGTTGGTGGCTCAGGGAAACACAAATATGCCAATGGGACAGAGCCAAGATCTGAGAAAGATCCCACACATACACATACAGGAACTGGAGCTACGATCATGGTGATGTTTACAGAACAGTAAGAAAGGAATAGGCCACCTAGAAAGTGCAGCAGTGACAGGTGGCTATTGATTGGATTAAAGACTTAAATGTGACAAATGCAACTTAAAAAATTTAAAAGAGACTGTAGGAAACATCATAACTTCAGGGTAAAGGAGCAAATCAGAAGAAAAAAAAAAAAAACAGAAAGAAAGAAAGGAAGGAGGAAAGAATGAAAGAAAGATAGATTGTGGTGATTTTGTCCCTAAGTCGTGTCCAACTTTCGCCAGCCCATGGACTGTAGCCCATCAAGTTCCTCTGTCCAAGTGATTTTCCAGGCAAGAATACTGGAGTGGGTTGCCTTACCCTTCTCCAGGGGATCTTTCCAACCCAGGGATCGAACCCATCTGTCCTGCATTGCAGGCAGACTCTACTGGCTGAGCCACATGAGAAGCCTAAGACAGTAGATAGGTAGACAGAGATAGATAGATCAGTTCAATTCAGTCACTCAGTCGTGTCCGACTCTTTGCGACCCCATGGACTGCAGCACGCCAGGCTTCCCTGTCCTTCACCAACTCCCAGAGTTTGCTCAGACTCATGTCCATTGAGTCGGTGATGCCATCCAACCATCTCATCCTCCTTTGTCCCCTTCTCCTCCTGCCCTTAATCTTTCCCAGCATCAGGGTTTTTTCCAATGAGTCAGCTCTTCACATCAGGTGGCCAGAGTATCGGAGCTTCAGCTTCAGCATCAGTCTGTCCAGTGAATATTCAGGACTGATCTCCTTTAGGATGGACTGGTTGGAGAGTGAAGAAGGCAACAGCAAACCAGTTCAGGATTCTTGCCTTGAGAACCTCACAAGCAGTATGAAAAGGCAAAAAGATATGACACTGAGAGTATACCCATGGCTAATAAACTTTTGAAAAGACATTCAGTCTCACTAGTAATTAGGGGAAATTTGAATGAATGTTAATTTAAACAAGATGACATACTGCTTCCTATCTCTCCAAGTGCCCGAATTTTAAGAGCAGGCACTACAAAATAAAACTATCAAACCAGAATAATTTTATAAAAATTCACAACTAGTTTCCAAACACGGTTAGACTCACAAATACTATCTTTGGCGGCAGGCATAAGCTGGCTAACATTGAACGGTTATTAGGCAGCCTCAGTCTCCCCCAGTCCCCACTTGACCCACTCCCCTAACTTGCCCTTGACCCTCCTTGAAGCTCTAGGCCTGTTTGCTCTCTCCAGACGGTGAGAGTGACCCTCCAGTTACATGGCCGCCTGTCGTGGGCCTCCGGTGACTTCATTCAAATGAGTGTCCACAGTGGATATTTCAGACCCTGGGGCAATCCAGTGAAGGAGATGTTTGGAGGGCAGGTGACCCTTGAGAAAACCTCCTTCAGTTTTGCATCTGTCCCTGAGATGTGGCTGTCCCCGAGACGCGGCCCGGCCCCTCTACCTCTGAAGACTGTCACAGACGTCAAAGAGCTTCCCCAGCCCCCCCACCCCCCGCCAGCCCTCGTCGCTTGGTAAGACCCTCCAGGAGCTCCCGCCCAGGGTTCCCTTCCCAGAGCCTTGCCACCACAGCGCGAGGGCAATCCTTCAGCTTTTTAGTCTAATCTGTCTGCTTCACTGCTCTTCTTCTGCCAAATCCCCACTTCCTGCTGGACACAGATTCCTCTCCTTCCTCTCGGAGTCTTTGGGGAGACAGAGTTCACCATTCACACAAGTTTAAGAGGTTCCAGGGGGAAACGATGACGAATGTTGTGGTTAAATCTTTGGGGAGAAGTCGGGGCTTGCATTTCCTGATTCCTCCATGTGATGCTGGCCCAATAGTTATCCTTAATCTGATCCAAGTTTCTTTACTAAACTGTACGGGACAGTTTTCAATTACAGAGGCATAGTTCTAGGGTATGACTTTTCCCAGTTTCCTTAGAACCTAGGGGTGGCCCACCAAAGGGGTGTGGGAAAGTCTAGAAAAGAAGTGGCTTTGATTAGTGTCTCTATCAGGAGCCTCCCTCGGGAGCCCAAGCCCTTCCTCCCAAACGTCTCTCTTTACCCGACACGTGACTCTGCTTAATCTTCATTTTTATTGTTTATAAAAGTTTTTTTAATTAAAAATTTTTTTATATGGAGTATAGCTGCTTCATATTGTTCTGTTAGTTTCTGCTGTACAGCAAAGTGAATCAGCTATTGTTTTGGGATTTCTTTCCCATTTAGGTCACTGCAGAGCATTGAAGTAGAGTTCCCTGTGCTATACAGTAGGTTCTTATAAAGCTGGAAAAAAACATAATTCAAAAAGATACATGCACCCCGATGTTCAGTTCAGTTCAGTCACTCGGTCATGTCTGGCTCTTTGCGACCCCAAGGACTGCTGCATGCCAGGCTTCCTGGTCCATCTTGATTCCAGCTTGTGCTTCATCCAGTCTGGTATTTCACATGATCTACTCCTCATAGAAGTTAAATAAGCAGGGTGACAGTATACAGCCTTGACGTGCTCCTTTTCCAGTTTGGAACCAGTCTGTTGTTCCATGTCCAGTTCCAACTGTTACTTCTTGACCTGCATACAGGTTTCTCAGGAGGTCAGGGGGTCTGATGTTCCCATCTCTTGAAGAATGTTCACCCCAATGTTCACAGCAGCACAATTTACAAAAGCCGGACACAGAAGCAACCTAAATATCCATCAACAGAGGAATGGATACAGAAGATATAAAAGAGGTTTATAGAAGAAAATATGTAAAGAAGGAACTAGGACTCACTCCTATTTCAAAGCAATCAAAGGAAAACACCTCAGGATTTCTGGAGTAGTTTTCTTTCTCTGTGCATTTCACAAGAGTGTGCCACACGTGACCTTCTGTATATCACTTTTTTTTGACAACTATCATATTATTAGAGTTGTCCTATATCATCAGATAGTTTTAGAAATTTGGTTCTTCATAGTGGCTAACAGACCAGTACTCTGGACTCCCTTGACTACTGGAAATATCAGTATTTCCTACTTTTCATTGTTACAAATAATGCCATAAAGAGGATTTTATCATCAGCCCTAGAGATGGACTTACAAGGTCAAAGGTGGAACATGTTTACGTCCTTTGAAAAATGCAGTCATGGTGCCTTTGAGGACAAGGCAAGCCTGGGATCCATCCCTCTGGCTGTGGGTGAAAAAAACATCTCCCCATTTGGTCAGAGCCCCTGCAGCCTCTGGAGAGGGACATGGCTACTTGCTCCAGTATTCTTCCTGGGAAATCCCACGGACAGAGGAGCCAGGTGGGCTGCGGTCCATGGGCCCTCACAGAGTCGGCTACAACAAGCTACTCTCCAGCTGCAGGCGCAGTCCCTTGTCACAGATGCAGGCTCTGCCGCTGGGCTTCTCTGCTGGCCTTGGCCCCACAGAACCGTCAGGACCGCGGATCGGGGCCCCACGCACCTTCCTTTGGTTCCAGCCAGTGCCTGGCCCGGGGACTCCTGGTGTGCTTAGCAATCAAGGTGGCCACTCCCTGGCCAGGTCAGCATGGATGCTCTTTATTTGTCTCCCGCCATGGAAACCCTGCTTCTCCATCTCTTTCCAGCTCATGTATTCAGCGAACTTTGAGAGCACCCAGACACGTGGCTTGGAGGCTTTCTGAAGGCCGTGGCCTGAAGCGTCCCATGCTGCTGAGAATCAGGACTGAGCTCAAACACCTGGACACTCTCTGATCTCAAAGGAGTTGTCTGGGCTTCTCTAAAGTGACCCCAAAGGAAGTCCGGGGCGGCTGGGACTGTCCTCTGACCTCAGCTTCCTGTTGCCGCTGTCTCCGCCTCACCCCCTTGGCAGCTCCCTTCCCGCACCCGCAGATGGACCGACAGTCAGCTCGTCCCTCTGTGAAGACCCTCAAGGACTCTCTGCATTAAAGACTGCCTGGGAGTGCCAAATGAGGCCGTGTTCAATTTAGGCTCTTTCTCCAAACAGCCAGACTGTAAAGAAGGCTCCTCAGAGAACTCTGAATACCATTTTCTAGCCATTTCCTTTAAAAAATTTCCTCTCACGCTCGGTTTAACAGGCCCCAGGAGGCCTGGCCCACGGTTCTCTCTCCCAGCTGCAAGGCCCCCTCCATCTTCATCTGTTACTCTGTTCTTCTTTCCAAGCCTCTTCTCTGCATTTTCCAGTCTGCCATGTCCATCCTCACACCCTGTTTGCACAAACTGGCCTTAGGATGAGAGCCTGGCAATGTCCAGAGGCAGGCAGGAAGCCTTTCTGGGTGGTCCTGCAGGTGATTTCCTTTGGAGTAATTAAAAAGGAGAACCCCAGAGCCAGGTTGGAGAAGGAAATGGCAACCCCCTCCAGTATTCTTGCCTGGAGAATCCCATGGACAGAGGAGCCTGGCGGGCTACAGTCTATGGGGTCGCAAGAGTCGGACATGACTTAGCGGCTAAACTACAAACTACTACCAGAGCCAGGTCCACTGTCTGCACGGGGAGCACGAAGTAAGGACCGGTCTGATTTATCTGCACTGAGGAAGGGCGGGCCTTTGAGAGAACATGGTGTCTGTGTGTGACCTGAGCCTCATCCAAGGCCATGGGGGTGTGACACTCTCTTCTCCAGGTAAACTGCAGCTCTGAGGATGGTTTCCCCAGCCTTCATTTAGAATCCTATCATCATTAATTTGTTGTTGTTGATGCTGTTCAGTAGCTCGGTTTAGTTCAGTTCAGTCGCTCAGTTGTGTCCGACTCTTTGCGACCCCATGAATCGCAGCACGCCAGGCCTCCCTGTCCATCACCAACTCCCGGAGTTCACCCAGACTCACGTCCATCGAGTCAGTGATGCCATCCAGCCATCTCATCCTCTGTCATCCCCTTCTCCTCCTGCCCCCAATCCCTCCCAGCATCAGAGTCTTTTCCAATGAGTCAACTCTTCGCATGAGGTGGCCAAAGTATTGGAGTTTCAGCTTTAGCATCATTCCTTCCAAAGAGATCCCAGGGCTGATCTCCTTCAGAATGGACTGATTGGATCTCCAAGGGACTCTCAAGAGTCTTCTCCAACACCACACTTCAAAAGCATCAATTCTTCAGCGCTCAGCCTTCTTCACAGTCCAACTCTCACATCCATACATGACCACTGGAAACACCATAGCCTTGACTAGACGGACCTTTGTTGGCAAAGTAATGTCTCTGCTTTTGAATATGCTGTCTAGGTTGGTCATAACCTTCCTTCCAAGGAGTGAGCGTCTTTAATTTCATGGCTGCAGTCACCATCTGCAGTGATGGTGACTCATGATGAGTTGCTCAAACTCACGTCCATCGAGTCGGTGACGCCATCCAACCATCTCATCCTCTGTCGTCCCCTTCTCCTCCCGACTTCAGTCTTTCCCAGCATCAGGGTCTTTTCCAATGAGTCAGTTCTTCACATGAGGTGGCCAAAGTACTGGAGTTTCAGCTTCAACATCAGTCCTTCCAATGAACACCCAGGACTGATTTCTTTTAGGATAGACTGGTTGGATCTCCTTGCTGTCCAAGGGACTCTCAAGAGTCTTCTCCAACACCACAGTTCAAAAGCATCAATTGTTTGGCTTACGTTCGTACGTGACTACTGGAAAAACCACAGCTTTGACTGTATGGACCTTTGTCTTTAATTAGACTTTCTAAAGTCCAGCTTTCTAGATTAGCCTTTGTCTTACTATCCACATATACTTAAATGAATACGGTTGTAAATGTAGCTTTGAATACAAAAGATGCTGCAGACATGGTGTCCCCAATGGGGTGCTGAGAAATGTTTAATGACATTAAACATTTTCTCCAGGAAAACCCAAAACCACCTGATCTGTAGTGTTTGCCAGTTTCCAAGGTGTCAATACTTCTATCATGTCCAATTTTAAGCTATTAATACAAAGTCACTGAGCACAGAGTTGGGGAGACACACAGCATCACACCATAATATGTACTTAACCATTCAGATTTAGTCAAGGAATGTAGGTAATAGTAAAGTGTGGTAAAATGACAAAAATGGTAAGGTGGAGAATTTATTACCTTTGTTGATAATAATTAATTGTAAATGTATAGATTTCTTTTATAATAATGGCTGTCTTTAATAACTCCCTCATAAAACCCCTGAGTTTTAGCACAGTGCTCAAGAGCCCTCTGAACTGACCACTGTAGATAGACCTCTGTCTCTTATCTGTAGTCAAGCTGTGCTGTCTGTCTGTCCTGGTATAAAAGCCGTACTAAAAGCCAGACTCTGCTGAGACAGAAGCAAGTTCTCCACGAGGCAGAGGAGATGGCTGAATGTTATGCCAAGTCAGGCAAGAAGGAACTTGGTAAGATGGCAGAGCAGCAGTATGGAAGCAGGTTCATTGACTCCTAGTAAGGGCCTGTCGTGGTCTCGGCGACACATTCAGGAGACTGTGAGGCCTGCACGATGCTGTCGTTCAGTCGCTCAGTCATGTCCAACTTTTTTGCAACCCTATGGGAGGCAGCCCACCAGGCTCCTCTGTCCTTGGGATTTTCCAGGCAAGAAGACTGGAGTGGGCTTCCATTTCATTCTCCAGGGGATCTTCCCGACCCAGGGATCGCGGGTGGAATCTTTACCGCTAAAAAGGGTTAGAAGAGGGAGGTAAGATCAGAATTCGGACTGTAGGCCCTGAAGCCAGCAGCACACGGTTCCAATCCTGGCCTTGCTCCCTAATGGCTGAGTGACCAGGGTCAACTGCCTGAAGCTCTCTGCTCCTCAGTTTCCTGGTCTGTAAAGTGGGGCCCCCAGTGATGAGCGCTGTTGTCAAACCAACGGCAAGAACGTGTACAAAGTGCTGAGCAGAAGCTCAGACCCCACGGGTTCCTCCCTGTGAGCCCAGGGCCTTGGGGGCAGGCCTTCCATCCGTCTCCTTCCCACCAGCAGAGCGGCTGAGCGGGGCAGGCAAGGAGGAGAAGGGGGCCGGCACCCCTTGGTGCCCCCGGGGGCGACCCCCACCCACATGTGTGTGGCCATCCCCAAAGGAAAAGACCACAGGAAGTGCAGGTCATGTCAGAAGTGCTTTCTAGCCTGCACTCAATCAGTCTGGGACCCATTGCATGACATGGATTAAGAGAACAGACTCCAGTGAAATGGGTCTGGGTCTGAGGGTGATGAGCCTCAACCTTGCTTTCTTGGTCTGTGAAATGGGTACAAGGCTTGCCCTTCTCCTGGGCTGCTTCTGAGGACTTCAGGGGTTAATCCGCAGACCTGCAGGCTGGCCTCTGAGCCAGTGCTCATCACCGGAGCCCAGAGCTCTGACCTTCCAGCCGGAGAGCACACAGCTGGGCAACATCCAGGAGAGCAGAGGACCAGAGAAGCTGGATGTGCAGTGAAGGACCATGCCCTGGACCTGCCTGGGAGCGGCTGCTCCCGCAGAGTCGGGCCTGTGACTCACAGGCCCCGCGCCCCCGTGGCCCAGCCGGCAGCCGGCTTCTGATTCATGCTTTCCGTGGTGGTTGGGGGGTGGGGGGATGAGAACCGTCTGGACACACGGCTGCTAGGAGAGATCCTCTCGTTCATCTGAGCCTTTATTAACACAGAATCTGCAAACCTTCCTCCCCCGCTCCAGGTCCCTCCCCGAGATATGGTTTCAAATGCGGCTGATGGGAAGGAATTTGGCAGCTTCAAGACAGACTGGCCCAGGTGTCTGAGCAAAGGAGACCCAGGGATATCAGGATGCCCTATGTGCCAGGCTGCAAGGGCATTTGTAGGGCTCTGCTTTTTTCATTTTCTAATCTCCTGGACCATTCATTTCACACACAAACCACAGAGCATCTCTGGTCTCTGTTGATGGGGGTTCCCCTCAACAGCGTTCCATGGGGAAGGATCGTTAGAATTTTTCTCTAATTATAGAGCTTGGATTTGAGGAAATGGGGAAGCGAGGGGCCTCCCAGAGCTGCCCTTGTAAAGCTAACTGTCATTTTATCCTTGGAAAATCATTGCAGCTGGTTGCTAAAATTTTCACTCTTCTGTGTACACAGCCGTATAAAGAACTTTCCAGCTAAATTAAGCAGCATTCAGGGGCATTAAAAAAGGAGAAAAGGAGATCGGTGGCCTCGGGAGGAGCCTAGTGCAGCCAAATGTCAGCCCGAGGGTGCTTTCCTGCCATCTCCCATGTCAGTCTGTGAGCCCTGGGCACACGGAGGACAGGCACGTTCTCCCCCCAGGGTGGCTGCAGGACCTGGGGGACTCACTCACACCTCTGAGCCTCAGTTTCCTTCACTGTGAAATGGGCATGGTAATGACGCTCCCTGGGGATACTATGATGACGACAGGAAGCTGTCTTCAGAGAGCACTTAGCCAGGAGCCCCGCCTAAAGTAGATGCCCAGAAAGATGCTGCAAATTCTGCTACTGTGTCCAGATACTCCCTCCTGCGTGCTCCCCTTCCACTGATCAAGATCCAATGATGACTTTTTTGCTTTTAAATTTAAGTGTGTGAAATCCACATCACTTGAAAAATCTCCCATTGTTCTCCTACTGCAGGGCACAGCCCAGATGCCATCGCTTTGGGGACCTCTGTTCAGCCCCAAGGAAAGAATTACTCCTGCCTCCTCCCTCCTGAAAGTCCATTTATCTGTAGTGTGAGTCATTCCCTGGAAGCCCTCTGCCTCGTTTGCTTGTCACATTGTCATGACCTTGAGCAGACATCCCTCTGGCCAAAGCCCCAGGCCTGGGTACATGGAGACCCCATGATGGGAGCTGGTCTTACCTCTCAAAGGACAGATGAGGGTCCTGTTGGGTGAGAGGCTGCGTCAGAGGGGTGGGTCAGAGGGGCAGGTCATTGGGGCCACCCCCATTCCCCGGGGCAGCTGTGAAGGGAACTGAACCAGGTGGCCGGCAGAAGGAGGACAGTGTCCAGGATGGAGGCTGGGGAGGAGAGGGGGCAGGGGGAGAGCATGGGGAGGACCAGAGTTAGGATGGGAGTCAGGAGAGCTAGGGACACCCAGGGTCCCAGGAGGGAGTGGTAGAGGGATGCTGTCCCAGGCTTGCTTGTGTTAGCTAGTCGTGTCCGACTCTTTGTGACCCCATGGACTATAGCTCCTGTGTCCGTGGAATTTCCCAGGCAAGAACACTGGAGCAGGTTGCCATTTCCTTCTCCAGGAGATCTTCCCGACCCAGAGATCGGACCCGGGTCTCTTGCATTGTAGGTAGACGCTCTACCTTCTGAGCCACCAGAGACGTCCAGGCTAGGAAATCACAGCCAGAAAGCTTCAGGAGGATGTGGAATTTGCAACCAGGACGCCATCGGGGAAGGGGCTGCTGTGTGTGCAACTACAGGAGGGGAGTCCAGGCGAGGATCATCTTCTAGATAGCTGGCGGTGCAGACAAGGACGGAAAAAGAGGGGTCACTCTGTGTGCAGGGACTAGGCTTTGCTGTGCCATCATCTTTGGTGGTGGGAGGCAAGCGTGTTGAAAGCCTGGTGTGAGCAACCGGGTGGTTGAGGAGGGCCCGGCTGGTCCAGGGGGAGTGGATCAGCCTGGAGACGGCAAAAGCGCCCTTTCAGCCCCATCGCCTTCCCATCGGCAGGAAGGGCCTGCCCTTGCATTGCTGGGCCGTTGGCCCTGCCTTCTCTGTCCAACAATATCTTACTCACCCTTCTGCAAGGGACAGGACACACATGTCTATATCCCTGCTCCCCCTGCGCAGGGATGTTGCAACCCAACAAGGAATCCCGACGAAAGTTTTACTGAATGGGTGGGAACCTCCAGCGGATTCTTTGATCACTGGATCCCTTACTTAGGACCTGTTTCCTTATTTAGCAACAACTCAAAGGTCCATCTAGTCAAAGCTATGATTTTTCCAGTAGTCATGTATGGATGTGAGAGTTGGACCATAAAGAAAGCTGAGCGCCGAAGAATTGATGCTTTTGAACTGTCGTGTTGGAGAAGACTCTTGAGAGTCACTGGGACTGCAAGGATATCAAACCAGTCCATCCTAAAGGAGATCAGTCCTGGATATTCAGTGGAAGGACTGATGTTGAAGCAAAACTCCAACACTTTGGCCACCTGATGCGAAGAACTGAGGCACTGGAAAAGACCTTGATGCTGGGAAAGATTGAAGGCAGGAGAAGGGGATGACAGAAGATGAGATGGTTGGATGGCATCACCAACTCAATGGAGATGAGTTTGCATAAATTCCGGGAGATGGTGATGGACAGGGAGGCCTGGCGTGCTGCAGTCCATGGGGTCACAGAGTCAGACACGACTGAGTGACTGAACTGGACTGAACTGAACAGAGGGCACTAAGGGTCTCCTTGGTTCAGCAAAGAGCTGACAGTTCAGGAGGGATTTGCCACTAGTAGGGAGAAGTCAGGACAGTCCAACCCCATTTGCAGAAGACCCCCATTCTAATGAGAGAGACCCTGACCCTGAAGTTTGAAGTCAGAGTCCCTGAAGCCGACTGCCCAACTGAGACCAGCTCCCTGCGTTTCAAGGGTGCCATCTTGTGGAAGCAGGCAGTAATTGCAAATACTTAACATGCCCTGCAGGAGACACAGAAGATGTGGGGTCCATCTCTGGGTTTGGAAGATCCTCTGGAGGAGGAAGGGCAATTCATTCCCATATTCTAACCTGGAGAATCCCATGGATGGAGGAAACTGGCAGGCTACAGTCCATGGGGTTGCATGAGAGTCGGACACGATTTAGCGAATGACCAACAACTTAGGACCTTTAACATTCAGGGCAATTCAACAGGCTTCCAGCATGAGCCCTTACACAGTTCTGGAGTGCTGTGCATCTCCAAAAGACTCTCACCTTATTTTTTTTTCATTTAATATTCAGAAAACCCTGATTTTACCCTTTTTTTTAATAGTCTAGGAAACTAATTCAGAGACGTTAGTTGACTTACAGAAGGTCGCACAGCCAGTGGAAGGCACAGGCAAATCGCCTCCCTCCACGTCCTCCCACCTTCTCACCACGCACTCTACGCGAGGTCCGTCACCAGGGGTGCTACACCAGCGGTTTTCCAACTTCTGCCTGACGGCCCTTGGGACCCTGTGTACATACACGCGCTGTATGCAGACGTACGTGTCAACATTACCGAGACGAGCTTCATGCAGCAGCACCTACCTGTACCGAGTGTGCTGCCTGTGACTGTTCTATACTTAAAACAATGTGACTGAACTATAGCTGATTTACAATGAGTGTTAGTGTCAGATGCACGACAAAGCGATTCAGCTATACACATACATATGCGTTCTCTTTCAGATTATTCTCCATTTAGGTTATAACAAGATATTGAATATAGACCTGTTTGCTGTGCATTAGGACCTTGCTGTCTATCAATTGTATACACAGCAGGGTGTTCATTGGACTTCCCAGGTGTGTTGATTTTTCTATTTTGTTCCGTTTTTTGGGCTTCCAGGTGGTGCTAGTAGTAAAGAAACTGCCTGCCAATTCAGGAGATGCAAGAGATGCAGGTTCGATCCCTGACTCAGAAGGAAATGATGATCCGCTTCAGTATTCTTGCCTGGGAAAGCCCATGGACAGAGGAGCTTGGTGGGCTACAGTCCATGGCGTTGCAAAGACTCAGACATGACTGAGTGAACAATAACTAACTATTCTATTTTAAGAATGCTACTTGTGATCTGTTAAATTGTTCCCAAGACCCATCAGTGGTGGAGACCCCCAGGTTGAAAGCCTGAATAATGCCTTCCCCAAAAACTCCAGAATCTGTCTTAGGTGGTAAAAGGGAATTTGCAGATATGATTAAATTAAGGCTTTTGAAATGAAAGATTACCTTAGAATGAAAATCGGAGATGTTACTCTGCCGACAAAGATCCATATAGTCAAGGCTATGGTCTTCCTAGTGGTCACGTACGGTTGTAAGAGCTGGACCGTAAAGAAGGCAGAACGCCAAAGAATTGATGCCTTTGAACTGTGGTGCTGGAGAAGACTCCTGAAAGTCCCCTGGACAGCAAAGAGATCAACCCAGCCGATCTTAAGGGAGATCAACCCTGACTATTCACTGGAAGGACTGATGCTGAAGCTGAAACTCCAGTATTTTGGTCATCAGATGCAAACAGACGACTCATTGGAAAAGTCCCTGATGCTAGGAAAGATGGAGGGCAGAAGAAGAGGTGTCCGAGGATGAGATGGCTGGAGGGCATCACTGATGCAGTGAGCATGAACTTGGGTAAACTTCGGGAGATGGTGAGGGACAGGGAGGCCTGGCGTGCTGCAGTCCACGGGGTCCAAGCAGTCCAAGAGTCAGGCATGACTGAGCGCCTGAGCAACAGCAAGAAAACAGATCCTGCCCTCAGAGCTTCCCGGAGCCAGTCCTGCCTATGGATTTCAGTCCGGTGAAGCTGACTTTGGACTTCTGGTCCCAAAACTCTTTGTAGCAGGTTAAGTTCGTGTTGTTTTAGGTTGCTCCGTCTTTGATAGTTTGTTAACAGCAGCCCCGGAAACTAACACAGATGATGTCTGAGAATCACAGCCAGGAACATCACGGGCACTTCAGGACGCATGTGGCCTGCAGACATCGTGCCTGCGTGCTTGTTTTTGCCTTCATGGTGTTTGAAAGTCTTTTTTAAATTATCGAGAACCACTTAAAATCATGATGTTTCATATGCAGATCAGAATTTCTGGCTTCTCTCTGTCTGTACAAGGTCCAAATTCTCACATGGCAGCATCTGATTTCAGCTGGACAGAACCTTTTCCCAAACCTCCGCCTTCTCTTCCAGCATACTTTTAAAACCTAATTTTGATTCTTTAGGTGGTACACTCAGATAATTGAAGGATAACAAGCTGGGCTGTAAGAATTGAAGAAAAACTAATATTCCCATCACTTGAAACTTTCCACCCTTAGTTCAAACTTTCAGCTTAAAAAATATCTATTTCTTCCTCAATTTCTAAAAAATATTCTTGCCCATGTTTATCATGGGTACCCAACTCTAGACAGTGACTTGCTGCTGAGGCTCTAGAATGGAGAGAGCCGGCTGTTAACCCCACTCCAATTCCACTCTTTCCCCTTCTTCTCAGTGTGATGGAATCATAAAACTTGATATTCTGCCAAGCCTTGTTTTTCTCTGGGTTCCTTTTTTTTAAAAAAAAAAAATGTATTTATTTTAATTGGAGGCTAATTACTTTACAATATCATAGTGGGTTTTGCCATACATTGACATGAATCAGCCATGGGTGTACATGTGTCCCCAGTCCTGAAACCCCTCCCACCTCCCTCCCCATCCCATCCCTCAGGGTCATCCCAGTGCACTGGCCCTGAGCACCCTGTATCATGCATCGAACCTGGACTGGCGATGTATTTCACATATGGTAATATACATGTTTCAATGCTATTCTCTCAAATCCTTTTTTAAATTTTATTTTGGTATCCAGTTTTCATGTAGATGATTTTCCTTAATTTTTTTCTTGGTTCTTCCCTTTCATACTAAAGAATGAGGCACAAAACAGCTGGTTGGGATCGCTGTGTGGGCACTGCCCTGAACAAACTGGGTTCTTGGTGGGCTGGAGACCTGTCTTCTCATGTTTCTTCATGCCACTGCTCAGCGGGAGGGGAGATGGTCACCAGGATGCCCACCGCATGCCAGGCACTTGCTTGGGAATTGTTCTAAGATGGAAAGGAAGGTCTCCCTTCCTTAAAAGTTCAGGAAGTCCTTCAAGCCAGGAAGTAAGTGGACAGGACACTAGTATTTATGGAGAACTAATGTACTTTACTTTAGAGCCAGCTGAGGTTGGTCCTGCCATGTGGTCCTACAAATGGAGACACAGTGAGGTCAGGCAGCTTGGCCAAGGTCACAGGATCCGGAAGGTGGGGAGGGGGCGGCGGGGCGGTGGGGGGGGGGTGGAACATCTCAGTCCCCAGGGTCAGAGCTTTTCTCGCAAATCTGTATCACATCTCTTGCGAAGTTGAAGGAGGGTGTTTGCTATGACCAGTGTGTTCTCTCGGCAAAACTCTGTTAGGCTTTGCTCTGCTTCACTTTGTACTCCAAGGCCAAATTGGCCTGTTACTCCAGGTATCTCTTGACTTCCTACTTGTGGATTCCAGTCCCCTCCGATGAAAAGGACTTCTTTTTTTTTTTTTTTTTTGGTGGAGCTCAAATCATGAACTCCTTATTGCAAAATTCAGGCTTAAATTGAAGAAACTATGGAAAACCACTAAATCATTCGGGTATGACCAAAATAAAATTCCTTATGATTATACAATGGAGGTGAGAAATGGATTCAAGGGATTAGATATGGTAGACAGAGTGCCTGAAGAACTATGGACACAGGTTCATAACATTGTATAGGAGGTGGTGACCAAAACAATCCCCAAGAAAAAGAAATGGAAGAAGGCATAGTATCTGAGGAGGCCTTACAAAGAGCTGAGAGAAGAAGAGAAGCGAAGGGCAAAGGAGAAAGGGAAAGAGATACCCAACTGAATCCAGAGTTCCAGAGAAGAGAAAAGAGAGATAAGAAGATCTTCTACACTGAACAATGCAAACAAATAGAGGAAAACAATACAATGGGAAAGACTGAATATCTCTTCAAGAAAATTGGAGATACCAAGGGAGTATTTCATGCAAAGATGGACACGATAAAGGACAGAAACAGCAAGGACCTAACAGAAAGAGAAGATATTAAGAAGGGGCGACAAAATACACAGAAGACCTGCACAAAAAAGGTCTTAATGACCTGGGTAACCATGATGGTGTGGCCATTCACCTAGAGCCAGACATCCCGGAGGGTGAAGTCAAGTGGGCATGAGGAAGCAATGCTACAAACAAAGCCAGTGGAGGTGATGGAATTCCAGCAGAGCTATTTAAAATCCTAAAAGATAATGCTGTTAAAGTGCTGCACTGAATATGCCAACAAATTCCGAAAACTCAGCAGTGGCCACAGGAGTGGAAAATGTCACTTTTCATTTCCAATTCTGAAGAATGGTAATGCCAAAGAATGTTCAAACTACCCTACAATTGTGCTTGTCTCACATGCCAGGAAGGAAATGCTTAAAATCTTTCAAGCTAGGCTTCAACAGTACATCAACTGAGAACTTCCCGTTGCACAAGCTGGATTTAGAAAGCGCAGAGGAACCAGAGATCAAATTTTCAACATCTGTTGGATCATAGAAAAAGCAAGGGAATTCCAGAAAAGCACCTACTTCATTGACTACACTAAAGCCTTTGACTGTGGATCACAACCAACCGTGAAAAATTCTTAAAGAGATGGGAATACCAGACCAACTTACCTGCCTCTTGAGAAAACTGTGTGCAGGTCAAGAAACAGAACCGGAAATGGAGCAACAGGCTGGTTCAAAATTGGGAAACGAGTATGTCAAGGCTGTATATTGTCACCCTGCTTATATAACTTCTGTGCAAAGTACATTATGTGAAATGCCAGGCTGGATGACTCAAAAGCTGGAATCAAGATGGCCGGGAGAAATAACAACCTCAGATACGCAGATAATTCCACCCTAATGGCAGAAATCGAAGAAGAACTAAAGCGCCTCTTGATGAGGGTGAAAACGGAGAGTGGAAAAGCTGGCTTAGGACTCAACATTAAAAAAAATTAAGATCATGGCATCTGGCCCCATAGCATTATGGTAAATAGATGGGGGGAAAGTGGAAACAGTGACCGATTTTATTTTCTTGGTCTCCAAAATCACTGTGGATGGTGACTGTAGCCATGAAATTAAAACATGCTTGCTCCTTGGAATAAAAGCTATGACAAACCTAGATAGCATTTTAAAAAGCATGGACATCACATCACTTGGCCACAAAATTCTGTACACTCAAAGCTTTGGTTTTTCCAGTAGTCATGTATAGATGTGAGCACTAGATGTGAGAAGGCTGAGCACTGAAGAATTGATGCTTTTGACCTGTGGTGTTGGAGAAGACTCTTGAGAGTTCCTTGGACTGCAAGGAGAGCAAATCAGTCAATCCTAAGGGAAATCAACCCTGAATATTTATTGGAAGGGCTGATGCTGAAGCTGAAGTTCCAATACTTTGGCCACCTGATGCAAAGAGCTGACTCATTGGAAAAGACCTTGATGCTGGGAAAGATTGAGGGCAGGAGAAGAGGGTGACAGAGGATGAGATGGTTGGATGGTCTCATCGACTCAATGGACATGAGTTTGAGCAAACTCTGGAAGATAGTGAATGACAGGGAAGCCTGGAGTGCTACAGTCCATGGGGTCACCAAGAGTCGGACATGACTCAGTGACAGAACAACAATAAATTCATTGGAAGAACTGATGCTGAAGCTGAAGCTCTAACACTTTGGCCACCTGTCAGGAAGCACCAACTCCTTGGAAAAGACCCTGATGCTGGGAAAACATTGGGCAAGAGGAGAAGGGGGCAACAGAGGATGAGATGGTTTAATGGCATCATCAACTCAAGGGACATGAGTTCAAGCCAACTCCAGGAGATAATGAAGGACAGGGAAGCCTGGTGTGCTGCAGTCCATGGTCTGTTAAAGAGTCAGACACGGCTTAGGGACTGAACAACAGCAATATCACATCTCACTGAAAAAAGTGATGGATAAGGAAAAGTTAGACAAAATCAGGCAGGCCTTGAAGGCAGAAGCAGCAGAACACACAAAGGGAGTATTTTTCAGGAGAGAGAATTGTAGAAACTGGGAGTGGAGAGGCTGTGAGCACTGACCGATGAGGGTTTTCAGCAAGCATGACCCTAGGGGACAAGATTCTTGGGAGGGAGGATCCTCTTGGAACCCTGGAGCTAGAGGTCACTGGCAGAGAACATGATCATCATCGGTGCTCAGTAAACAAACTGAGGGGGGTCCTGAAAGGAGTCAGATTCAGTGGGGAGGGGAAAGGAAAAAAAAACTGAAATATAGAGTTATCCCAGGCCTGGGGAGCCCTCTGAGGGGCCTCTCACTTCTGGTGAATTCTTTGGAGTCCAGCCAGGTCTCTGGGCTTCTAGCGAGAAAGGTGGCCCAGTAGAGATGCTGGGGTGCTCGGCGTTGAGCCCCCACCTGGAGCCCACACATCCCTCTGGCACTGAGGCTGACCTCCAAGTGCTCACACAGGCAGCCAGGCTCTTGGCAGCTGATTCAAATGCCCCGTGAGCCTGTTGCTTCAGTCACTGCAGGGCTGTGCTGTTTGACACTTGTTTATTTCTTCACTCAGATGAAAAGCATGTGCTGGGAGCTCCCAGCAGCCAAGTGCTGTGGACATCATTCTCCCTGTGATTTTAATTAAGGACCTTGGAGATCCCCCGGCTACAAGTTGGAGCTATGGACGCAAGAGCAAAGAAACTTCTGTAGATCCCAAGAGGGTCAAGTTGTGCCCCCAAGAAAAGAGGTGGGGGACTTCCTCAGCAGGCCAGAGGGTAAGACTCCCTGCTATCAGTGCAGGGATGTGGGTTTGATCCCAAGTTGGAGAGCTAAGATCCCACAGGCTACTCAGCACAGCCAAAAAATGGAATAAAAAAAAATAAAATCTGTATTTTCAAGAAAAGAAAAATGAAAGTACTTAAAGAAGAGAGGTGATCATGTAAGGTGGCAAGGTGGGAGGGGATATCACCGTAGGACAGACATGGGGTCCACTCCCGGCATCGCTGTGGGCCAGCTCCGTGGCCTCCTGCAAGTTCTTTACCTGCTCTGAGCCTCAGAGCTTCCTCACCTATAACGTGAGATAATAAGTCTTGCCAGCCAGGTGGAGGTGGTTGTCGTTCACTTGCTAAGTCATGTCCAACCCTTGGCAACCCCATGGACTGCAGCACACCAGGCTTCCCTGTCCTTCATTATCTCCTTGAGTTTGCTTACACTCATGTCCATTGCCATCAGTGATCCCAGCCAACCCTCTCATCCTCTGTCATCCCCTTCTCCTCCTGCCCTCAATCTTTCCCAGCATCAGGGTCTTTTTCAATGAGTCGGCTCTTTGCATCATGTGGCCAGAGTATTGGAGCTTCAGCTTCAGCATCAGTCCTTCCAATGAATAGTCAGGGCTGGCTTCCATTAGGATTGACTGGTTTGATTGTGAAATTCAAATAAAGTGCCATGCTAATCAAAGAGGGTTCTTTTCTCTGCAAGGACCACTCAAGCTAACTCAGGAAGCTGGTGCCTGGAGGTGGGTCTGGAGTCAGCCATCCATCTGTCCTGCTGGTTCTTGGGACCACGTGATCACGGCCTCCCCTCCAGACCCCCACCTCCATCCTCCTCTTCCTGTCAAGTGGCTCCAGTGGCCCCGAACTCATTGTCTGAGGACCTACTTCCTATAAGGCCTGTGCTGGCCAGTCCCATTCCTCAAGTTTCCCAGTTTGCACCCCTAGGGAAGCACTAAGTGGTCCAGGTCCTGCCCGGGAGCCGGAAGGGACAGGGTGCAAGTCACCAGCCTGTGCCTGGAGGGGCTGCCCTGGCCCTGTGTCCAGCCTGTCTCTGCCTCTGAGGCAAGCTGGTGTAGGTCTCACAGTGTCGGTAGGTTCCCTGGGCAGGGGCCCCATGGGGTCAGCGGGGATTACAGCCCTGGAACGTGTAAATGTGCCCACAAGGTGGCATTTCTCTTTGTCCCTGCGGGTCACAGGCTCCCAAGACAGAGGAAGGCCTTATTTTCCGCGAGGACAGGTTTCCTGCCCATCTGGCATTCTCCATCCTCGCACGTGTCTCTAATTCCGGCTACAGAAGCTCAGGGCCCCTCAGCAGGGAGCCAGTCGGAGAAACGCAGGCTGCATTTCTGTGTTGGTGGAGAAAACTCGTGCTCTGGGGCTACGAACTGCTCTGGAAACAAGTAAAGTAAGACAGACACCTTCCTGTGTAGGCCTGCGTCTGTAACCCACGTGCGCCCTCGGGACAGCGCAGCTGGAGAGGTTTCCTCTTCTTCATTCTCTGAGGGATGTTCTCTCAGGACTGCCTTCCTCCAGCCCTGAGGAGAGAGCCCTCCCAGCCTGAGTGGCTTTGCATGTGCAGGCATGCACACACACACCACACAAACATACGCACATACACAAACACACACAAACACACATCACACACAACATGAGCAACATACACAAACACACACACATGCACACATATGCACACACTTATCATACACACAAACATTCATGCTCAACATACATAACATGCACACACATACATGCACACACAAACGCACACACACACCACACATGCACACAGACACAAACATTTGTTCAGTTCAGTCGCTCAGTCGTGTCCGAATCTTTGCAACCCCATGGACTGCAGCACACCAGGCCTCCCTGTCCATCACCAACTCCCGGAGTCCACCCAAACCCATGTCCATCGAGTCGGTGATGCCATCCAACCATCTCATCCTCTGTCGTCCCCTTCTCCTGCCCTCAATCTTTCCCAGCATCAGGGTCTTTTCCAATGAGTCAGCTCTTTGCAAACATACACATGCACAAACATTCACCAGACATAACATGCACACACACACACACACACACACACATGCTCAACATGCATAACATGCACAAACACATCCATACACGAACACACACATGCACACACACACACACGCTCCAACAGTTGCTGGCCAAGGGTGGACGCCGTACGGCCAGCCCCACAGTTTATGCGGTGGCTCAGGCTATGACTCAGATATTCTGCACCCTGGTCCCCAGACGCCCTGGAGCCCCACCCTCGCCACACACACCCTCTCCTCTCAGGAGTTTCCACGTTCACTTCAGCAAACGCCCGGTAGCCGATCTGTTTACTTTCCGATGCCTCTGTGACTCAACTTGTTCCTCCAGCGGCAAAGAAAAGTCAGAGGAGTAAGCATAAACATTTGTGTTTGGGGACCTCGCTGCCTTCCTGCTCCTGACCTCTGTCTGTCTAAGTGTTATCCGAAAGTCAGTGTAGGTACTTAAGAATGTTCTTTTCACTTTCTTTTGCCTAATACGAAGCTAGAGCTCGCAGTTCTAAGGAATAACTAATAGGCTTAAAAGCTTCTGCTTGAGTGCCCATGTGGTTCTAGAAGGTTCTTCTGCCTCCTCAGAGTTCTGGTGGGTGGTCAGCATGGAAGATGCCTTGTGAGTCATTGAGCTCACTTCCTTATTTCACCTTTGTTCATTCTGGAATCTTCCTGTGATGCCAGCTGTTAGCAAAAGAACCATGGAAAGACAGAAAACACATGCTGGGATCCATGGAGAGGGTTAAGGGCACGGGTGTTGGTGTTTCCTCTGCAGCCTCTGAGCCTCGATTTTCTCATCTGTAAACCGGGGAAACGCATGCTGCACCCCAAAGTGGTTGTCAAGATTGCACGAGGCAGTCTGCATGGGTGCTTAGCACACAGCCCGGCCTTGAGCCCAGAGCTTGAGAATTCCTACTAAACTCTTACACTGAGAAAATATGTATTTTCTCACACATTGATTAGAGTGCTTTAGCACTTGGTAAAGATCATCAATAAAGAACCCCAGCAAATATAGTCATAAGAACAACTCAAATATCACTTATATGTGGAATCTTAAAAAATGGTCCAAATGAACTTGTTTACAACACAAAAATAGACTCACAGACATAGAAAACAAACCTATGGTTCAGTATCAGTTCAGTCGCTCAGTCGTGACTCTTTGCAACTCCATGAATCGCAGCACACCAGGCCTCCCTGTCCATCACCAACTCCCAGAGTTCACCCAGACTCACGTCCATCGAGTCAGTGATGCTATCCAGCCATCTCATCCTCTGTCGTCCCCTTCTCCTCCTGCCCCCAATCCCTCCCAGCATCAGAGTCTTTTCCAATGAGTCAACTCTTCGCAAGAGGTGGCCAGAGTACTGGAGTTTCAGCTTTAGCATCATTCCTTCCAAAGAAATCCCAGGGCCAGGACTGATTAGGGGAAATGTACATGGGGGCGGGGGGGAGGGATAAATTAGGACCTGCTACAGAGCACAAGGAACTCTACTCAATTCTCTGTAATAACCTCTATAAGAAAAGAATCTGAAAAATAATGGCTATATATGGATATGTATATATGTGTGTGTATATATATATATGTACATGTATATACATACACACACACACACACATATCTATAACTGAATCACTTTGCTTGACACCTGGTGGCTCAGCTGGTAAAGGATCCGCCTGCAATGCAGGAGACCTGGGTTCGATCCCCTGGAGATCCCCTGGAGAAGGGAACGGCTACCCACTCCAGCATTCTGGCCTGGAGAATTCCATGGACTGAAACTAAGACAACACTGTAAATCAACTATGCCCCAACATAAAGTCAATATAAGATAGCAATTGTTTAAAGAATTAGATATTGGTAGGTAACCCACAGCTTTCAGAAATATTTCTTTTATGTAGTTGTAGATGATTATTCATCACAGTACAACTATACTGTGAATAAAAATGGAATTGCTAATTAAAAAAGAACAACTCAGATTTCAAATCATACTAACTTACACAGAATATCAGAGTAAGAATGTAAGAGGAAGGATATATAACTTTTGATAGTTTAAGTGGAATCTGCCTATGGAGCCCGCTGGTCATGACTAACATGTTACCCACACACACACTGGTCTTGCACCGTGTGGGAAAGATGACTCCTGGTTCTGTAACACAGTGACTCAACTACACGAACACCCTGAACAGGGCCGGGAAGAGCACCGGGCTGTCTCTAAACAAGATGGAAAACCCACAGCTTGTCCCCGGGACTCAGCACATGCTTCTTGCTGTCAGTAGCTGAGGTCAAACCCGGTCGTTGGCGAGGAAACAAGAGGACTGTGAAGCCTCCTGCTTCCCTCACTGAGCGGCCGTGGTGTGCGACCTCTGTCTCGTGGGCGTTCGTGTGAAGACGACGGGGCTTACCACATTTATATAAAGTCCATGAGCTGAAATGGCTCATCTTGCAACAGAGACGATGACCCACAGAAACCTTCCAGTTCTCGGGAAAGACTGAAGTTAATGCTGAAAGCTAACAGTTGTCGTAACATGAATTTGCAGTAACGCTCTGGTAAAGCTCCTGCATCATCTATTCCAGAGGTCTGCAAACTTTGTAAAGGGCCAGATAGTAAATATCCTAGGCTCAAGGGCCCAGATAGTCTTTGTCAAAACAACTCAACTCTGCCGGTGCAGAGCCAACCCATCATTAAAGTAACTGGTACCAAACTTACCTTCCCACCGTAAACAGCTAGGACTTCCCTGGCAGGTCAGACAGTAGAGAATCTGCCTGCAATGCAAGAGACCTGGGTTCGATCCCTGGGTGAGGAAGATCCCCTGGAGATGGGAATGGCTACCTGCTCCAGTATTCTTGCCTGGAGAATTTCATGGAGAGAGGAGCCTGGCGGGCTGCAGTCCATGGGTCACAGAAAGTCAGACGTGACTGAGCTACTAACACTTGATCAAAATACGTGAAACAATTGCTTTTAAGTAGCAAATGCTGGGCAGTGTAGGGTTCGAATCTCTGATAGAAGATAAATAAAGTAAGCTCTACAGTCGCCCTAGTTTTCTGCCTGTGTATGAGCACATCTGACCACAGTGCTGAGAGGGAGACCTGACCATGGTGGTCTTGCTGGGTTGAGAAGTAAGAGGTCAGAATCAGGGCAAGATGAAGTGCCCAGAATTTACTGTTCAGGTGCTGGTGGGGAGGCAGCTGTGTACAGAAAGAACATCAGCTATGTGTATTTACAGCAGCTCCCTAGAGTCTTAGATCGAATACTTGTTGCTGTTCAGTCACTAAGTCGTGTCTGACTCTTTGCGGCCAGATGGACTGCAGAGTGCCAGGCTTCCCTGTCCTTCACTGTCTCCTAGAGTATGGTCAGATTCAAGTCCATTGAGTTGGTGATGCTCTCCAACCATCTTATATTCTGCCACCCCCTTCTCCTTTCACCTTCAGTCTTTTCCAGCTTCAGCGTCTTTCCCAATAGGTTAGCCCTTCACATCAGGTGGCCCGATTATTGGAGCTTCAGCTTCAGCATCAGTCCTTCCAATGAATATTCAGCCTTGATTTCCTTTAGGATCAAGTGGTTTGATCTCCTTGCATTCCAAGGGACTCTCAAGAGTCTTTTCCAGCACCACAATTCAAAATCATCAATTCTTTGGTGCTCAGCCTTGGGTCTAACTCTCACATCTGTACATGACCGCTGGAAAAACCATAGCTTTGACTAGATGGACCTTTGTCAGCAAAGTGATGCCTCTGTTTCTTAATATGCTGTCCAGGTTGGTCATAGCTTTCCTTCCCAGGAGCAAGTGCCTTTTAATTTCATGGCTGCAGTCACTGTCTGTAGTGATTTTGGAGCCCAAGAAAATAAAGTCTGTCACTGCTTCCACTTTTTCCCCTTCTATTTGCCATGATGTGATGAGACCAGATGCCATGATCTTAGATTGAATGCTAAGCTGTACATTTATAAGTAAAACACTTAAGGAAGAAATTATAATAATTCTACATAAATTCATAAGAGGAAGGAACATGAAGCCGTTTATGAACCAGCATAATCCCAACATGAATCCTATGCAAAGACATTACAAGGATATACTACAGAATATCCCTCATAAACATAGAAGCAAAAATTCTTAATATTAATAAAATGTTATTAAATCAAACATAGCAATACATATAAAAGGATAATATATCATGACCAAGAGATCAGGAATGCTTGGTTTAATATTCTAATATGAATCAGTATAATTCATCACTTTAATAGAACAAAGTAGGAATAAACACATATGATGATGCTGCTGCCAAGTCGCTTTAGTCATGTCTGACTCTGTGCAACCCCATAGATGGCAGCCCACCAGGCTCCTCTGTCCCTGGGATTCTCCAGGCAAGAACACTGGAGTGGGTTGCCATTTCCTTCTCCAATGCATGCATGCATGCTAAGTCGCTTCAGTAGTGTCCGACTCTGTGCGACTCTATGGACAGCAGCCCACCAGGTTCCTCTGCCCACAGGATTCTCCAGGCAAGAATACTGGAGTGGGTTGCCATTTCCTTCACCAAAACACATATGATCAACACAATAAATATAGGCAAAAAAGCTTGACACAATTCAGTCCATTGTTGATAGAAATTCTCAGTAAACTAAAAATAGAAGATGATTTTATCAATCCAGTAAAGAGCATCTGTGAAAATATTTACAGCTAGCACTATATCTAATAGTGAAAGACCGACTACTTTCCCTGTATGAGCAGAAACAAGGTAAGGATTTCCACGCCAACCATTTCTGTTCAATACTTCCATAGTCTCTGTCCAGTGCAGTAAGATGAGAGAGGGAAAAAAATTACAATGTTGTGTTGGCCAAAATGTTCCTTTGGGTTTTTCCATAAGATATTACAAAAAGACCTGGAAGAACTTTTGGGCCAACTGAATACATGTAAGCAGGAAAGGTAGTGTTCTTTCCCGGTGGCTCAGCAGAGAAAAATCTGCTTCAAGTGTGGGAGATGCAGGTTCGATCCCTGGGTTGGGAAGATCCCCTGGAGGGAGACATGGCAACCCACTCGTTTTCTTGACTGGAGAATCCAGTGGACAGAGGAGACTGGAAATCTACAGTCCATAGGGTCACAAAGAGTCAGACACAACTGAAGTGACTTAGTGCACACACACACAGAAAAAGAAGAAGTTAAATAGTATTTTCCCCCCATAGCAGACATGATTATATACACAGAAACTCCTAAGAATTCTACCCAAAAAAGCCACTAAAACTAATTAGTGAATGTAGCAAGGGTGCAGGATATAAGTAAATATTTCTATATAGTAATAACAGCAACAGAAAAGGAAAATAAAAATACCATGTACACTATCAGGCAAAATCTTGAAATACCTGGGAATTATTTTAAGAAAATATAAGATCTGTACACTGAAAACTATAAGACATTGCTGAGAAAATTTTAAAAAGACTTAAGTCGTAGCATGCTCATAAATTAAAGGCTCCGGTCCCCTCAGATTTGTCAAGTTTATAGATTTAACAGAATCTCAATCAAAATCTCACCAGGATTTTTGGTGGGAATTGACAAGTTTATTTTCAAATTATTATGGAGATGCAAATATACCAGAAATGCCAAAACAATTTTGAAAAATCGAAAGTTGAAGACTTACACTGCATAATTTAAAGGCTTACTACACAGCTACAGTGATAAAGACAGAGTGATACTCAGGTAAGTGTATCCATAACAATGAAGAGAACAAAAGGAGTGCAGAAATAGGCCCAGACATTTGGGGTCAACTGATTTTTGACAAAGTAGCTAGATAATTCAATAAGAAAAGCATGACCTTTTCAACAAATGGTCCTGGAACAGTTTGATACCCTTATGGTGAAAAATTAAACTTGACTCTTACCTCAGAGCATATACAAAACTTGATATGAAAGGCCAAAGATATATACATGAAAGCCAAAACTGCAAAGCTTCTAGAAGAAAAAATAGGAGAAAATCTTCAATGAAGTAGGCAAAAAAATTTTTATACAGGACTCACTCAAAAAGCATTCATCACAAGAGGAAAAGTTCGGTTAGTTGAACTCATCAAAATTAAAAGTCACTGGAAGACTCTTGGGAAAATAAAAAGGCAAGTCAGAGGCTTGGAGAGAATAGTCTCAAAACGTACTTGGCAGAGCACTTATTTCCAGAACAAATAAAGAAATCTTACGATTAATAACCGGAAGGTCAGCAATCCAGTAGGATATAGCTGAACACTTTGAGCAGACATTTTACAAAAGAAGATACAATCTGTGTGGCCAATAGCACATGAAAAGGTGTTCAACATCAGTAGCACCTCCAGCTATCAAGGAAACAAGCATGAAAACCCTATGAGACACCACTGCAAACTCAGCAGAAGAGCCACGTTAAAAACTGGCAACATGGAGGTCACAGTTGGTGACCAGGTGGTAGAGGGAGATGCCACCTGAGTGAGGTCCTCACACTCCCGTCCAGGAGCCCAGGGCTCTGGACTGTCCCTGACTCGCTCCCTCTCGCCCTTTCTGTGGATTCCTGGGTGGGTCCTTCAGCATCCAGAGAAGCCAGCACACGGGACTGAAGCACTGGGCCCTTCCAGAGTGGCTCATTCCTGCCTTTGTGCCCCTCGGATATGACTCCCAGGCCTGTTGTCCCCACACCCAAAGGCCTCTGACCACAGTTTTCCAGGGCCCTTGGGGATCTCTGACAAATTTCAAGCACATCATAAGACTCCTGGGTTCAACAAGATCTCCCTTATAAAAGTTCCTTGTAAAAGTGAGAGATGAGCAAGCTTGTCACTTCCTGAGTTTCTAGAACATCTAAAACCAATAAAATTCAACTGGTTAGAGTTTGGCAAAACATGAACAGGGATTGCCAAGCTTCTTGGCTTTATTTTGAAGCCTGTATTTACTTAGAAAGAATATATATTTTCTGATATTCTATTTTCTACTGTGTTTCTCTGTAGGTCTTACAAAATGATCTTATAATTTATTGAGTTTTCAAGAGGCTCTTAGAGTTTGTGAAGGAAGACAATTAAGACAATTGCGTTTTAAGTGTTGTCTTCCCTAGAAACCCTATGACTCAACAGATCTTACACCAGGCAACAGCAGCCGTCTCTTCCCACACCGCAGGAATCTGGTGTCCAAAAGGAAGCTGAGTGTGGAAACAATAAGTACATTCGACATAGAAATTAGAAGCTCATGTGTGTCTTCAGGGAGTTCCCACAAGAGGGAAAATGTGAGCAGAGTACATGATTTTCCCAGGAGAAAAGACCAGGCTGGGGGATTACAGTAAGATTTGGGTGTTCTTTAGGGAAACTAAAGACCAGAAAGCCAGCAGCTATCCAGTCTGAAACTACAATAAACCAAACTGGTATTCCGCTTCCCCTAGCTTCATGCATGGTACAGAAATATTCCAGAGAACACAGGCTAGGAGTTAGGGGGTCTCTTTAAACATGCAGACTAGAGTGAATTTTTTTAAATTGTGATTTTCTTCCCATCTATTACCTTTCAATATTTGTGAATGTAAAAATACAACTCAAATCAACTTCAAAAGTTGGTGAGAAAATGAAGTGTCAGTTACACTCAATAAACCAAGGGGGTTGGTCAGACAAAATTATACAAAATAAAGTCACAGACCCTTGAAGGCAAGAATGAAGGCGGATTTCGGCCTTTTTCTGATTTGCATCTTTGGTTCTGGGTTTACAGCTAGAAGTGGAGGTCAAGGTCATGGGTCAACCCAAGAACTCCATCATGCCAAGTCATCAATGAAAGTGCTGGATAATAGACACACAGACATTTAAGACAGATGTATAAGACACATAGACACATAAGACAGAGACAGACAGACAGGTGAGACAGATAGGAGGAGGAGCAGAGGGGCTTTCTTGACTAATCAGTACCTTCTCCAGCGGAACTCCCCGTCCCTAGGGCTTTCGAGAAGACAAGGTGTTCTTTCTCTTTACAACAAAGACTGGATTTTTTATTAAGTGGTTCCATACTCTGGCGATGTTTAGACACCAAGATGAACAAAAGCATCTTGGAATAAACCTTCCATCTAGATCCCCACATGTGGACAGGATCTTGGTGGAGCTCCATAGCACACGGGGGCCCCCAAGTCCACAAGCTTCATCTCCTGTGATCATCAGCTACTAGGAAGGTTTAATATTTGGGCAGCTCCTGAAGTCCAAGCTAGAGAAAAGGTAAGGGATTTTCTCACCCTAGAATCTGGGCTCCCCATCCCAGGGAAGGAGGACCTTTGACTCCGTGGACAGAGTAGAGCAGATTGCCCTCCCCAGTGTGTGCAGGCCGCATCTGATTCCTCGAAAGCCTGAACCAAAGAGCAGCTTAAGCGAGAACGCACTCAGCTCTGGCTGGCTTGCTGGTCTTCTCCTGCCCTTGGACTCAAGCTCAGACTGGAACTCACGCCATCAGCTCTCCTGTGACTCCAACTTGCCAACTGAGATGTGGGGCCTTCTCGGCCTCCATACGGACCATACAGACCTTTGTCGGCAGAGTAATGTCTCTGCTTTTCAACACTGTCTAGGTTTGCCATGGCTTTGATATAGTTAAGACTGTGGTCTTCCCAGTGGTCATGAATGGTTGTAAGAGCTGTATAATAAATGAGGCAGAATGCCAAAGGATTGATGCCTTCAAACTGTGGTGCTGGAGAAGACTCCTGAAAGTCCCTTGGATAGCAAAGAGATCAAACCAGTCGATCTTAAGGGAGATCAACCCTGAATATTCACTGGAAGGACTGATGCTGAAGCTAAGTATTATAGCCATCTGATGTGAACAGGTGACTCATTGGAAAAGTCTTTGATGGTGGAAACGATTGAGGGCAGCAGGAGAAGAGGGCATCAAAGGAGGAGATGGCTGGATGGCATCACTGATACAATGAACAGAACCTGGGCAAACACTGGGAGACGGTGATGGACAGGGAGGCTGGCATGCTTGGGTTGCAAAGAGCCAGACACAACTGGGCAACTGAACAGCAACAGCAACAACCTCCATAACCAGAGCCCCACGTGCTGATTCCCTGTTATGTGCATTAATCTCATCCAGAAAAATCCCCACAGACATACCCAGGAATAATATTTAACTAGACATCTGGGCAACCTGTTGCTCAAACCGGCATATAACACTAACCATCACATTATATTCCCCACCTTTGTTGCCCTGCAGTTACTATCTTGTCTTTCTGCTCTGTTTACAAGTAAACTTGCCCGGATCGTCATCACTCACCATCCCCATTTTCTCATAACTATACATCTATAAATCAATATATACTACTGGCTTTGTTTCTGAAAGAACCCAGAATAAAACAAGTGTGCGTAAAGGATTGTTTGTACTGGAGGTGGTTTTCTTTGGTGGTGGTGGTGATCTTGGGGGTGCTTTTAAAGATGAGAGTGGCGTGAAATGATTAAAAGAAGACAATGAGAATGACATGCTAACGATACAGCAAAGGATGAAAATCAATATGAAATGATGCTGAGAATGGAGAGGTCGGATGGGCTCCAAAGAGGCTGCCTACAGTCAGAACAGGGGCCCTCCCCCAGCGTACCGGGAAAGGAGGAGGGCGGGATAAAAGAGGACATGCGGAAATGATGAAGCAAGCGAGAGCGCTCCACGTGTTTGCTTCTACTTTCTCCAGGAAGAAGGAGGCAAAGTGATGTGTCGAGAGTTAGGGATTGTCTGGGGTCAGAGACTTGAGACGAGTAAAGACCATAAATTTGAGAGAGGGAGATTCCGTCCACACATTCCTGGAGCCTGGGTTTCCACCTCCCTCAAAGCCATAGATCACAGGCGAATATGCCATTAATCCCCATGGCCAGGTTTTTATTAAGTGCAAGGAATTTGCAACATGATATAAATTTTATAAACTCTTGAATTGGTCTTTGCTGTATCTGCTTATCATGCTGCCTCAGGAGCCCAGCCAAGCTTTTGTTCTTGTGAACATTTCCAGACAGTCTTTATCAAGCTAGGAGTTTGGCAAGGCAGGTCCACCTCTGTTCACACACGGGGCAGACAAGATTGGTTTCTGACTGCCAGCAGTTTTTGACAAAAGAGGGATGTGAGCTGCGCTCTCGATTTCTAATAAGAAGAGCAGTAACGCGTCAGTCCATGTGTCCCAAAGACACGTTAATATTAATGCATATTTATTTCATTCCACACACCCTTTCTCAGTGTGATTAGGGCCCTTCTACTGAGAGGTGGGCTCTAATTTCTCCCCTCAGGTCTGGGCAGGGACTTGTGACCATCCTGAGCGGTGCCGTCTGACAGATTCTGACGATACATGATTTCCTATGCTGAGTTACAGGGAATGTGAAGTCATAGGCTTCCCAAGTGGCTCAGTGGTAAAGAATCTGTCTGCCAATGCAGGAGACATAAGAGACGTGGATTCCAACCCTGGGTGGGGAAGATCCTCTGCAGTAGGAAATGGCATCCCACTTCAGTCTTCTTGTCTGGAAACCCCATGGATGGAGATGCCTGGTGGGCTACAGTCCATGGCATCACAAAGAGTGGGACATGGCTGAGAGACTGAGCACAAACGGTAACTCATAAGAAAAGAGACAGATACCACATCGTCCTTTCTCCCCAAACTTCTACTTCTCCTCATCCTTCCCACCCACCTCTTTCTCCCCCTCCTTTTCTCTCTCTCTCTCTCAATGTCAGGATGTTCGTCTCTGAACTCCAGACACATTATATGAGGAAGCCCAAGCCACACAGAGACCAACACAGAGAAAGATGAGCCCTCTCTAAACAGCCAGCAGCAAATTGTTAACCGCACAAAGGAGCCACCTTGGAAGTGAGTCCTCCAGCCCCAGTTCAGCCTTCAGTGACCGTAATCCTAGCTGACACCTGCCTTTGCAACCTCACAGGAGAGCAAAGCTGCTCCTGGATTCCTGATCCACATGAAACCATGTGAGAACACAGTTTATCCTTGTTTTCAGACCCTGAGTGTTGGGGGCTTTGTTTTGCAGCATCAGATGATTATAGCAAACAACTCGAATGAAGTCAACAAGTCTTGCTTGACCATCTACCTCTGTCGAGTTCTTGGTGCCCAGCATGCGGTCCAGGGGAAATAGTTTAGAGTATTTGCTTAATAAATACAGCCACACAGCATGCAAGTGTGCTAAGTCGCTTCAGTCATCTCCAACTCTTGGAGCCTATGGACTGTATGTAGCCCACCAGACCCCTCTGACCCTGGGATTCTCCAGGCAAGAATACTGGAGTGGGTTGCTATGCCCTCCTCCAGGGGATCTTCCCGACCCAGGGATTGAACCTGTGCCCCTTAAGTCTCCTGGATTAGCAGGCAGGTTCTTTACCACTAGTACCATCTGAGAAGCCCACCACCATACAGAGTCCTCACCAAATCCCCATTTGTCAAGTGCTGAGATCAGACCTGTTTTACAGATGAGGAAACTGAGGCCCCAAAGTCACAAAGCTGGAAACCAGGAGGCCCAGGACAAGAACCTTTGCCTCTGGGATGATCGTCACAGTCTCCAAAGACATTCCTCCCTTTGCCTCAGCCTCCTTAGGTCCACTGGGCCCATCTCTGCTCACAGGTGAAGGATGGTAGTGCCGCCAACTAAGGGGAGACCAGCCTGTGTTTCAGGCCAAGGGGCCCCCAGCTAATACCTCCAGCTCCCGGTCCACTAACTGCCCCACTGCTGGTCCTCCTGCCGAGATGGTTGCTCTGACTTAAGGGCCTTTGTGTCTAAACACAGACCCAGTGGACAGTGGGAAGAAGAGGCCGGGTTCTACTGGAGGCTGTGGTGCGGAGAAACATAATTGCCAGGAGCCAGAGTGAGGAACTCCGCCTGTGGCAAAGGTCATGAGGAAGGAGGCTCGGCATACGCAAAGGCAGGATCGACTCAGGAGTCCCCCTGGAAATTCTCGAGCATCTACCCACAAAACCAGAATCTGCCTACTTTCTGCTTTGTGCTCTCACCTACACCTCTGACTTTATGGGGGGCTGTCCCCCACTACCTCTCTCTGAAAAAAGAGTTAACTTACAGCTCCAGTTAATAAAGTTCCTGGGTGTGATAGTGTTTCAACCTACAAACTCCTTTGGAAGTCCTCTAGCCTGCCTGAGTAGGTTTTTTTGGCCACATGTGATTGTTCAGAGCCTCCCAACTGTGAGAGGCATGAGATGTTCTAAACTGTCTAAATACAGATTCCTTTGAGCAGTTAAAAGATTGATTAGAAATTGTATTGGTGAGGGGTTTTTCACTTGTTGGGCCAATGTTTGCTGCTAAGTCTCCATAACCCTTACCTACTGCGTCCCTGGCAGTGTATTGATTGATATAATTGGTGTATAGAAATGTAAGTAGTAGCTTTAATGTTTGTAACCTTGGACCCTTGAGTTAATTCTTTTTCTTGTTATAGCCCACCACACCTTTGCCCTATAGGAATGCAACTTTATCTAATGCTTTTGGAGGGTGGCGCCTGACTAATCACCTTTAGAGAAATAAATAAGTTTTCTGAAGAAAGGGTCTTAAAATGTTAACAGGCCTCCGGGCCAGAAGATGATGCAAATCACCTAAACTTTTGCATATGATAAGTTTGCAGGAAGAAAGCCTGGCTTACTGCATGACTCTACCCCTTCCCCCATTATCCTCTATGCACAACTTAAGGTATAAAAACTACTTTGGAAAATAAAGTGCGGGCCTTGTTCACCGAAACTTGGTCTCCCCATGTTGTTCCTTCTCTCACCTTCTGGCTGAATTATTCAGCCTCTTTTCTCCACTAAATTTTCTCACTGAGCTATCCTTATTTAACCACTCTTTATATCTTTAATTAACATTTAAATAAGCTGTTGTTTCCTGATCGCCGAAGCCCTCTCCCCTTCGAATTCCCTGGATCCACCAGGGCTGGACCCGGGCACATAATGCTTCTCCTTGGAGTCATCTGCTTCCAGCAGTGGAAGCTGCTCCTACCTTGCTTCTCCCAGCTTCCTGCCGCCTTGTACCTTCCAGGCCTGGGGCCGCTGCGCTTGAGGCTCTCTGGCGGCCTCTGCAGGAAGGCCCTCACTTTCTTCCCAGGGAAGGTTTTCCAATGTATGTGCAGTTACACCTATCCATCCATTTTTCCTTCCAGTCATCAACTTCATTCCTTAAAGATGCGTCCTTAAGTTTCTCATCTGTGAATATCAACCTTTCTGGTTTCCCAGTGTTGATCCACGTCTCTGTGCTCTTCTTACGTTCGTTCCATTATTCTCCATGGGAATTTTGGAGAGAGAAATCTGACTGAGGGGCCTGCCATCTTGAACCAGATATTGAAGATTTTCAGTGGTAAGGACACCACTGCAGAGTGACTTAATCCAGGATGCAGAGCTGGATGTGGGCAGCCCTGAGCTGGAGGAGGAGAAAGGCTGGAGGGGGATGCCCAGGCCCTTTGGACCTCACACCTCTTGGCCCTCGGTGGTTCTCTTAGAAGGCCATGAGGACTTAGCTGCAGAAAGCCCAGCGTGTGCCCGAGGTTAGAGACGCTAGGTCTCCTGATGACTTTCGCCTCTCCGCTCTCATGAGAGGGGTGCACAGTGACGAAGGCTAAGCATTCGCTGTCCTGAAGGTGCACTTTTCCCACTGCCGGCCGAGGGCTCTGGCCAACAGCAGTTCCCTTAACCAAGGAGAAGGTGGCCCGTGGGGACCTGAGTCAGTGACCTTGGCCTTGGGGAGGCCTGTGGACCTGATGTTCCAGTTGGGAATGTTCAGCTCAGTCTCCCATCCACCCGAGTCCACTGGAATCTATATGTCAGGAAAGCCATGGGTGATCCAGCGTCTATGGAACAGCAAGGAGGCCTCCTGGGAACTGGCATGACGTTGTGGGGGCCACGGTCTGTGAAGTCCTAGGGCATGGGGGGCCGGAGCCCTGCCCTGGGAGACCCGGTCTACCCAGATCCAGGACCAGATGCTGCATCCCTGACCTGCTGGTCATGCCCTCCTGTTCTAGACATCTGCTGCTCGTCCCAGCCCTGGTCTCCTCAACCATACAAGGAGACCCCAGCACCACTCAGGCTGGCTCAAAGGGCCGTGTTGGGACTGGTCTTGGTAGTTTTCTGGACAACGTGTGTTATGCTCCCCACAGGTCTTGCTAGGACCATTGTGGACAAATGGCTGGTTTGGAGGGCTTGAGACTGAGTCCATGCTCCCTGGCCCTGCTCTCAGAGCTTGAATCTCAGACCCAGGGAAGGACCTTCTGTTGGGAGCCCCCTTTCATGGATCACAGCCTTGCTGTGGTGAAGGGGCTTGTATAACTCCGTGAAGCTATGAGCCATGCCATGCAGGGCCACTCAAGATGGATGAGTCATAGTTAAGAGTTCTGACAAAAGTCCAGTCCACCGGAGGAGGGAATGGCAAACCACTTCACTATTCTTTATGCAAGAATCCTGTGAACAGTACAAAAAGGCAAAATGATATGACACCGGAAAATGAGCCTCCCATGTCTGAAGGTATCTAATATGCTACTGGGGAAAGAGCAGAGGGCAATTACTAATATCTCCAGAAACAATGAGGCAGCTGGGCCAAAGCAGAAATGATGCTCAGTTGTGGATGTGTCTGGGGGTTAAAGTGAAGAGGAACTAAAGAACCTCTTGATGAGGGTGAAAGAGGAGGGTGAAAAAGCTGGCTTAAAACTCAACATTCAAAAAACTAAGATTATGGCATCTGATCTCATCACTTCAAGGCAAATAGAATGGGAAAAAGTGGAAACAGTGACAGATTTTATTTTCTTGGGCTCCAAAAATCACTGTAGATGGTGACTGTAGACATGAAATTAAAAGACGCTTGATCCTTGGAAGGAAAGCTATGACAAGCCTAGACATCATATTAAAAATCAGAGACATTACTTTGTCAACAAAGGTCCATCTAGTCAAAGCTATGGTTTTTCCAGTAGTCACGTAGGGATGTGAGAGTTGGACTATGAAGAAAGCTGAGCACTGAAGAATTGATACTTTTGAACTATGGTGTTGGAGAAGACTCTTGAGAGTCCCTTGGACTGCAAGGAGATCAAACCAGTCCATCCTAAAGGAAATCAGTACTGAATATTCATTGGAAGGACTGATGCTGAAGTTCCAATACTTTGGCCACCTGATGTGCAGAGCCAACTCATTGGAAAAGACCCTGATGCTGTGAAAGATAGAAGGCAAAAGGAGAATCAGGTGGCAGAGGATGAGATGGTTAGATAGCATCACTAACTCAATGGGCATTAATTTGAGAAAACTCCAAGAGACAGAGGAGCCTGGAGTGCTGCAGTCCATGGGGTCATAAAGAGTAGGACACAGCTTAGTGACTGAACAACAGCTCATATTCCAGGGATCACTTTTAGTGTCTTACATGAATGTTTCTTTTCATTCTGACCACAATACTATGAGGCAGGAACTATTATCATTCAACAATTTTATTCAGATAAACAGAGACAATAACCTCAGAAAGGTTAAGGGTCATGCCCAAGGTCACTCATCCAGAGAGGATGAGCCGACAGAGCCCGTGTCCTAACCACCGCACACACCTGCATAAGGCAGGAGGGGCTCGGGAGGGGTTTCTTTTTAAGGTCTGTGATGTGTTTCCCAAACACACAAATAATGCGAACTGTCCTTTCTAGAGTCATAGGATTCTATGTCACTTTTTCTCTTCTTTAGTTTCCAAATATCCCATTAAATTTTTTAAATTTAATAGAGTGAATAGTAAAGGCCTGGGGGCTCCCCTGGGGGCCCACTGGTGGGGAATCTGTCTGCCAATGCAGGGTTCAACCCCTGGTCCAGAAAGATCCCACAAGCCATGGAACAACTAAGCCTATGCCTCCAACTCCTGAGCCCGTGCTCCGGAGCCCGGGAGCTGCAGCTCCTGAAGTCCCCGCACCCTGGAGCCCTTGCTCCGCAACAGAAGTCACCGCGATGCGAAGCCCGCGGACCATAGCTACAGAGCAGCCCCTGCTACCCACAGCCGGAGAAAAGCTTGCGCAGCACTGAAGACCCGGCACAGCCAAAAATAAATAAATAAAATAAAATAAACTAGTAAAGGTCTCTGTGAGCCCCAGTTCATCTGTGCATCCCTGGAGATTGCAGAGCTGATTTCTGCACACTTTGGTGATGGATGCACCTTTGTGCTGGAGAAGGAGAACTATGGTTCTTAGTCCCAGTGACTGTGCCTGTGTGCCTGTGTGAGTGTGAGTGCTTGGGTGTGTGTGCCTGCATGTGTACTGGGTGAGCATAGGAGCTGGATTTGGGATTATTTATTTTGGAAAGATTTTCCAGATGATTCTGCTAGTCACATCTATTTTGCTTGAGAATGATTTGTTAAATGTATTTTTAACATTAGAGTTAACCTTCAATGCCACTATAAGTAATTCTACTAGCTGAACCCGTCCACTTGTTCTTACTACAAATGAAAAACCTTATGTTTAATTTTCCCCACCCTGTTATCAAAGTCAGTTGTGCTCATTCAGGAATATTTAAAAGATACAAAGGAAGCAGAAAGAAAAAAAATACAAGAAGTACCATCACCATTATTTATACTTTGGTATAAATGTCCTCTTGGTCTTTTAAACACACGTAAGTCATGACATGTCTGTGTCCAGTGCAAACAAATATCTAACCCAGTATCTTTCTTTTTAAACTTCAGTCAGTTCAGTCGCTCAGTTGTGTCCGACTCTTTGTGACCCCATGAATTGAAGCATGCCAGGCCTTCCTGTCCATCACCAACTCCCAGAGTTCACTCAAACTCATGTCCATCGAGTCAGTGATGCCATCCAGGCATCTCATCCTCTGTCGTCCCCTTCTTCTCCTGCCCCCCAATTCCTCCCAGCATCAGAGTCTTTTCCAATGAGTCAACTCTTCACATGAGGTGGCCAAAGTACTGGAGTTTCAGCTTTAGCATCATTCCTTCCAAAGAAATCCCAGGGCTGATCTCCTTCAGAATGGACTGGTTGGATCTCCTTGCAGTCCAAGGGACTCTCAAGAGTCTTCTCCAACACCACAATTCAAAAGCATCAATTCTTCGGCGCTCAGCCTTCTTCACAGTCCAACTCTCACATCCATACATGACCACTGGAAAACTTACTATGTCATAAATCCTTTCCATTTTACTAATGTATTGGGAAATCTGCTTAAAGGCTTTATAGTATTCTATCAAAAGCATTTGCAATAATTTTTTCACTTATCCTATGATTGGATATTTCAGGGATTTTCCTCCCTCGTTTATTATTATAAAAATGCTGAAATGAATCTATGCCTATTTTTTTAAATTGGTATGGTTTCAAGAGAAGAAATTATTGACTAAAAGAATATGAATATTTTTCAATCAAAGTGTGTTGCAAAATTTATTTCAAAAATTTTCAAAATGATTTATTTTCTCTCCTATTGGAGAAAATAGTGCATTGAAGTGCCTGTTTACACACCCACTCTCTGGCTTTGGGTGATCTGAAGCACAGAGGAAAAAACCAACTTGCTCTTTGAAAAACTTAACATACAACAAGATGCCCATTGTGGATCAAAATGCCCATCCAAATATTTCAACAGGGAATCTCCCTCCCAAGCCACAGGTTTATAGTATTTGAATCAGGTGAACTGAAGCAAATCTGAGGAAAAAAAAAAAAAAAGAAAGAAAGAAACTAGGTTGAGCTGCTATTTAAATGATCCTAAATTTTATTGATGAAAACAGTTTTCTCTCTGCATGACTCATCCATCGCTTTGCTCCCTAAAAGGTGTGGTTGAGAGACAGAACTGAACTGCAAGCACAAGTTCAGATACACTACAGGGCTTTCAGACCCTGAACCTGAGGTCACCTGGGGACGTCAGCCAGCCTGCTTGCCAGCCAGGCTATAGGACAGAAGCTCCCATCCAGACAGAAGGGATCCCACCCAGATCCCTCAGGAACTGTCAAATTGGTCAAACATTCTTCACTCTTAACATGTGATGCACGAAGCAGGGTGGGAAAGAGATAGAAGTATTTAGAAGTATTGAGTGCTGGCCTCCAACAGAAGGAGGTAAAACATAGCTTCAGTAAAGGAAATTGACACCATCTCAGTTCAGTTTAGTCACTCAGTCATGTCTGACTCTGTGACCCCATGGACTGCAGCACACCAGGCTTCCCTGCCCATCACTAACTCCCATAGCTTGCTCAAACTCATGTCCATTGAGTCAGTGATGCAGTCCAACCATCTCATCCTCTGTTGTCCCCTTCTCCTCCTGCCTTCAATCTTTTTCTAGCATCAGGGCTTTTCCAAGGAGTTGGCTCTTTGCATTAGGTGTCCAAAGTATTGGAGCTTCAGCTCAGCATCACTCCTTCCAGTGAATATTCAGGACTGATCTCCTTTAGGATGGACTGGTTGGATCTCCTTGCAGTCCAAGGGACTCTCAAGAGTCTTCTCCAACACTGCAGTTTAAAAGCAGCAATTCTTCAGCACTCAGCTTTCCTTATGGTCCAACTCACATCCACACAGGGCTACTGGAAAAACCATAGCTTTGACTAGATGGACCTTCGTCAGCAAAGTAATTTCTCTGTTTTTTAATATGCTGTCTAGGTTTGTCTTAGCTTTTCTTCCAAAGAGCAAGTGTCTTTTAATTTTGTGGCTGCAGTCACCATCTGTGGTGATTTTGGAGCCCAAGAAAATGAAATCTCACACTATTTCCATTGTTTCCCCATCTATCTGCCATGAAGTTATGGGACCAGGTGCCATGATCTTAGTTTTCTGAATGTTGAGTTTTAAGCCACCTTTTTCATTCTCCTCTTTCACTTTAATTTTTTCAAGTGAGACATCATCTCCCCTAAAAAAAGATTATGTGGCTGTGCTGGATCTTAGTTGTGACACCCTGGACCTTCAGTTGCCACACTCAGTATCTTTTATTAATAGTTGCGGTATGCAGGATCTAGTTCCCTGACCGGCATCAAATCTGGGCCCCCTGCATTGAGAGTGTGGAGTTTCAACCACTGGACCACCAGGGAAGCCCTGAGACCATTTCCCTTTTTTTTCAGCAAACAAAATGTGAGAAGGGATCCAAAATGGAATACAGTGACAAACTCAAATGACAAATGAGAAAGCTGAGAAGAAACGACAACCCAGCATCAATGAACACACCCCGTACCTATTTGGGGTTTCTAATTGTCCAATTAAAGGAACAGGGATTCTTGGAGAAACAGATGACACCCGAGCTGGCTCTGGGAAGGTACAAGATTAGTCAGGAACATTCTGTGGTGCCAGAAAATAAGACAGTGATCCAAATACAATGGTTCAGCTCAGTTCAGTCAGCTGTGTCTGACTTTTTGCAGCCCCATGGACTGCAGCACGCCAGGCTTCCATCACCAACTCCTGACGCTTGCTCAAACTCACGTCCATAGAGTCGGAGATGTCATCCAATCATCTCATCCTCTGTTGCCCCCTTCTCCTCCTGCCTTCAATCTTTCCCAGCATCAGGGTCTTTTCCAATGAGCCAATTCTTCCCATCAGGTGGCCAAAGTATTGTAGTTTCTGCTTCAGCATCAGTCCTTCCAATGAATATTCAGGACTGATTTCTTTTAGGATTGACTGGTGGAGTCATTGCCAAAGCAGGAGTGAACTTGAAGGATCACCAGTGACTAAATATGGGATAAATTGGACAATAAAAAAATTACATGATAGTCATGGATTATAATCCCTAGAATAAATTAAATACCCAAGAGCCTATACTATTACAAAGAACAGAACAAATAAAGTACAGTTCTTACAATGAAATTCCAATTAATACATTAATTCCATTAATACATGTAGAAACATGTATTAATGATGAAAATAGAAGGTCCTTATTCGAGTAACACATACTATTAATTGTTGCAGTCAAAAAGCATTCAATGGAAAACAAATTTGGTGAGTGAAAAGTGTGATGAGAAATCGACGTTTACATAGTCACACTGTAACTCCCCAGCAGATGCTTCTTTCAAAGGGAGACATGCTAACAACAGTAAGCAATCTGGCAACGACCACTTTAACCAAGCCCACTAGTAGTAACGAGACGTGTGGACCTCGTGCATCACTGTTATACTGCATGGAGAGAGTCATGGCGTTTCCTATGGGGCATCCTTGAGAGAAAAACACATAACATCAGTCTCAGCATGAGAAAACATCAGGCTAGTTCAAATAGAGACACAGTCTAAAAAATAATGGATGCCTGAAGTTCTTCACTCGCATTGAGGTCATAAAAGACAGACTGAGGAAGTGTTGTTTAGTGGCCAAGTGGTGTCTGACTCTCAAGACTCCATGGACTATAGCCCACCAGGCTCCTCTGCTCATGGGATTTCCCAGGCAAGAATACTGGAGTGGGTTGACATTTCCCCCTCCAGGGAATCTTCCTGACCCAGGGATCAAACCCACATCTGCTGCATTGGCAGATGGATTCTTTATTGCTGAGCCACCTGAGAAGCTCAGTTAATAGTGTTATGTCAACATTAGTTTCCTGGGGTTGAGAGCTCTACTATAGCTTATGTCAGAATATTTGAAGAAGCTGGAAGGACAGAGTATACTTGAATTTTGTACTATTTTTGCAATTGTAAGTCTGAAATTCTTTCAAAAAAAGTAAAAAAAAAAGGCATGCTTTTATAGGGTTTCAAAACTTTTCATTGGGAATTTCATTTATAAATCACTTATTGAAAGTTTAACAATACTTAAACCTTCATTAGGTCATGTAACTTGATCTCTTTAAACAAACTAGCAACATAGAGCTTATGGAAATAAAATGAGCTATGGAAGGAACTATTTTATGTTTTTAATTAAAATATAGTTGATTTACAATATTGTGTTAATTTCAAGTGTACAGCAAAGTGATTCAGTTATAGACATACTCTTTCAGATTCAGGAACTGTATTTTAGTGTTGAGCAGTAGAGCCAATAGCTAATAGGCATTAAAAAAAAAAAACTCAACATGTTGACTATTAAGAGGTTGCTGCTACTGCTGCTACTGCTGCTAAGTCACTTCAGTCGTGTCCGACTCTGTGCAACCCCATAGACGGCAGCCCACCAGGCTCCCCCGTCCCTGGGATTCTCCAGGCAAGAATGCTGGAGTGGGTTGCCATTTCCTCCTCCAATGCATGAAAGTGAAAAGTGAAAGGGAAGTTGCTCAGTCATGTCCAACTCTTAGCGACCCCATGGACTGCAGCCTACCAGGCTCCTCCATCCATAGGATTTTCCAGGCAAGAGTACTGGAGTGGGTTGCCATTGCCTTCTCCAAATTAAGAGGTTAAGTTGAAATAATTATAGAAATCCTTGATATGCTGTGTTGTGCTAAGTCACTTCAGTCGTGTCCAACTCTTTGCAACTCTATGGACTGTAGCCTACCAGGCTCCTCTGTCCATGGAGTTCTCCTGGCAGGAATACTGGAGTGGGTTGCCATACCCTCCTTGAGTGGATCTTCCTGACCAGGGATCGAACCTGGATCTCCCAATTCTCCTGCACTGGCAGGCAGACTCTTTACTACTAGTGCCACCTGGGAAGCCCCCTTGACATGCTACCTTGATTTAAAAAGAACTCCAACTAGCATTGTGGAGAAGGCAATGGCACTCCACCCACTCCAATACTCTTGCCTGGAAAATCCCATGGACGGAGGAGCCTGGAGGGCTCGCTGAGGGTCAGACATGACTGAAAGACTTTAGTTTCACTTTTCACCTTCATGCATTGGAGAAGGAAATTGCAACCCACTCCAGTGTTCTTGCCTGGAGAATCCCAGGGACGGGGGAGCCTGGTGGGCTGCTGTCTATGGGGTCGCTCAGAGTCGGACACGACTGAAGCGACTTAGCAGCAGCAGCAGCAACTAGCATTGATAGGAATACATTAGCAGAGACTAATTGAGAATCTCTCCAAAGCATATATTTAGTCAAGGCATTTTCAGAAACATACCTTCGATTTCCTGCAGCTGAATTAAGAAGCAGGTCAATTAGCTATTCCAATCGAAGGCCAGCTTTAGTTTCATGGATAATTAAGCCAGAGCTAGCAGATCACTCAAGATGTAAATTGTTGATCATTTCAGAATGAGCTAATTAAGGGAACCCTCCAGTTGACTATGGGTTTTATCAGAAACTGAAGGAGTAGTCAAGTCAGGATTTTAATCACATTTAATCCCTACCTATATGAATTTAAATCCTGCCTGCATTTAAAACTACAGATGATTTCCATCACAAAGCTTCCCCTAAATCTTCTCATTCAGGGTGACATTTTAACCTTCTGTAATTTTTATATCCTTTACCAAATCCCCACAAAGATGATCTAACAGAATAACAGGGAAAATTCTACATGATTACTGGGAACTAGGAAAAGGTAACCATCCAAATTCCTAAATTCAGTCCATGGGGTTACAAAGAGTTGGATACAACTTTGGACACAACTTAGCAACTGAACAAAAACAACCAGAAAAAAATAACTTAAGGGAAAAGGTGAACCATCCCACCATTTACATCTTCCAGAGGGGGCTGCGGATTATGCTGGTTGGGTGCATAGGGACTGAATTTCAGCCCTGCTGAAGCCTGATCTGGGGCAACCTCAGCCTATAATACCTGCCTAGAGAGAGGTGGGGGGTGGGGGGGGGTGAGTGGGGGCAGCTCCCTGCACAGAGCAGAAAATTCTGCTGCATCAGCTCCTGCTGACCTTTGTCATCTGGCAGTGGGAGTTAAAGACTCAGAGCCCCCAGCCAGCTGATTGCCCCCTGGGAGGGAGAGTGTCCCCACCAGAAGACTTGCCAGGTTTGTGCCACCTTCCATTACCTGCAGTTTCTACCTTTCATATTAAATTACATTAAATCTACCAAAAAGAAAGACCAAGGATTATGAAATTTTCCATGTTTTTAATCTGGAATAGGTTTCTATCAGGATAAAATAAATAAATAAAAAAGCATTGAAAACTCACTAGTTTCTGCAGATGAAAAGATGAAACCAGTTGGCCTATTCAGGGAAATTGAGTCTCCATTAAAGAGAGACATTTTAAGATATAAGAAAGGTTAAAAAAAAAAAAAAGAAGCCAAAGATAAGAAATTTGATATATATATATATATATTGTAAATGAGATATGAGGAAGTATTTTTTTCTTCATAATCAATTTACTGGTGCAATTGGAGAAAAAGAGCATTCTCAAAGTATTATATACCCAGCTAAACTATCAATAAAGAATAAAGGCAAAATGAAGACTTGGTAACATTCAAGAAATCAGAATATTATCTTCCATGTGTCCCAAAACGTGCTTCAGGATTTGTTGTTGTTGTTAAATTGCTAAGTCCTGTCTGACTCTCTGTGACCCCATGGATGGCAGCACATCAAGCTTCCCTGTCATTCACTATCTCCTGGAGTTTGCTCAAATTCATGCTTATTGAGTTGGTGATGCCATCCAACCATCTCATCCTCTGTCACCCCCTTCTCCTCCCGCCTTCAATCTTTCCCAGCATCAGGGTCCTTTCCAGTGAGTCAGCTTTTCACATCATGTGGCCAAAGTACTGGAGTTTCAGCTTTGGCATCAGTCTTTCCAATGAGTATTCAGGGCTTATTTCCTTTAGGATTGACTGGTTTGCCCTCCTTGCTATCCAAGGGCCTCTCAAGGAGTCTTCTCCAGCACCACAGTCCAGCATCAATTCTTCAGCACTTAGCCTTCTTGATGGTCCAACTGTCACATCCAGTGTATAATCCAGTAGTACATGGCTACAGGAAAAACCATAACTTTGACCGTATGGACCTTTGTTGGAAAAGTGTTTTGGAATAAAATCCAGCAAAATCAAAGAGGTATCTGAGGGGACAAAAATTCAAGAATCAATGGGAATAAACCAGAAGTACAAAGAAAAGAAACTCCAGGTACTGACATAAAGACAAATGACATATGGAGTGTGAAAATGCAACCCACACCATCTAAGAAGGTATATATGCATTATATATATCTAAAAAGGGCTCATCCTTGGAACATATGTGAAGCTCTTAAAGTCAATAGTAAATAAGAAAACCAATCCAACAGTAAGATGGGCCAAAAAATTGGCAAAAAATGATATCCAATGACCGATAAATATATGAAAAGATGCTCAACTTCATTGGTCCTTTGCCCAAATCAAAAACATTGTGAAGTTTCTTTACACTGTGAAGAATAAATCAAATAATATTTTTAAAAACACACAATACTAACTGCTAATAAGGGTGTAAAAGAACTGTAACTTTCATATACAGTTCATGGGAATGTAAATTGGTAAAAAAAACAACAGAAAAAAAAACACTTTGAAAAGCTCCATGAGTTAAACAGAAACCCTTGTATCAAGAATTTGGAATTCCAGATCTTGACTCTCCTTGCTGTTTACCAGGAGTGTGTACATTGGGAACTCCTCCACAAGAAGCCTCGTGTAGGGACACCAGCAAGAAACAGATGGCACACTCAGGCTGGGGAGTGTTAGAGAGCTTAATAAATGGATGATGAACAAGCAGGACCCTGACTCCCAGGCTGCCACCTGTGGGCTAAGCCTTTAGCTGAAGTCCAGTTCCCCTCCTCCAGCAATGTCGCATCACCCCCAGGGAATCCAGGTTGCCCACTGAAATCTCAACTTTAGACTCCACTGCATTACAGATCAGAGAAGGCAATGGCACCCTACTCCAGTACTCTTGCCTGGAAAATCCCATGGACAGAGGAGCCTAGTAGGCTGCAGTCCATGAGGTCGCTAAGAGTCGGACTCGACTGAGTGGCTTCACTTTCACTTTCACTTTCATGCATTGGAGAAGGAAATGGCAACCCACTCCAGCGTTCTTGCCTGGAGAATCCCAGGGATGGGGGAGCCTGGTGGGCTGCCGTCTATGGGGTCGCACAGAGTCAGACATGACTGAGGTGACTTAGCAGCAGCAGCAGCATTACAGATCCTGCTTTCACTAGGGGGGTGTAACGGCTCCACTGGAATTGAGGCTACCATCATTTTGGGCTCCCCATTCCAGCGGCCAGCAAAGAAAGGAATTACTCTACGAACTGACACCTTGAGCCATAGTGTTCTTTGTGGCGGGGCTGTCCTGTGCTTTGTGGTCAGCATTCCTGACCTCTGTGACCTCCACCGCCAAAGGTGACAACCCAAAATATCTCCAGACGTTGCCTAATGAATCTTGGGGGCCAAAACTGCTCCTGGTTGAGGATCACTGATTTAGGGTATCATCCTCAGCTGTGGGGATGTCCCCGTTTTGGACAATTAGTTGTGACAGTCACACAATTTCATTGGATTTGTTTTATGATCTCCTCCTCTACTGAGAAGCTAATCCAGGCAAGGTTAGGACCCCAGGTCAAAGGTCTCAAAACAGCTTTCATGTTCAAGGCTACTTTCTCAGACAACCACAGGCCCTTCCCAGCTCGAAAGGTGGTTTTTCCTGTAAGATATATAAATGACAAGGTTTATGCGTTCTAATGGAGAAGGCAATGGCACCCCACTCCAGTGTTCTTGCCTGGAGAATCCCAGGGACAGGGAGCCTGGTGGGCTGCCGTCTATGGGGTCGCACAGAGTCAGACACGACTGAAGTGACTTAGTAGTAGTAGTAGTATGCTTTCTAATACCTTTTAAAAATATTCGAGACCACTTGGTATTGAGGAAAGAGAATGGGCTAGAATCAGAGGGCGGGTAGGACCTGGGCTGAGTCACTGTCACCATGTAGGGTTGAGCTTCTGGGGGTGGGGGACAATTTCTGTAGACTGTAGAACAGTACCTGGCCCTGTGAGCTTCTCGGCAGGACTGAATGGCCTCACACTTGTAAAGCATCAGAAAAGCCTCACCTGATGCTTCTCTCCTGGTTGAGGTTGGGCTTCTATTCATAGTTACCCCTTTTCTCCTTTCAATATGCTGTTTCTCCCTCTCATTATGGTGGGTGAGAAACAGCTCAGCAGTGGCCAGCTGCCACATCAAGTCTTGCTTGTGCTTTTGAACCAGGAAGAACTGACAGTTCCACATGACCGAGACAGACGTGAGGCCTTCATCAACTTCTCCTGAGTGAATGACATGGGTGTGGTGCGCTGGAAAAGCAGGCTTTGCGAAGCCTCAGGATCCACGCAGCCCAGGTTGGCCAATGACTGTCGTCTTGGCCCCACTTCTGTAGAGTTGACTTAAGGCAGGAGCCAACTGAAGAGCCTTGTTTCAGGGCCTGTTCGTGAGAAAGCTGTTTGGGAAAGGCAAAGGGGAGTCAGGGAGCTAGAACATACGTGTGCAGGTAACACATACACAGATACACACATGAACACACATGCACACAGTCTCACATACACTCGTTTCTCATACAGACATATACACTTACACATGGGTGTACACCCGAGCACACTCTTAAGTTTCTCATGCACACTTTGCACTTACACATAGGTGTACACACAAGCTCACACACATACAGCTTCTCACATACACACACGCTTCCTCATGCTCACACAAGGCTAACACACATTCGCACACTCACTGACCCACACACAGATTGTCATGCTGTTGGGCGGCACGCAGCAGGCCTGCAGGCCTGTCACTGCCCAGTTGAGCTGAGTCCCTGGAGCGACTCCCCAGCGAGGACAGCGCTCGACAGGCAGGACCTGGCAGCAGTCTTCACCCCTTGGAGTAGGGGGAGGAGGAGGCTGACTTGCATAGATGGAATTGATGTCAGGTGGGCTCCTCAGTTGTCATGGAAACCAGCAGCTGGGTCACATCCCTCAGGTTAAACATCATGGCAGTGGGGCAGGGAGCAGAGTTTCGCCCATAAGGAACTAGCCGGTGGAGCCATCTGGCCTAAGGGTTAGAATTAGCTGAGGTTGGGGGCAGGCTTGTTCCCGCAGGTAGGAGCAGGTGGAGCAGGGGCTAGGTGGGAAGGGGCCTACAGAGAGCCAGAGAACAGCCAGCCCTAGTGGCCTGACGGCGCACGCGCTCACACACTCCCACGCAGCTCTCAGCCCATCAACACCCAGCTCCCTCTTCCCGCTGTGACTCAGGGCTCCCATGATGTGCTTGGCACTGGGCTCGCTCTGTCCTCCAGCAGCCTCATCCCGTGATGAGTCACAAGCCTCGTGTTTGTGTCGCCGCTTGGAGGAGCTGGGCTTGGTCCAGGTGTTCTCTTGGGCGGCTGGGGACATGCGGGGGAGGAGGGTGGGAGAAAAGCAGGGTCACTCTGGACCAGGAATGGAGAGAGGAGTTGTGAGCGGAGGAGATGCCCGCTGGCGCCCAGCCTGGGGGCCTCCAGGGGCCCCGCCCGCTGCGGGAGCAGAGGCCAGGGGCGGGGCCGCCTGCTCCCCACTGGAGGAGGAAGCAGCCTGCCTCCCGCAGGAGCCGGGTTAGATGCTGCGGGGAAATCTGACGTGGAAGGGCGTCTGCCCCCACCCACCCCCTCACCGGCTCCGCTGAGGAAGCTCAGTCAGAGCAGCTTTAGAGACGTTTTGCTTTGAGCCGACGTGGCATTCAGAAAAATCCCAGCGAACAGGATGTTTTAGTAAATAAATGTGCTCTCCTGAGATTCAGGAGGGCCTTTATCTGAGAGATGTTGATAAGGATCAGGAGGAGCTGAGGAACAGTAATGCTGTCTCTGTTTCTTCAGGGTAGTGGTTAATATTTTTTTTTATGGCAGAAGGCAAAGAAGAATATTTTAGCTGCCAGAAATGCATGAACTTAGGAAACTGCTTCTCTAAGGAGCTTAGATCCCATGACTTGCCGAGGGCCAAATGCAACTGAGACGCCCTCCCCAGCAGACCATCTGTGCCTCATGTGGAGGCCTTCTGGGTGAACCTGGCAGGCATTCCTCCTGAGCCTAAGGAGCACGGAGGCCTCCCACCAGGTTCAAGGTTCAAGGGGAAGGAGCCCCTGTAGAGGCCTCCTCGAGGGGTGCGAAAACTAGCTCCACAGCCCCACTTGTCCTTCAGGAACTACAGGAAACAAAACCCAGATCGCTCAGTAAGGGGTGGGCTCAAAGCGGGAACTGAGGCTGCGGGCTCAGGCCAACCGGGTGACCCCGCACGGAGGCGGGGCTCTAGGCACTCACTTGGGACGGCTCGGAGTGGCCCTCTGGTGGCGCTGGGGAGGGCAGCCCGGTGGCTTGGAGTTGGGGTCTTCGTGGGACCCTGGGCTCAGATTTCATTCAGGGAGCGCCTGAAAACCAGACTCAGGCCTGACTCAAGAGTGGGTGGGGTGCGGGGCACCCAGGGGTCCTGGACCAGCCTCGGGTCTCCCCCAACACAGAGGATTGGCGGGGGGCAGGGGGGCAAGCTGAGGGTCAATCCTCCTGGCCAGGGGCTGGCCTGGGGCCGGGTGCTCCACACCTGTGTCCCCTGCAGATGCAGAGAGCAGTCATCTGCCCTGTCCCCGTGGCTGCATGCAACTGCATGACCTGCAGAAACCCTGCAGCCCACGTGCAGACCCTGGTTCAAAGCCGAGGTTGGCACAGGGCCCCCTTAGCAGTCCTTAAAGTAAACCTGAGGTGGGGGCCTCCGCTGAACCCAGGAGGGAAGCCAGGTGTGCTGTCTGGGTGAAACCTTTGGGCCGGGCCTCCCCTGGTGCTGTCCCACGCCCTGTCCAGGGAGGGCACCCGTGTGGGGGGTGCTTGGGTGGGAACAGAGCAAAGGGTGCGTGGGAAGAAAAGGGAGGAGACAGATGAAGTGAGTTTTGGTGAATCGTGTCTGCTGTCCTTCAACTTTCAGTGGGTGATCTTAAGCACGTGTGTATATCCACACACACAGCATGTGGTGTCATGCATACATAGTAATATGGGGCTCCCTGGGTGGCACAGTGGTAAAGAACCTGCCTGCTAGTGCAGGAGATACCGGAGACAAGGGTTCGATCCCTGGGTCAGGAAGATCCCCTGGAGGAGGGCATGGCAACCCAGTCCAGTATTCTTGCCTGGAGAATCCCATGGACAGAGAGCCTGGTGGGCTACAGTCCACAGGGCTGCAAAGAGTCAGACACGACTGAAGTGACTAAGCATGCACGATATCGTCATATATTTAAGTTTAAATGTATTCTAAACTTGGGTGATGCCAGAGTGGTTCAAGGGTTACACTTCAGACTTTAAAGAAATAAAATCCTCTTCCTGGTAGAGAAATTTACTCAATTAGAGAAAAATGCTGGTTCTTTCTTAAAATGTTGAGACACATTTTTGGGCTTGGGCCTTTTAAAAAAATTCTCACTTTTTGAAGAGCTGCAAATTCCTTTCCAGGGATTGACATTAAGGATATTTAGTCTGTTAAAATTCACAAACCTATTATGATGTTAGAAAACAGACTAAGCGCTTAGTGACCCTCCTAACTCTTGTCTAGACCAAACCAGACACAGAAAACAGCCACAAAATAATTGATTCAGTCTAAACCGATGCTTCTTAACAATGGAAAAACCTTCTACTCTTTGTGTTTCTAATTACAGGATGGGTTCATAAATGCCAAAGTTTCTAAGTATATTTTGAAGTTAACTGAATGATTAATTTCTTCAAGAAAACTCCTACTCCCCTGGCAGCAGAGGCTGAAGGAGCTGAGGACATTGGTCACGACCAGTACTGATGTCTGGGAACTGGTTTGGTTCTGTCGTTGGGGTCTGGTTTCTCTAATAAATGAAGGACTAGCGGGTCATAGAGAGAAAGGGGGAGAGGACGCTGTCCCAGGGGCCAGGTTGTGGTGACTTGGATGGACAAAACTAAGGTTGGTTGTAGCCAAGCTCCATAAAAAGTGGACAACAGCACAGGGGTGTGTGACTGCCTCAAAAACGCACACAGCACGCCAGCTCTACTTTGCATGTGTTCTCAGTCGCTGAGTCATGTCGACTCTTTTGCGACCCCATGGACCGTAGCCCACTAGACTCCTCTGTCCCTGGGGATTCTCCAGGCAAGAACACTGGAGTGCGTTGTCATTTCCTCCTCCAGGGGATCTTCCTGATCCAGGGATTGAACCCACGTCTCCTGCATTAGCAGGTGGATTCTTTACCTGGTACCAACTGGGAAGCCCCTATTTTGTAAATGCCCCCAAAACAAACACGAACAACCAGCATTCTAACAGTCTGACTTAGATGGAAAAACAGAGTTCTCACTTCAAGCAGGTGCCCCTTTCTCTCCTGTGCTATGAGAGGGGAAAGCTCTCTCTGGTTCCTACAAGGGTGCGCAGGCTGAGCAAGGCCCCCGGCGTGATGGGCATCCAGCCACAGGAGAACCCACATGGTGACTCTCCACGTTCACCAATGTCACCTCTTGGGCTTCCCTGGTGGCTCAGTGGCAAAGAAGCTGCTTGCACTGCAGGAGACGCAGGGTTGATCCCTGGGCTGGGAGGATCCCCTGGAGAAGGAGAAAAACAGCCCACTCTAGTAATCTTGCCTGGGAAAGCCCATGGACAGAGGAGACTGGTGGGCTGCAGTCCATGGGGTTGCAAACAGTCAGACCTGACTTAGCGACTGAGCATGATCTCTTCACTATGCATTGCCCTCTTCAAGATACTTTTCAAGCCCTTCCCCTAAACTCCCTTGGGATAGCCCATCTCCCTATTGGACTCCTACCCTAAAATGTGACTCCCGAAGGACAAGGATTTCCTGGCTTGTGGCTTGTCAATGACAGGTCTCTCTAGGCAACTAACAACTGTGGGCTTTTGTCCTTGTAAGCCCCCGACTCTTTTTCTTCCCTGGGACACTCTTTGGGAGTTACCCAAATCTGTTTCCCAAACCGCAATTCTGAAGACTGCAATCGGAATCAAGCTCTCTGTTCTCTCACTATATAAACCAGGACGCAGAACACTGATCACCAGGGTTGACATGGCTGTACTTGACGGCAGAGACACCTGAGGTCCCCACAGCCCAAAGCCCTCTCTCCTCAGAGCAAGCCTCCCACCCTGCCTAATGGTAGGTTTCCATTTAGTCCGTCTGAACAGGGGTTCGTAGGCAATGCCTGACTTGTGGTCCAGCGAACACACTTTGAGAACCAGGGCTTTAGGGACCCACCCCCACCATGAATATGACTTTCCACAGCTGAGAATTTGATGAAACCTGGAGTCAACTTTCTGACGAGAGCAGGGTGCTCTTACACCCCGCACTGCAGTTAAGGGCAGGGCACAGCCTTGAACGTGCGGGGCCGATGCTGCACGTGCAGGGCCGGGCTCAGCCCGCTGGCGCTGAGACCTGACCGGGACTGGAGCTGCAGCCACTGCCTCTGCAGTTCCTCCTGGGGGTGGGGAGAGCATGTCCTCCTTCAACCCCAAGCTGGACCTCCCTGTGCTGACCCTGCAGGTGACCTCTTTTAGTAAACATCCAGGATTATTCGGTTAGGTTTTGTCTATTTTATTAAAATTTTTGATTTTAAATTTATTTCATTTTTAATCAAAATTTATAATATTTAAGTATTATTATTTTTTATTATTTAATTTTAAAATTTAGCCTACAGTTGGATTTGGTCTTCTGAACTGATGAATTACAAGTATGTGACAACCGCTCCCCCCAACCCCAAGAATTATGCCTTGGCTAGGTCTTTTGATTTTTTTCCCCTAATTATTAGGAATTTGCTTCCAAATTCACCACAGATTTTCTGTCTTGCCAAGTCTTAGTAAACTTGCCCATTCCACTCCTATGACAAAAGGACTGACATCTCATGAGTTGATCAAAAATGTTAAAAACTAAGAAAACACAACTCCTATTTGTCAAAAATATCTAGTAATGGCACTGTCTCCTTCAGGAAAGATTTATTTCTCTACTGAGACTGTTTTCAGACTGTGTTTCCATCATTGATCACTTAAATCAACAGAACCCCTACCCTGGTTTTAGCTTGTTTTTTCATACAGTGAGTGACCTGGAATCCAAAGCCTGGATGCACAGGAATGACCCTGCCCGCCAAGTGAACTACAACAGCGGTTTTCAAACGGAAAGCTGAGGGACAGTGCGGGGTAAGAATCAAGCAGACGTCCGGCTCTGGCTAAACCGTGGGCTTCAGAGTGTGCAGTGTGGCCCCTGAGTGTTTGGTTTTCCTGCAAGGGGCGTGGCTGGATGTGAAGAAACGCTCCCCCCCGCCCCCTCCCCAAACAGGATCCCGCTGGCAGCAGCAGCTCTGGGCACACAGGCATCAGATAGTATCCACACAGGCACTGAGCAGAGACGGCGTGGGCCCTGGAAGACGTGGCTGGAGACAGAAACCTCCTGACCTTCTGAGCTGCATGCTGATTAAAGTGTTTCAGGCAAGACAAAAGCCCCCGAGGACACGCCCCGTATTTCCACCCACCTTCTTTGTGTTTTATGGGAATGTGGGCTCAGAAACCCGTGTAGCAGTTTGCTGAAAATTTAGATTTTACAGAAGGCGTCCAGTAGGCTTCAGGCTGCCAGCTGGATGTGCAACTTCTTGGCCCTTTCTTCTTTGACATCACTCATCATGCAACCTCACAAACAGCCTACCCCTGTTTTCAAGCTGCTGTCTAACTAACGCGGGGCGCCTGTGAGTCCGTTTTTGTCACCATAAGCAGTATTAAGCGTGGGGCATCTGGCTGGCTGTCCTGCATTGGCTCCTCCTAGGATCTAGGCACGAGGATACGATGAGGAAGATGTTATTAAGTCAAAACTGATTTTTGGCGATTCCTCCCATCATGTGATTCACCAGCGGAAAATGGCTTGGTTCCTCTTTTATTCAGAGTCAAACCTTTGCCTGCAGCTCCACCCAGGAGCGATCCCGTGACTCACATCCAGGGTGTATACACGGGAGCAGTGAAGTTCACTCATTTCTTGAAGAAATGTCCGAAGAACTGGTTTCCCACCATCTCAACTGATCCAGGAGAATGTCACTGATCACTTAAATCAACAGAACGTCCACCCTGATTTTAGCTTGTCTTGACATATTTAAACCGAATGATACTGACTTTTCCACTGTGTCCTGCAAACTTCCTTTCCTTAGAGGAGCAACAAAATCAGGGGTGTTTATTACTTTGCTGAACCTTAAAAAAATGATCGGATTACTCAAGATTATCAACTTCATGACAAAAGCAAGCCTCCATTGTCCTCAAATTGCAGTGTTATCGTGGTTCTCATGAGGGGATACACAGGCACAGCATTTGCTGAAAACGAGGCACAGCTGATCCTTGAACAACCTGGGGATTAGAGGTGTCAGCCGCCCATGCAGCGGAAAATCCATGTATAACTTTTGATTTTCTCGAGTTAATGACTCCTACCTACCGTTGCCCTGAAGTCTCATTTATGTATGGCTGCACTGGGTCTTCGCTGCTGCTTGAGCTTTCTCTAGTTGCCGTGTGCGAGCCTCCCCGTTGCAGTGGCTTCTCTGTTGCAGAGCCTGGGCCCCAGGACTCGTGGGCTTCAGCAGCTGTGGCCCACGGGCTTAGTTGCCCTGCAGCCTGTGGAATCTTCCTGGACCAGGGATCAAGCCTGTGTCCCCTGCACTGGCAGGTGGGTTCTTATCCACTGTGCCATCAGGGAAGTCCTGGAAGCCTTACGATAACATAAAGAGTTAATACGTATTTTGTATGAATATATTACGTACGTATTTCCAATGGAGAGAAAATGTTATTGAGAAAATCATAAGGAAGACAAGATATTTACAATGTGGTATTGTGTTTATCAATACCATATGCTTATGTCATCTGTTTACAAGATGTACTGTATGTCTGTCAGTATCTACATCAATACTGCTGCTGCTAAGTCGCATCGGTCGTGTCCGACTGTGCAACCCCATAGACGGCAGCCCACCAGGCTCCCCCGTCCCTGGGATTCTCCAGGCAAGAACACTGTGGTGGGTTGCCATTTCCTTCTCCAATGCATGAAGGTGAAAAGTGAAAGTGAAGTTGCTCAGTTATGTCCGACTCTTAGCAACCCCATGGACTGCAGCCCACCAGGCTCCTCTGTCCATGGGATTTTCCAGGCAAGAGGACTGGAGTGGGTGCCACTGCCTTCTCCACAATACTGTCTAATATGACACAAAACACTGCAGATGTTGTACATGTTACTAACACTAGACATCAAAAATGAACACATCATTATACAATCTTTATAGCAGAGTATTACAGTCATATTCATAATACAGCATTGGAAATACTATCACATTAAAAAAACCCACTTAGTGTGATGACAGACCAACACCCAGCTTCTCTAATTAGGAGACACACTGAACACTGATGTCACTCTTTGAAAGCACAGACATAAAATAATAAGTAACCTATTATTACTTTTATATTAAACATCACTTACCTTATTCTTATATAAGGACAAACTATATATATATATATATATATATATGCATTTATAATTTTATCTTATCAACATTTCAAGGCTATGTGATTCACCTGCAATAAAAAAATTTCCAATCTATTTATTGACAAAAGTCTGCCCATAAGTAGACTTGTGCAGTTCAAATACGTGTTGTTCAAGGGTTGATGTATTTACTCCAAGTCGTGAGCTGCCAAGAGTCAATAGACGGCTTTGTTTTTCTGCTTTTCAAAGCAGAGTTGACTGCACGTTGTTTTTAAAAGATCCCCCAACTTACTGAGAGCTAGGAGACTCCGGGAAAACTGATAGTCTTTTCCAGAAGGCGTATCAGCCTTCTCTGCCATAATTTGGGTGGTGGGATTGCTAGTGGGTAGGATTCTGTTCTTCCTTTTGCTACACGAAGAGGAAATGAGGTAAGAGGGAGACCAGGAAACTGCCCCTGACATAACCTGTGTGTGCATATTCCCTCCAAACATCCTGAACAAGCAGCTACTTTAACTTGGTACCAAGGATACCTGGTGGACAGGATTCTCCTGGTCTCTGAGACAGTGCAGACCGCTGCTGTGTAGTATGCGCTGGGCACAGGTGGCTGGTGAACACCCAGAAGAAGGTTCAGAGTGAGCTGGGCTGGGAGGATAAAATCCACCCAGGATTTCAGAGACTTGGTATGGAAAACAAGAATTTAAAATAATATCTCATTAATATTTTTCACACTGATGACATGGTCAAACCGATAACATTTTGGATTGGGCTAAATAAAATGCTACAATTAATTTTACGTTTTCCTTTGTCACTTTATTTTTTACAGTGGCTACTAGAAAATTTAATATTACGTATGGATGCAACTTCTATTTCTATTGCATAGGGCTGGTCTAGACAGTTTGAAAGTTCTTCTTTGCTTAGTCATATCTGACTCTTGGGATCCCATGGGCTGCAGCCCACCAGATTTCTCTGTCCATAGGATTTCCCAGGCAAGAATATTGGAGAGGGTTGCCATTTCCTTCTCTAGGGATCTTCCTGACCTAAGGATTGAACCTGTCTCCTGCATTGGTAAGTAGGTTCTTTCCCACTGGCAGGAGGATTCTTTACCACTGAGCCATCAGGGAAGCCCCCAACTCAAAACTAACCTTCTCTAACCATCTTTGATTTTGCTTTTGGAAGCAGTAAACAAAAATTTTTCCATGTGAAAGTCCAATATCTGAAGACAATCATTACCCCAGCTCATCTTCTCATGTCTTACAGACCTTCTTCAAAAATATTCCTCCTACAACAAGTATTAAGGATTATGTATCCATTTGGAAAATGACCGCTGCTATCTCGCTGGGCAGTTTCTTTACTAAGCTGAAGCAGCTCTCACTGGGCTCTCCCAGGGAATGTATCTGACTTCACAGCGCTGTGAAGCAGCCGGGCCCTGATCAGTTGTGGATCATGGGGCTCAGTCACTCAACTGTGTCCGACACTTTGTGACCCTGTGGACTATAGCCACCAGGATCCTCTGTCCATGGGATTTCCCAAGCAAGAATACTAGTTCAGTTCAGTTCAGTCACTCAGCCGTGTCTGACTCTTTGCAACCCCATGGACTGCAGCACGCCAGGCTTCCCTGTCCATCACCAACTCCCAGAGCTTGCTCAAACTCAAGTCCATTCAGTTGGTGATGCCACCCAACCATCTCATCCTCTGCCGTCCCCTTCTCCTCCTGCCTTCAATCTTTCGCAGCATCAGGATCATCTTTTCTAAGGAGTCGGTTCTTCACATCAGGCGTCCAAAGTACTGGAGCTTCAGTTTCAGCATCAGTCCATCCAGTGAATATTCAGGACTGATTTCCTTTAGGAGGGACTGGTTGGATCTCCTTGCAGTCCAAGGGACTTGCAAGAGTCTTCTCCAACACCACAGTTCAAAAGCATCAATACTAGAGTGGGTTGCCACTTCGTACTCCAGGGGATATTCCTGATCCGGGGATTAGAACCTGCTTCTCTCCTATCTCCTGCATTGGCAGGCAGATTCTTTACCACTGTGCCATCTGTGAAGCCCCAATACTACACTTTATTTTAGCCAAAAAGCCAAGAAGGGGTTGTTAGTGGCTCATTATTCAGAGCTTAATCTGTAGAAACCAGAGAATGAAGGCTGTTCTTACAACCTTAGGTGAAAAGCATAAACTCTGTAAATAGATCTCTTGGCATTATGGGGAGGGTATCTAATGATCCAATGATGCTCTGTTCTCATGCCCCTGTCTTCTTGCTGTTGAGGACAGTTTCCTGATGGTTATGGTTTGGTTCAGCAAACACTCCACATTTTGGAGGGAAGCTGTCCTTAAGCTGGGATCTGCTGAACCTTGAGCAGCACGTCACCATTGGGATGTCACCATTCTGTTAGGCTGGGTGCTTTTAGGCAAGGATTTAGGATCAATGGAAAGGCTTAAAATCAATGGACCATGTGGAATGATGTTTAGATGTTCTTGGGAGGTGATGAAGATGATGCCATCAGTGTGGAAGGCAAACCACACCTGGACTAGATGCCACTTCCAATAAGGACGACACAGGGTGGAAAGGGCCAAGATGATCAACTTGCTACCAATGGGTTATTTGCTTTCTCTCAGGAATGGTGCTCTGTGGAGGGCTCTGTCAGCCTTGGTGACAGAGAACTTCTGAGAATTCAATGTTCACTACAAAAGTAGCTCTAATATTTATTATTGACAAGTACACATATATGTAAACTATGTTTTGTTGTTCAGTCGCTAAGTTTTGTCTGACTCTTTACGATCCCATGGACTGCAGCACGCCAGGGTCCTCTGTCTTCCGCTATCTCCCAGATTTTGCTCAAATTTATGTCCATTGATTCAGTGATGCTGTCTAGTCATCTCATCCTCTGTGGCCTCCTTCTCCTCCTGCTCTCAATCTTTCCCAGCATCAGGGTCTTTTCAGGTGAGCTGGCTCTTTACATCAGGTGGCCAAAGTATTAGAGTTTCAGCTTCATCATCACTCCTTCCAATGAATATTCAGGGTTGATTTCCTTTAAGATTGACTGGTTTGATCTCCTTGCAGTCCAAGGGACTCTCAAGTCTTCTCTAGCACCATAATTCAAAAGCATCAATTCTTTAGAGTTCAGCCTTCTCTATGGTCTGACTTTCACATCCATACATGACTACTGGAAAGCCACAGTTTTGACTATATGGAACTTTGTTGGTTAAAGTGGTCTCTGCTTTTTAATATGCTGTCTAGGCTTGTCATAGCTTTTCATCCAAGGAGCAAACATCTTTTAATTTCATGGCTGCAGTCACCGTCCACCACGTACATATATATGTGTGTATATATGTGTACATACACCATGTTTATAATTATTTCATTTTCTAAGTTAGGTTTTTTTTTTTGAAAACAAGGATGCTCTCTCTGTAACTACAGTAGGATCAACAAAATTAGGAAAATTCACGTTGAAACAAAATTATCTGAGATTTGGGACTTTATTAATATAGAGGGCCAGACAATATATATTTTAGCCTTCCCAGGACACAAGTGTCTGTCACAACTACTCATTTTGCTGTCGTGTGAAAGCAGTCACAGGCTGTACACACACGAGTGGGCATGTCTGTGTGCCCGTAAAGCTTTATTTACAGCAACGGTCGGTGGCCTGGTCTTGGCTGCAGGCTGTAGTTTGCCAACTCTGGATGTAATCTGTAATCCATTCAGATTTCATCAACTTCCCAGGAATGTGCTTTGTGATATACTTTATTACAGTGCTGCATTTAGTTGTTGCGCCCCGTTAGTTTTTCAAACGTTCTTGGTTTTGTATCAGAAAGACACAGGAAAGTGGAAGTCCCCATTTCCTTTAGTGGAGGTGCTTCAGGAGGCGGCGACCTGAGGACAGGTGCCACTGCTCTACCGTGGGCAGAGCTGGGTGTCTCTCAGTGGATGGAACTGGGAGATATACTTATGTCCCTTCTATCCATGCATACACCCATCATCGACCATGCACTCATCCGTCCAACCGTCTACCATCCATCCACCCATCTACCCACCCAACCATCTTAAAAGCCAGGAGCTTATTACACAAGGTCTGTAGTCCAGTCCAGCACCTCAAGACTCAGTCTAATAATGCCTTCTCTTTTCTAGAACTGTAACTCCTCTAACAGTGGAAAACCTGGATCCCATTATCTACATTTGTTCAGTCCTAGAATACACAGAATGGAGAAGGAAATGTCAACCCACTCCAGTGTTCTTGCCTGGAGAATCCCATGGATGGAGAAGCCTGGTAGGCTGCAGTCCATAGGGTCGCACAGAGTCGGACATGACTGAAGCGACTTGGCAGCAGCAGAATACACAGAAAGTAGTTTTAGAATGATTAGACTTCACTTTTGCAACAAAGAAAACCATTAACTGGAGTTCAGTGTATATTTAAAGTTCTTTTTGTCTTTAACCTCTGGACCTATCATCTAAATAGTATGTTCAAAATTTACTTGCGTTATATCCCTTACCTTCAAGGAAGTTATTCATTTGAAATACAAGAGTGGGTTACTCCTCCTCTACACGCCGCCCCCCCCCCCACCCCAATCATCATTTCTTTGAATGTGTAAAACGTTAAAATAATTCCAGAAGTGAGAACTGTATGATGGAGAACTGACCCTAATTTCCCTTTTTTCAGTCCTCTCCACCTCAGTCCTTCCCATACCCTGAAAGCAAACAACTCCATTATTTTCCTTGTTTCCTTTCTGTGTATTTCCCAGTGATGAGCAAATGTATGTGTATTTCCTTGTCTCTCACACAAAATACTGCAGACTCTAGACATTTTTATGCACTTTCTTTCCTTAATGACACATCCTGAAAATCACTCCACCTCAGTGACTGTGGCCGTCCTTTATTAGGGACAGGTAGTGCTCCTTCGAACGGAAACGCCATCATCTACGCATGTGTGCGCAGTCAGGGTGTTTCCAAACGCTTTACAGTCAGAAACAGCGTTGCAATAAATAACCCAGTGTGTGAGTGTGTATATTCATATTGTAGGAGTTGAATCCTCAGGGTGAATTCCTAAAAATTAGTTGTGGGACCAAAAAGCTCATCAATGCATATGCAATCCTTAGCTATTGCCAAATCCCCCTCTGTAAAAACTTCCAACATGAATTCCCACCAGCAAAGCATGAGAACCAATTTCCCCAGTTTTGCACCAGAATGCAATGCTGTACTTAGTTTTTGCCAGCTGGATGGGTTAAGTGTACTGTTCTAATTTGCATCTCTCTTATTATAAAGTTGAACATCTATCCATGTTTAAGAGCCACTTTTGTAATTTTTTTGTGAGTTGTGTGTTCATATCTTTTGTCATTTTTTTTCTTTAAATTCCCTCAATTTTTGTATTAGGAATACTACTAGCTCTTTACGTTGTAAATATTTCTTCTCAGTTCTCAGACACTGGGTTTATTTTTGGCCATGCAAATGTTTTGTTTTCCGTCAAACCGACTGTTCTTTTCTTTAATCAGAATTTTGAGCCATAGGAGCCTTTCGTTTGCCCAGGTGGACGAGGAACTCATCCACTTTTTCTTCTAGGACTGGTGTGCTTTCATTGTTTGATATCAAGATCCCTATCTATTCCAACTTTATTCTAATGGACTTTTGGCTTTTCCAGTGGCTAACCAATCTTCCCAGAACCATTTAGTACAAAGCCTACTTTTACCCCGGTGATCTGAGATGCCACCTTTATCCGGTATTCATTTGGGTCTGTTTCTCATCTCTCTGTTCGGTTCCACTGGGCTGTCTGCTACTCCCAAGGCACTGCTATCCCAGTGCCTTGCTGTGTTAATGAGAGAGGCTCTGCACTGTTTAGATATGATAGCACAGTGCTCCTCACACCGTGACTGCAGAGGACTCTCAGTTGTCCATTTTGCTTGACTGGAGTTACTTACACATTTAGAATTACATATTTCCATTGCCTGTTGGACTTAACAGCTGTAGTAGGAAAATGGTCTCCTAAAGATGTCCATACCCTAACTCCTGGGACCGTGGGAAAGAGAAATTAAGATAGCAGATAAAATGAAGGTGACGTGAGTTTGAGCAAGCTCCAGGAGTTGGTGATGGACAGGGAGGCCTGGTGTGCTGCGGTCCGTGGGGTCGCAGAGGGTCGGACATGACTGAGCGACTGAACTGAACTGAATCATCCTATTTAAAACTAGATTATCCTGGAATTCCAGGTGGGACCAATGTAACCACAGGGACCCTTCAAAATGGAAGAGGGCAGGAAAGAGGACCTGAGGGGGCAGCGTGAAGGACTCAGCCCGACACTGCTGGCCGTGAAGATGCAGGAAGAGGGCCATGAGCCGGGGGAGGCAGGCAGTCTCTGGGAGCTGCCACGGGCCAAGAGAGTGTCCCTGACGGCCTCCGAGGAATGCGGCCTGCTGACAGCTGACGGTAGCACAGGAGACCAGCTCCGGTTTCTGAGCTATGGAACCGTAAAAGGGTAAACCCTGTGGCTTTAAGCCCTCAAGTGTACGGTCATTTGCTACCACAGCAATAGGAAACCGATGCAACCTTTTCCACCAAAAAATCCACCTCTATGTCTAATAAGGCTTCTGGGCTTCAAGTCTCCTTCTTCCAATACTACTGAAGCTGCGCCAGGCTTCTCCTAGTGTTTCATCGGTGTACCTTCCCCCCGTTTTAAAGTTTAACAACACAGAAGAGTGAAAGTTTCACAAGTGTCTCTTGTAATAGCAGTTATGACTTGACACTTAAAAATGCCACTCATCGTCCCCTGGCTTTACTGTTGCTTCTTTGAAGAGAAAGTCCTCCCTCCCCTGACCCTCGTGCTTTTAATATTTTGTTCTCAGTTTTCGGTAGTTTTACTATGATGTCTCCATGTGTGATTTTTTGTATTTATCCTGTGTGGGGTTTTCTGAGGTTCTTGAATCTGTGGCTTGATTTCTCTCATCAGTTTTGGGAAATTCCTGGCCAGTGCTTCAGGTATTACCTTCCTTCTCCATCCTCTCTCGGCCTTGGCGTCCACTCACTGCCTGGTCTCTCTCTCTGCTCTGCAGCCATGTACCGAGCATGCTTTCCGGTAGGCTACCTTTTCTCTAAGTGCTTCAATCTGAATGGTTTCTGTTACTCTCCAGCTGCAGTTTTACCAACGGTTTACTCTAGTTTATACTAAAGGCACCTCGCTACTCCTAGTCTTTCATGATCAAGAAGCCCAGCACAGCAAAACCTTAACTTAAAAGGTATTTAAAGTAACCATTAACATTTAACATTTAAATGTTAACAGTAGCTGAAATAGCCAGTAAAGTAGATTTTAAATGAGTGAAAACATGAGTCATGTCACTACCACTATATGGGTCATTTCTATTTAATTAAGAAATTTGAACTTTAATAGAGACAATGACAAACTAGAACACATCCGCAGGAAGACAGGATAGTGAAACCTCTAGAAACTACCTTCAGTAAAACAACAAAAGAATTCAATTAAATATTTATTGAACAAATGCAGAATAAATGAACTAGGGGGTGGATTTAACCTGAAAATACAATACACAACTTCAAATGTTCAGAGGGCTGTCACACAAAAAAAGGAAAGACGTGTTCAGTATTTCTCCCATGGGCAGAACCTGACCCAAGGCATAAACATAAGCAACCTATAGGCTGCAGACCAGTTGTACAAAGTGTATCACGTAATAGCTTCTTTCCCCACAATGCATTCCACACTGACGTCTCCCTTCTTATGAAAGGAAATATTACAGCTTCATACTTCTCACAAATGTCTTAAATAAGTCGCACTTTCATGGCAAGCCCTCCACAGCCAGCAATGGATGTACTCACGCTCTCAGAAAAAAATCTAAAGCAAACTGGTTTACCAGGGAAATGGTCTTGTTCCTCAGCTCGGTCTCAGCATTTTGTATTTGTGATTCTCAGGTGGGCAGAGGAAAAGAGCATGGTCTCCAAAGAGGGTGTGAATTACCATCCCCAGCAATGCAGACACTGCCTCTGGGGTGTCCTCTCACACCCCAGTGCACCACGCAACTACAAACCTATGGTGCCGGCGGGAGGGATGCGCTGTGCGCTGCGGCAGGAAAACACCTGACAACCACTGTTCTACAAGAAGCAGGAGGGCTGTATTTCACGAGTCACTAGGAAATATAAACTGCATAATACTGCTGGACTCCAAATTGTCAAACGTTACAAAATGAGAAATGTTTCAACAACCATTCAGCATGTTTTAAGGACAAAATATATATAATATACTTGATATTATATATGTATTTTATCACATACTCAGTAAAGTATGCCGAGGTGATTCATCCATCCAATAAAATTGAAAATAAAAATTTTACATTTCTCTACTTGTCAGTATTCAGGCTTCTGAAGGTGGATCTTGAACTCAGAAGTCAGTTTTCGAGGAAAGCCACATAATCGGTGAGTCTGGCTAACTGCTGCTCGTTGGGGATGGGTGGAACAGGGGCGGGCTCTGCACGTTAGAGAGAAACACAGTCAGACACCAGGGTCACAGAGCCGTGGTCCTGCCACTGACACCCCCCAATGCCTTTTCCTTATCAAGAAGGAAACTTTCTTAGATGTGCCTTGATCTTGGACATTTAAAAAAAACAAGCCAAGAAGCCTCAACTTCTATGAGTAGTTTTCCCAAACTGGGAATAAAGGCATGTTTGGTTCTGTTGTTACTGAAGTTTCCACATGAAGGTTAGAAACACTTTTAACAGGCAACACCTCTCCCAAGAGAACACAGCTCTTCTTGGAAAGACCCCTCCCCATATGACATTAATTTAATAATCACCCAGTTCTTACCACACAGAATATTAAACTGTCAGTGAACAGAAAACCCACAGAGGATCCCTTTTTCAAAAGGCTTAGTTCTCACACGTCAGCCCGGGGCCAAGTCTGAGTCAGGGCTGGCGAGGGGCTCCATCAGGCCTGCCTGACATGACGCCAGGGAGGGGCCCACAGCCGCGAGGGGAGCCCCGTGCACCCTTGTGACTGGATGGATTACTATAAATACCGTATTAGGGTTTAACCTCTTTGTCTACAAGATGAGAGCTAACAAAAAGAAATACTACAAAAACAAGAGAGAAAAGTAACAAAATACTTTTAAAATGAGCACATGAACATACATACCTGATAAGGGAATAAACCTGTTAAAGGAAACATCCAGGGCCCCTGCAACTGAACAGAACACACAGCCCGGTTACAGAAGCCTTGCCCAGAGCCTTCACATGGAACAGGGCATTTCTAATGCAGTGGCATCCCAGCCATTCACTTCTCAGAGAAACAGCAAGCATGCTCTACCTGATCACACTGGTCTTTTTACTACAGCAGTGTTCTCTCACCATGTACATCAGCTGGGCCCTCGTCTGACCCCTCTCCTGCACCCTCAAAGGGCCGGGCACACGGCAGTTTGTGTATTTCCTTACCGTGGGGTCAACAACGTCTGAACAATAGGAATCCAGAGCAGGTGGAGCTCTGGGAGGGAGCCGATCCGAGCGTTTATGGAGATGGGCATGGAGCCCAGCTCTAAGGCCATGGCAGAAAAGGACATTCCTGGTAAGCAGCAAGGAAAGTGGCTCATTTCAGAGAGGAAGGCTCAGGGACCAGGAATTCAGATGGAGACAACGAGGACAGGCCAAATTGTTAAGGCCTGAACAGGCCAGATAACTTAATTTTGTGAAAGTTAAAGCCACTCAAAGTCTTGTTTAGGAGAAGAGTCTACATGTTTACAACATGAAGAGAAAAGGGGAATTTCTGAATATTTTAAGTATCATTTTAAAAGGCAGCAGTTTAGGTATTAAAAATAAGCAGTGAGAAATGGCCCAATAAATAAAAGGATGAGAGATTAATGCTTAGTAAAAATTAAGTTGTAATAAGGATTATGGAAACATATACATACAGGTTTTTAATGAACAAAATACATTTTAAAAAATTAAAGTAAAACCAGATAATCTTTAAGATCCTTTCTACCCTAAGTGTCCATCACCCTCTATGTGTATTAAACATGAGTTACTTTCCTGCTGTTGGCATGGCAGAATTTTGTATCAAATTATTCACAGGCAACACCCGAAACCTGCAGTGGCCTCAGAGTTCAGGCTGCACGGCGGACAAGCAGCTCCACCTACCTGGCTTCTTGGGCATGACCATCCTTGTGGTGGAGTCGGCTTGCCAGCCTTGTTCGAGGATACCTAAATCATGTATTTTAACACAGAAATGTATTTTAAAAACAGAAACTCTACTTACAAGATCCACAACATATCAATGACGTCACCTGTAGGGGAGGTCCAGCGTGGGTGGATGACCCTGTAACGTGTATCTCACTACAGAGGCATCCTAGAGACAGCATTCTCATAGGAACTTATTTGGGAAATACCTTTCTGAAACATCCATGAGAGCCTCATTTTAGTCTATCAGGCTGACATAATCACTAAAAAGTGATCAGTTTTCTATAATATATGTATTACGGTATTAACCAGATCAAACTATTAAAAAGAGACATAAGGAAGACGTCTACAGTACTCTCTCTAATCCTGACATCAGGAATAACAAAGATGACGGTGAGGATAAAAACAGCATACACACACCACACGGAGGCTGGTCAGCAGATACTGCGCTGGGCGCTCCTACAGGGCTCATGTTATGCGATCGTCTGATAGCCTGTAAAGCTCATCGTAACGCACAGATGTGGGAAACGGAGCTCAGGGAAGCCCAGTAGCTCGCCTTAGGGTGCACAGCTAGTAGCTCGCCTTAGGCTGCACAGCTAGCGGTGAAGTGGGCCAGGATCACAGGCACAGTCGTCAAGTATGGACTTTGGGATATATTATTTATTATGGATTAATTTTAATATATTTTAATCTATAATTAATTATGGATTCGTTTTAAAAGAAGAGTCAAAACACATGTCTGTATGCGTAAGTGACAGTGTGATTTACTCCAAGGACATCCATTAGCCTGCCATTTATGCACCTATGACTGCAGCAGGCCTTGGAGATTTATGACACGTGGTGCTTAATGGAGACCACGTTTCGACTGGAGAATCCAAAATGCCCAACACCACAGAACAGTGCCGCAAGATACCTGCAGTATTAACATTCTACAGCAACCTGCCAGGGGAGGGTAGACTGCTCAGGAGCTGAGAAATGAAAATGCAGAAGCACATCTGGAAACCAGTGGATGAGAGTGCAGTGCAGACACCTCTAAGTTACTGGTAAGAAATGGCGACGAAGAACTGGGCTGAAAAGGCACACGAGGAGGAGCCTGCCTTCACTAGGGAAGGGTGAAACAACACTTCTACAGGCCCAGATCCATTAAAACTTACCCTACCTCCATGTTGATTTTCAAAGGAAAATACATAAAGACGTTAACGAAATTTAAGCTTAGAATTATGAATATAATGTTACCCACCCAGCACATTTAAGAGCATATTACGTGCACATGCTGAATTTTCCTCCATGTCACACACATGTTCTACCACCTGTAAAAGCTATGATGTAATCGGGGGCTCAGCGGTGGGAATGTCATCAAACACTTGAGTCTACACCTTCATTCACCACCTCTTTCCTCCAATGACCTACAGTCCTTTCCACCTTCCTTCTCCCTCCCTCCATTAGTCAACAGCAGCTCTAATTTTTCCTTCCTGGACATCACCTTGGAGGGCTCATTACTGTTTAGTAGAGAGTAGAAGTTGATCAAAGGTATTAGAGATAAAAGTAGAAAATATTCCGGGGTCCGACCACGGGTGCCATGATAAGTAACTACACAAACAGTGAGGAGGCTCAGTAAGGAAGGAGTCACTAACAGAGCTACCACACGCGACAAGGGTTCACCTCAAAGACAGAGTCACATTTTAATCTCATAGAAATGGCAATGCATTCCTTCACAAAGCTCCTGTTTTAAGACATCTTTAATTGGCGCCTATCTTTGGTAAAAAGCACTTTACAGGTAAACACAAACCCAATATTTCTTATTCACATTCAGACGTCCAAAAAATTCTGTGAATCAAAAAATTTTCTTTAACTCATGTGGTGGCAAAACTCATGTAGACCCCAAAGTCTATGTCCAGTCTCCTCTCACGCCAGCTGCGGGGACACGTGTGATCTGCGGGAACTACAAGCGGGCTTGGTCACCAGGTGCTGGCTGCCTGGGAGCCGTTCGGTGTATGTCTCCTATCACCTTTCTAAGGAACACACGTGACCTAAATTCCAAAACATGTCCTGTCCCAAAGGCTTCAGATAAGGGCTTGTGGACCTATGATTTACATTCCATTTTCTTTGAAAGCAGAAAGTAGGCCCCAAATACCTTTCACAGCCTCCTCCACAGGGAGTCCAACAAAGGCTGCGAAATCGTCGGCGATGATGGAGGTGTAGGCTTGGGAGACCAGGGCGAAGGCTCGTCTCCGGGTTGCATCTGTCGTGGGAGTGAAGATTTGGCAGACAGTGAACCAAAAGAGCTGCCAGTTTCGAAACACACAATTAAACTACATCACAGCTCTTCTCCAAATTTGGTAAGAAAAACTAGACCAACCTAAAGATTTCTGCATTCACAGGCACAGCTATAGGCACCTAACATGTAAGACGGGCTCAAATACTGTTGAATCAACACACTAAATCATTCAGTTGTGTCCAACTTTGTCCCCCGTCCATGGGATTCTCCAGGCAAGAATACTGGAGTGGCTTGCCATGCCCTCCTCCAGGGGGTCTTCCAGACCCAGGGACGGAACCTGTGTCCCCTGCAGCTCCGGCACTGGCAGGTGGGTTCTTCACCACTGAACCACCAGAGAAAGAAGAGAAAGTGAAAGCCGCTTGGTCCTGTCCAACTCTTTGTGACCCCACTGACTATAGAGTCCATGGAATTCTCCAGGCCAGAGTACTGGAGAGTGTGGCCTTTCCCTTCTCCAGGGGATCTTCCCAACCCAGAGATTGAACCCAGGTCTCCCACATTGCAGGTGGATTCTTTACCAGTTGAGCCGTAAGAGAAGCTGAACCACTAGGTAACATGCATTTCTTACACTTCCTCTAAATGAAAAACATCTCAGGTTAAAAAAAAAAAAAAAAAACTCAAGTGATAACAAAAATTACAAAGATGGAAAAAAGTTACTACGGCTAGGACTCCAACTCTAAGAAAACTTCATTTGTATTTGGGATGTATATTTCAAAATTTCTCTTTCTCCCACTTACAAACACTGGACTGAATGGCATGGAAATTACCTTCTCCCATGATCAGGGGTCCTTTCTCAGCAGAGTTTCTGACACAGGACCACACCTGGGAGCCGCTGAAGAAACCTGATAACCAGAGCCCCCTTCCTAACTTTCAAGTCTGCTCTGAACTCTTGACTTGACATCATTCAAGTGCAAATACCAAGGTGGAGCCCTGAGCCCCACAGGAAAGGGCTGTAAACAACTCCAGCAACAAAACTTCCCTAGAGACCACACATGGGCTCCCCCAGGCTTAAATTTCCACATTAGGTAATTTAGGAATGAAGCAGAGATAAAGGAATGGTAGAAAAAGAGCCCAGCTGGCCTGTCTTCAGCCCATCCTTCAGTGACACAAAAGCTCCTCCACGTGACTTCGACATGCTTAGGAATCATGGAGTTTACCTTCCACATTTAATAGGCAAGTGTACACATACAAGATAGCCCTGAACATAAGAAAACCCGCCCCCACTCCTGGGACACTTACAGCCACACCAACCCCCGCAGATGCCCTCTGCTCCAAGCAGCCCGCTGGTTCTGCTTGCGCCTCCTCACCACTGTGCTCAGCGTGAGGCGCTGCGCTTGCATCACTATGCGGTCTGAACCGCCCTCTCTTCTCTTCCCGGGTCTATCTATAAACTCTGCACTGGAGCTCACTGCCATCTCCGCCCTTCTCTGATCTCATAGCATCACTTACTTACTTAACAGGCAACCTTTTACCACCCACAGTGGGCACTGCAGCCCTCCCCACCCCGTCATCCTGGACTTCTCTACAGGAGGGCTTTCACGTCCTTTTATCCCCCAAGGGGCCTGGCACCTCTAAGGAAGGGTGTGCTGCACACAGGCTTGTGGAAGGTCTCACGGGAACCCAGGTGGGCCCGACCCCAGCCTCTGGGCTCTCCTCTTCCTTCAACATCGCTGAGAGGCAATCCTGTGGCTTCCTTTCTCCCTGAGCCTAACTGCCTCCGCAGCTTTCACTGAGCCATTATTTGCTTCTCTTCCAATTCCTTCCTTCATTCCTACCTACCTTCAGCAAATGACCTTAAAGTAGACTTCTAACACAGCTGAGAGATAACGGAGCTTTTCTCTATTGAAAGCTACAGACATTCAACGGAAAAGAACCCAGAGCAACAATGAAAGAGGAAAATACAAGTGTACAGCAAAAGCTATATTCATTTGATAAGCCTCCCATATTTTACAAACATTTACTTTCAAGTTCAAGTACTCTGGTCAGATTTTCAGAGTTGAAAAAGGGAACAGAACAAGAAAAGAATGTGAATGAAACAGAAAAACAGAGTGGAGAGAAGAGAAACATCCAGGGGAAGGCAGAGCGGAAGGACAAGGCAGCAGACGTAAAGGCTGGTCAGAGGCCGAGACCCTCAGGCTGCTTTGAACCCCTCAGCACAAATGAGCCTGACGTCTGCATCCTGGCCGGGCACCGGGAACCTCAGCAGTGAGATGTGCAGCCTCAGGAGGGCACGCATCAGAACAAGCAGGAAGGTGGACTAAGTTGAGCCGGCACCTAGTATTGCTGGCAGCTCTTCCCGGGACAAAGTCTTGGGGAGACCTTGAGAGACCGCTTATTCTGTTGCTCAACGAATACTTCAGTGCCTATGATCTACCAGGAACTGCCAATGCCAGTGCTAGAGACAGAGGGGAAGGTGAGCCAGCTGCCCTTTGCAACGCACCTCTGCCCTTAAACCCCAGGGAGGCTGGCCACCCAGGCCTTGGCACCTGGGCTAGCTGGGTGAACGTGGGTCCGCAGGGCAGGGGATGTACTTCCTCAACCCCCTCTCTGTCTTGCTCTGGATCTGAATTTCTCAGGGCGTACGCAATGACGCCAAGGTTATTTCCTGTGGGAATATCCAAAGCCACCCCTCCTGTGCCAGGGCAGCCTATTCTCCTGCTTGTCACGCACACTGTTCTGCTTTACCACGCCAAGAATGCGGTACACTTCAGAGGCAATCTTTGCCTTCTCTCCCCTGAAAAGTTGACATTCCTTGCCAGAGTGATGAGCAGTATTCAAGAATTCCTGCTCACTGACCCTCCAGAGCAGGAGAGTGGATAATGAAGGCAGGGATTAACCAGAGACACAAGGCAACAATACGAAGTGACGGTGTAACAGCACATAAAAGAGGAAGCAAACACTGGGGCGGGAGAATGGAGAGAGAGGGGGGCAGGGGAGAGTTCTGCTGTACTACACTGCATTAACTTGTGATTTAAAAAAAAGGGTTAAAGAAAAGTTTGAGTATCTATATACTAAATTGATTAGTCATAAATCCAGAAGTGGAAGAAAGTCCATGAAAGGCTGAGGTTCACAGAGTCCATAGCAGTCTCTACTTTCAAATATGTGGGGTTTAAATCTTACTCCCTTGAACTTACTGGAATATTATAAAATTTCATTTCAGTAGGAAAAATCATCTCTTACTGATAAGCAACTTCAGTCTAGAGTTAAATTAAGAGGCAGCAAGGCCCTCAACTGCTGATACAAACTCAAGTGACATGAAATCAAAGCACGATTTTAGCTAATTTAAAAAAGAATTCTGAAAACTCCCCCAATTCACCAAGCAAAATATCTATTTTTCAAACACACTGAGTTACTCCAACACTTAAGGTCTAGTCTCATTCCTTATTCACAGAGGACACTACCTCTGAGAGCTTCCATGATTGGCTGGACGGCTTCAGACCACTGATGGGCGTTGATGGTGCTGTAGACCCCGGGGAAGTCCCTCTGCCAGATCCGCTGGCCAACTGACCAGATCCCCCCAAGTTCCGAGTTTGCCTGCAAGAAAGGTTACTGCCTTTGAGGACGCTCACTCTGCACATATACCAACAACTGAAGCTTAAAACATAATGCAGCGTTTAAGAGCTGTAACTGCTTCAGCCCAATCACTTTCAAAAAGGTTTTTAAACGCTCTGATTACTACTATAGAATTGGCATGTTTTATACAGATTTTTATTAAAAAATTAAGGCACACGAAAGTATTCCAAAAATATTTCATATAATTTAGGAATGAATTATATAAAACACTTTTTTTTAACAGATGTTTTATTTACATTTCATATATATAACATATAGAACACCTAACATCTATATATACATGTACATAAAATACATAAACCTAAGGGCAAAAGTAATAGCAAAATGGCTAATAATATAGACTCTCAATCTAAGATGTCATCAAATGTAGCAGAAGGATAGCATTTCCACTACTAACACTGAAACTATGCATATAATTTATATCTTTAAGTCAATGACACTGGAGGAACATTCCAAACTTACTTAATAGAATGTGGAGGAAAAAGAGTATAAATACTAATCTGGTCTGCTGCTGAATATCAATAATGAATAAAGGGATTTAGGTAAATTCTTGTTAATGTTTTGTGAACATACAAGAAACTCACTTCACATTTATGTGAGACACAGTGGATCATCAGAAATCAAAAATTTACTTCTTTCCATCTTGGAAGAAACTATTAAGTGAGTTCATCTACTCTCTTATGAAAATAAGAAATCTAAAATCCTAGTTACCAAAAAATCTTAATGCTCTGAATAACTATTATTGTTAGAGTGTTCTTGTAAATAATATTACTTGCAAAATAAATAACATTTAGAAAACTGCAGAAATCAGTTAAAAAGAAAATAATAAAACAAAACCCAAACTTCTACCTAAACTAAGTCGGTTGTTTGTCAGGTAAGTGACACCTATAAGTATGTTAGGAAACCTGATCGGAAGGAGCTGAGCACAGATTTTTACTCCATCCAAGGGAAACTAACATTAGAGGAATCTAGACCTATTCTTTAAATTTAAAGGCAGTTTAATCACTTTCATGAATCACATGGAAAAGAAAACAGAAACTTTGCTTTTTAAGTGAATGGCATCACTATATTGAAGCAGTAAGATATTCTGAGGAATACTTACAGATTTTATAGCAGGTGGTATTCTTTTCCAAAGATATCTTGCATTGTTCCTAATTTATATCCCCCCAAGAAAGAACAAGCAATGTTAAAAAATCACCTCAGTAAATATTTAAAATTTTAGATCCCACTGCAAACACACAAAAGTATACTTTAAAATTCTCTATATAATACAAAATGAAATTTAGTTTTACATGAATTTGTCCAGGGAAAATAAGAGTGGTTTTCCAGATAAGACATGAAATATTTTTATCAAACTAACATTCTGCCGTTTTTAGTAAACTTTTTAATAATTCAGATCTTAAATTGAACTGTCTAAACCATTCATATATAAAATAAACAAATTCATATACTTTCAAAGGCCTAGCATTCCTAACAATATGCATAGTACACAACGCTTTTCTCCTTATCGTGACCCCTCCCCCTACGAGTGAGCATACAGGCACCAAAACTTCAAGGCAGCTTTTTCTTTTTTCAAAGAGTCTGGAAGCTTGAATGACAAGAAGCATATGACGAAAGCATTATAAAACAGGAAACATAATTTGTATGCTACATAAGTAATGAAAACCTCGGTTTAGTTTAAAAGGTACGAAATGAAAAGGTTTAGAAGAATTTAAAGAAAAATTTAACAGTAACCATCAGTGGGATGCAGCACTACAAGGGACTCTTTTTGCACAATTATATTTTCCCACTTTTCTTCAATGAACATGAATTAGGAATAATTACAAAACAAAACCTTTCAAGAAATGTTATACATTGGTAACAAATTCCTTTTGGCTTTCTCAACTTTCCCTTTTAGTTTCTCTTAGTCTACTGATTACACGGGAAGTTAAATAAACAGAGGTCATAAAAGATACAGGTTTTATAACCAGAGGGGAAAAAAGACCAATAGATTTAAAGGAATTTGACACTGCAGTTTCTCATAATAAATTGGAATGTTTCTTAGAAGACATATATAAAACAGGTGTATTTTAAAACAACTCAGCCTAATGATAATTTCTTAAGTCATGACTCAATACATGAAACAAGTGGCACAGCTCCTTGGACCTATGTTTCAGTGATATTACTTCAATGTAAGAATAATTTCCTGAGGAAGACGCTTCTCTTAGCTTTAGGTAGAAGGCACTTACATGTCATTATGGAGTAGATACAAAGCTAGAAGCTGACCATACACTGGGGGTGTAGCAATTCCTCCTGGAGCCTATAAGGCCAAAAAAATCAAAGAGAAATAAACCTCATTTATTCTTTTATATTTTAAAAAGTGTTTTCTTAACGCACCTAAAGAGTAAGCATATTTTATAGCAGTTGTTATTATGGATGGAAAAACAGTGCAGGGAGCATCAGACACTAAACCTAGAGGATTAATCAGCTCTTTCATCAGCTGCGACTCCTCTGTCTGAGCCTCTGTGTATTCATATACACATGAATATTTAAACGCAATCCCTTTCCCAATTTTCAAATTCTTACTTTGTTGTACTACTATAAGAAATGTCTCCAACAGATTCCTAAAGCAATATGATTAATTCTGCCCACTATACCAAATACATTGAATATCTAAGTAAACACATAATAAAGAGAAAAACATCAGCTGAGTTACAAAAGAGCTGAGTTACAAAAACATTCTTCTCCTCACTCAATTTCAGTTCATTCAGAAGACATCTATAAAGTGTCTACTGGGGAGCTGCTGCTTCTGGCAGCTGTCTCCTTTGGTTAATTGACTTTTTACATCAACACTATAAATGCCATTAAGTGCCTTTCCTCGAAAAAAACCTTATTACTTTAGTACTTGCGTGATACAATGCTCACCTGTCCTTCTGAAGACAAGGGGCTTCCCTGTTGGCTCAGACTAGTAAAGAATCTGCCTGCAATGCGGGACAAGGACCGGGGTTCGATCCCTGGGTGGGGAAGATCCCCTGGAGGAGGGCATGACAACCCACGCCAGTATTCCTCCCCACAGAACTCCAAGGACAGAGGAGCCTGTGGACTCCTGGGGTCAGAAGAGTCGGACACAACTGAGCGACACACACACCACACACACAGGTGCAAAAGAGTCAGACACGACTGAGCGACACACACACACACGCACAAAAGACTCGGACACGACTGAATGACACACACACACCACACACACGAGTCGGACGCACTGAGACACACACACACACACACACAAGACTCGGATATGACTGAGTGAAACACACAACACACACACGCAAAAGAGTCGGACACACTGAGCCACACACACAAGAGTAGGATACGACTGAGCGACACACACAGATACCACACACACACGCGCACACACGAGTCGGACACGACTGAACGACACACACACACACCCCACACACACACGAGTCGGACGCGACTGAGACACACACACACGCGCACACACGAGTCCGACACGACTGAACGACACACACACACACCCCACACACACACGAGTCGGACGCGACTGAGACACACACACACGCGCACACACGAGTCCGACACGACTGAACGACACACACACACACCCCACACACACACGAGTCGGACGCGACTGAGACACACACGCACGACAAACGGCAAGCTTCCGAGCTGACGTGAGACTAAGAACGGCTTTCTGAATCAAGCAAAGACTACAGCGGTCACACCTCCGTCTGGGCCCGTGCCTGCACTCCAGTCTTAATAAACCCACATTTCTGCACCCCTCCCCACAGCGCAGAGGAAGGGCGTTTAGTCCAGCACAGAAGCGTATGGAGGGTGTGAGGGGCAAAGACGCACAGTGGTTCCGGACTCACTAGCTGAACACAAACAGCGAAAGGCTCCCGGTGAGTCTGGGGGGACCAGGCCCGGGCGCTCAGCCCAGCCCCCCGGGATTCTCACGCCAGCTCCCGCGCCCTCCAGGCGCCGGCCCCGAGCCCCACGGGCCCCAGGCCCCGTTACCCTGGAGACCGAGGCCGCCCGAGGCCTCGCGACCCCACCAGGCGGACGGCTACCTCGAGCTCCTGGTTCTCGCACTGATCCAGCAACTTTTTGAAACTAAAGGAACTTTCCGCCATCACCGCCACTGGCATTTTCCCAGCCGGTCCCCCGCCGCGCCTCCTCAGCAGAACCAGGCCCCACTCTGTCCCTCGGGGCGTCGCGCCCGCGATGACGTAAAAGCCGAGGGCGCCGCCGAGCGCCCCTGCGCAAGCGCCTCGTTGGTTCCGCTGCGTCATCAGACGTCGCTGCGCCGGGGACGGGGTCGCCGCCGCTCTGACCCGCCCTCTCGGTGCCCTGGAGGACTGACCCGGCTTCTGGGAGCCGCTGTCCCAGCACGTAGCAAAGGCTGGGCGGGAGGAGTTCTGTGCATAGTTGAGGTTTTTCCAGTGGTCGTGTATGGATGTGAGAGTTGGACTGTAAAGAAAGCTGAGCGCCGAAGGATTGATGCTTTTGAACTGTGGTGTTGGAGAATACTCTTGAGAGTCCCTTGGGCTGTAAGGAGATTCAACCAGTCCATCCTAAAAGGAAATCAGTTCTGAATATTCATTGGAAGGACTGATGCTGAAGCTGAAACTCCAGTACTTTGGCCATCTGATGCGAAGAACTGAGTCATTGGAAAAGACCCTGGTGCTGGGAAAGATCAAAGGCAGGAGGAAAAGGGGACGACAGAGCATTAGTTGGTTGGGTGGCATCACTGACTCCACGGACATGAATTTGGGTAAACTCTGGGAGTTGGTGATGGACAGGGAGGCCTGGCATGCTGCAGTCCATGGGGTCGCAGAGTCGGACACGACTGAGCGACTGAGCTGAACTGAACTGAAGACTTTTCGAAGTCTACTTTGAGACCTTGCAAATTTAAACGTTTAAAACTAGCTTTTGTTTCTGCCTACACCTGCTCATTCAGCAGCCCTCCCACAGCAGTGAAGGCGCTGTGGTTCTGCCTGCGGGGCTCCCCTCCTGCAGGCCCCCGCGTTTTTGCCTCCAGGTGGAGCTTCTCTGGCTTGGAGCTTCTGTGGCTTGGACCTTCGAACACTAAGGTGCAGTATTCTGTAGACTTCCAGTCGCGCTGCCCTCTCCACACGGCTACTGCAGCCGAAATGAGATTTTCAGAAACATGATCAGATCTTGTTATTCTTCTGAAAATGATAAAAATAACAGCAAATCCCTAAACTCCAGTGTTTGACGTTGCTTGTGTTGGCTTAAAAAAAAAGCCACAACTTAAAAAGTTGAGAGTTGTGTTTTCAAGTAGCCCTAAGAGAACTGCTCTAAAGAGCAGGGCGGGGAGGAGTCAGGTTATATAGAAGTCTTACAACAAAGGGTAGGTGGTCTGAACATTAAAGGATTCAGTTCAATTCAGATCAGTCGTGTTCGACTCTTTCCGACCCCATGGACTGCAGCACACCAGGCTTCCCTGTCCATCATCAACTCCTAGAGCTTGCTCAAACTCATGTCCATTGAGTCAGTGATGGCATCCAACCATTGCATCCTCTCTCATCCCCTTCTCCTGCCTTTGATCTTTCCCAGAATCAGGGTCTTTTCAAATGAGTCAGTTCTTCGCATCAGGTGGCCAAAGTATTGGAGCTTCAGTTTCAGCATCAGTCCTTCCAATGAATATTCAGGACTTATTTCCTTTAGGATTGACTGGTTTTGTCTCCCTGCAGTCCAAGGGACTCTCAAGAGTCTTCTCCAACACCACAGTTCAAAAATATCAATTCTTTGGCGCTCAGCTTTCTTTATGGTCCAAGTCTTGTATCCATACATGACCACTGAAAAAACCATAGCTTTAACTAGTGGTCATTTGTTAGTAAAGTGATGTCTCTGCTGTTTAATATGCTGTCTAGGTTGGTCGTAGCTTTGCTTCCAAGGAGCAAGCATCTTTTAATTTCATGGCTACAATCACTACCTGCAGTGATTTTGGAGCCCAAGAAAATAAAATCTCTCACTATTTCCACTGTTTCCCCATCTATTTCCATGAAGTGATGAGGCTGCATGTCATGATCTTAGTTTTTTGAGTGCTGGGTTTCAAGCCAATTTTTCACTCTCCTCTTTCACTTTCATCAGGAGGCTCTTCAGTTCCTCTTTGCTTTCTGCCAAAAGGGTGCTATTATCTGCATATCTGAGGTTATTGATATTTCTCCCAGGAATCATGATTCCAGCTTGTGCATCATCCAGCCTGGCATTTCTAATGATGTACTCTGAAAATAAGTTAAATAAGCAAGGTGACAATATACAGCCTTGACATACTCCTTTCCCAATTTGGAACCAATCCATCGTTCCATATCCAGTTCTAACTGTTCCTTCTTGACCTTCATACATATTTCCCAGGAGGCAGGTAAGGTGGTCTGGTATTCCCATCTCTTGAAGAATGTTCCACAGTTTGTTGTGATCCACACAGTCAAAAGCTTTGGTGTAGTCAATAAAGCAGAAGTAGATGTTTTTCTGGAGTTCTCTTGTTTTTTTTCTATGATCCAGCAGATGTTGGCAATTTGATCTCTGGTTCCTCTGCCTTTTCTAAATCCAACTTGAACATCTGGAAGTTCATGGTTCATGTACTGTTGAAGCCTCACTTGGAGAATTTTGAGCATTACTTTGCTGGTGTGTGAGATAAGTGTAATTGTGCACTAGTTTGAACATTCTTTGGCATTGCCCTTCTTTGGGATTGGGATGAAAACTGACCTTTTCCAGTCCTGTGGCCACTGCTGAGTTTCCCAAATTTGCTGGCCTACTGAGTGCAGCACTTTAACAGCATCATCTTTTAGGACTTGAAATAGCTTAGCTGGAATTGCATCACCTCCACTAGCTTTGTTCATAGTGATGCTTTCTAAGGCCCACTTGACTTCAAATTCCAAGATGTCTGGCTCTAGGTGAGTGATCACACCATCGTGGTTATCTGGGTCATGAAGATCTTTTTTGTACAGTTCTTCTGTGTATTCTTGCCACCTCTTCTTAACATCTTCTGCTTCTGTTAGGCCCATACTGTTTCTGTCCTTTATTGTGCCCACCTTTGCATGAAATATTCCCTTGGTGTCTATAATTTTCTTGATGAGGTCTCTAGACTTTTCCATTCTATTGTTTTCCTCTATTTCTTTGCATCGATCACTGAGGAAGGCTTTCTTCTCATTGTTTAGAGAAAGCCAGATATCTTGAGTTAAGGAACTTAGTGCTCTTCTGTGTACAGGAAGATGCAAGAGTCTGGGCTTGCTGAAGTCATTCCTTCACATGTATCTGAGCTCTCTGGGCCCATATTCCTGTGTGTTTCACTTTCTGAGTTCCTCAGTGCTCACTGTAGGGAGTGGCTGCAATCTGATGGCTGCTAGATGAGCAGGTATTGTTCTCCTTCCTGTGTGCCCTCAGGGCTCAGAAATTCACTTTTGGAGGGCTGGAATCCCTGAAGACTGATGTCCTTGTTGACTGATATGGCAGGAAGTACTCCATTTCTCACCTGGCAGGGTTTCAAAATCTAATTCCTGGATGCCTTCTGACTTGCTTTGGCCATCCTTGTCCTCCTTAGTTATCTGCACAGTACTTGTTGCTGTGTGTGCTCAGGCCTGTATGACTCTGTGCGACCCCATGGACTGCAGCCCACCAGGCTCCACCATCCAAGGGATTCTCCAGGCAAGAATACTGGAGTGGGTTGCCGTTTCCTCCTCCAGGGGATCTTCCTGGACCAGGGAGTGAACCCACGTCTTTTGCATCTCCTGCATTGGCAGGTGGATTCTTTACAGCTGAGCCAAGGAAGCCCTGCTTGTCGCTAGTGAAGTTACACTGTGCCTTATTCAGTTACATCTCTGTTTTGCTGCCTTTGGCTAAACCACCGGGGAAGTGGCTTCCGTTTGTCCTTTGCTGCAGCATTGGCTACACTGTGGTCCCAGAGCAAATTGAGAACACTGGTCCCTTGTCAAAGAAACAGGGGACAGTACCATTCAAACCAATAGAATCTTTATAAAACTGTTTGCTTTATTCAACGTGTCTTAAATTTTCAGAGCATTTTAAAACCTGCTAAGTAAAGACAAAGTAACATTTTAAATTATTAGAATGAATTTTACCATCCAGTTTTGTAGTATGTGAAGCCAACTGTATTTTGCTTAATTGTTTATTAAAGTATAGCTGATTTACAATGTTGTGTGAGTTTCTGGTGTATGGCAAAGTGATTCAGTTGTGTATATGTGTCTATGTGTTCTCCGTCATTATCGTTTTCCATTTTTCCATACTCTTTTCCATTATGGTTTGTTACTGAGCATTGTTGTTGTTCAGGCCCTAAGTTGTGTCCAGCTCTTTGTGACTCCGTGAACCACAGCACACCAGGCTTCCCTGTCCATCACCAGCTCCTGGAGCTTGCTCAAACTCATGTCCATTGACTTGGTGCTGCCACCCAACCATCTCATCCTGTCACCCACTTCTGTTCCTGCCCTCAATCTTTCCCAGCATCAGGGTCTTTTCCTATGAGTCTGCTCTTCACATCAGGTGGCCAAAGAATTGGAGCTTCAACTTCAGCATCAGTCCTCCCAGTGAATATTCAGGGTTAATTTCCTTTAGGATTGTCTGGTTTGATCTCCTTGCTGTCCAGTCACTCTCAAGAGTTTTATCCAGCAGCACAATATAAAACTACCAATTTTTCAGTGCTCAGTCTTCTTTATGGTCCAACTCTCACATCCATACATGACTACTGGAAAAACCATAGCTTTGACTAGATTGACTTTTGTTGGCAAAGTGATGTCTCTACTTTTTATTACGGATATTGACAACAATCCCTGTGCTATACAGTAGGATCTTGTTGTTTATATGATGTATATATAATAGCTTGCATCTGCTAATCCAAATTCCCAATCCAGCCATTGCAAAGTCAGTTTTAAATGCAAATAAAACTGCATTAGACTCATTTGTGGAATCACAGAAATAAAAAATCACATTTTGTATTTGATAGCTCGTGTATGTATATGTATTTTGTCTTTATCAGAACCGTGGACATGCTTCACAAAACGAACTTCACAGTTTTTACTGCACTTTGTTTTTTGCAGAAGCCCTTCTAGTACTCCCTACCTTTAGGCTGACTGATGTGTAAGGAAGGACTGAAAGCGGAAGGAACCATGGGTTGCCCCATCTCTCCATTCACTGTTAACATTACTGTTTTCAGTGGCATCGTATGAGGAAGTAACACGAGTAAGAAAGAATATGATCCAGGCCCTTGGTTGTCCATGTTTCTTAGGATGCCACTCTCTACATCGTACACGTGAAGCCAGTTCAGGTTCTGAGGGAAAGTGTGGCCTTTCAGGGCTGTCAGCACCCAGAGCACTCAACTACGGACACAGCACACTTGCCTTGTGCTTACATTGGGTCTTGCTGAATTCCCACCACTGAGGGTCCACTGGAAATTCCACATCTGCGGAATATTTAAGCACTCTTTGGAGTGGCAGAGAGCAAACACATTGCAATATATCTCTGTGCTCATGTTTCCATTGTCCCTGCGAATCTCATTTACCAAACACAAGCTGGAAGATAGAATTCTAAGGATTCCAAGACAGTGATGGCTTCACTGATTACTTTTGCAGAATCGACACTGTTTCCACGTGGAAATGGTTGTGTTTAGTAAGGCTTTAGATGGAATAGAAAGATAAAAAATGACCACAAAAGCCCCTCACAGAATGTCCAACCTTGAATAGGAAGAAAGTATCAAATAGCTGGTGTAAGTAGAATTTCTTGAAGGAATAAAGCAACAAAATTTCATTAATCATGCAAAAAGAGAAGGGAGGAGAGATGATTCTGAGGTCATTCATTTAAGTTTGAGGAGCAGGATTTTCGATTTTCAACGTGTGATATTGGCTCCCAACCTATTTCTGGCTAAAAAAATAGAAGAGTCAGTGGGAAAATAGCTAGTTCAAAACATCTCAGCCAGTTCCAGAAATTCAATCACTTAAAGGAAAAACTATGATTTTAAAGCTTTGGCAGGTACTTTGTGTTGGTAAAAGGCAAAGACAACACATGATTTTTTGATGAACAGAAAATCGCAATGAAGCTTTGGTAATACGATTACCGGTTAGAGGTAGAGTTTGGGGTGTCTTTCAGAGGACCAAAGTGTTCCTTAGCAGACACGCACAGGGATTTGGGAACTGGAGGCTGGGAGCTGCCGAGGGGAGGAAGAGAGTCTTGGGAGAGGAAGAGAGAGCTGTGGGTATGGGGTGAATGGAATAATTGGGGCCTAAGATGAGACTGGATCTTCACCCAGAGAACTCTAAATGGCAGTGAAGGGCTGACTGATTTCCAGAGCTGTGCTGGCTGGTACTCCGTTTTAAGTTGTTCCTGATGGTTCTGCACCATCATCTTTTTACCCTTAAACGTTGAGTGATAGGAGAAATGAAAAGGGTATAGTAAAGGGCAGTGTGGTAATGAAGACAGTAATTCCAGGAGGAAGGACTCAGAAGTGATACAAAGACATTACAAAAGCAAGGCACTAGGGAAGGGACCAGCAGAAGGAAGCTCCTCTCCCTGGGGATGCTGCCTCTAGGGATGTGGGAGGGTGTCCGGGAAGGATGGGTCAGTGTGCTGAAGGGAAGCATGGGTCCCCAAGGCTGGAGGATGCAGGTCTCACACCTGTTCCCCCTGGCTTAGCATCCTTGTGCAAGCTGCCCTTTCTCTACCTTCTCTCCTCAGAGGAGATGCTCCATCACTGACAGGGGGTTGGAAAGGTTAGGGTGGCTAATTCAGAATCTCAACATTTTATCTGGTTCCTAAGGAATCCCCTAGAAAAAACTAGAATTGATAACTGGGTTCAGCAAGATTGCAGGATAGAAGATCAATATACAAAATCAGGTGTATTTCTATACAGTGCCCATGAACAAACTGAAATGAAGAAAACAACTTTGGGGCTTCCCTAGTGGCTCAGTGGCAAAGAATCTACCTACCAACGCAGGAGACATAGGTTAGGTCCCTGGTCCAGGAAGATCCCACAGATCCCACATGCTGCGGGATAACTAAGCCCGCGTGCCACAACTATTGAAACCCGTGCTCCGCAACGAGAAGCCGCCGCAGTGCGAAGCCTGTGTACTGCAACTAGAGAATACCCTGACTCACCACAGGTAGAGAAAGCCAAGACCCAACACAGCCATAAACAAACAAACAAACAAAAAATAGCATCAAAAGAAACAATGGAAACAGTGTCAGACTTTATTTTCTTGGGCTCTGAAATCACTGCAGATGGTGACTGCAGCCATGAAATTAAAAGATGCTTGCTTATTGGAAGAAAAGCTATGACCAACCTAGAGAGTATATTAAAAAACAGAGACATTACTTTGCCAACAAAGGTCCATCTAGTCAAAGCTATGGTTTTTCCAGTGGTCATGTATGGATGTGAGAGTTCAACCATAAAGAAGGCTGAGTGCCAAAGAATTGATGCTTTTGAACTGTGGTGTTGAAGAAGACTCTTGGGAGTCCCTTGGACTGCAAGGAGATCCAACCAGTCAATCCTAAAGGAAATTAGTCCTGAATATTCATTGGAAGGACTGATGCTGAAGCTGAAGCTCCAATACTTTGGCCACCTGATGGAAAGAGTTGACTCATTTGAAAAGACCCTGATGCTGAGAAAGATTGAAGGCAAGAGGAGAAGGGGTGGCAGAGGATGAGATGGTTAGATAGCATCACTGACTCAGTGGATATGAACTTGAACAAACTCTGGGAGATGGTGATGGATAGGGAAGCCCAGCATGCTGCAGTCCATGGGTCCACAAAGAGTGGAACACGGCTGAGCAACTGAACAACAGCAACCACAACCAAAAATGTCTAATAAGTGAACGGTTTAACATGTCATGCTTAGTCAACTCGAGGGGGTGTTTTGTAGCTATCAAACTCATAAACATCAAGTTTTTGTAAAAGCAGTCTTTCTGAGATAATGTTAAGAAAAATACGGAAAATAATATGGTTTATACCTCTTGGCTATTAGTATGTTCCAGACTAGATTTATGGATAAATATTGCAAAGTGAAAGTGAAGTCGCTCAGTCATGTCCAACTCTTTGTGACCCCATGGACTGTAAGCTACCGTGCTCCTCCGTCCATGGGGTTTTCCAGGCAAGAGTACTTGAGTGGGTTGCCATTTCCTTCTCCAGAGGATCTTCCCAACCCAGGGATCGAACCCCGGTCTCCCGTATTGTAGGCAGACGCTTTACCATCTGAGCCACCGGGGAAGTCCAAATATTGCAAGGGAACATAGAATTGAAAACTCTTGTAAAGTCAAAGAGATAAATGATAAGTGAAAAAATACTCTCTTTTAAAATTTTAAAAAATATTGTAAAATTATTTTAATGGTGATTTCCTTTTGCTCCAAGTCTTAGCTTTAACAATCTAAACTTAAAAAAATAGGACATGTCTCTCTTTTTTTGTCTCTTTTTTCCCCCTTTTGACTAACACTTGTGCTCACAGGTGAATAATAAAAGAGAACATTTTTGCAAAACTTCTGAAAGATCCTGGAGGTAAGGGCAGATGAATGTTAGGGAAAGTTTGCAGGAATAAAGAAGAATGGTAAAAAATGGTGGCAGTGGAAGCAGAGGCATTAAAAATAAAGCAGGGAAGAACAGCAGAGGGACGAGGGTAAGCCATAGCCGTGATAGATGGGGAACTGGGTGGTCTCATAGGAAAACGTCATCACTGAAAGCCCCTTGTCACATTCACTGTTCATTTCCTGGGTGACGACGTGTCTCTTGGCTGCAACGTGAGACGGAATGTAGAGCAGCTCACTTTGCTTTGTTTTGCTTCCGTCGACTCCGTGGGGCGGTGCCACACTCTCGTGTTGTGGGCGTATCTGATGCAGGTTCTCTGTACATTTCTGTTGAATGAGTGCTGACTGCGTGCTCACGTTAGTTTCGTTTATTCGCTGAGACCAGAACCTTGCCTGGCTTGCCCTTCCTCTCTGTCCATCAATCCTCTCTTTATTTCCTTCCACATCTCCATCTCCTCGCAGCAAGGGCTTTCAGCTCTGGGAGCAATTTGGTGAAGAGGACCTTTCTCAAGACCAAGAGTGTAAGGATGTTGCTCTCGCCTCCCCACCTGTGGGGATCTGCTCCCTGTTGCACCCATACATCAGGACAGGGGCATAGCCAGAACTGCATTTGTCTTCAGAGAGCCCAGGACAGAACGCCCATGGAGACACCTCCCAGGGGCACTCTGAAGTAGGGACCAGAGCTCCTGCCTGGACATCGGCCTTCTGTCCTGCGACCCTTCCTCCTTGTTTGTGCTGATGACTTCTGTCATCTTCACACTCCCTGGGCTGCGGTGTGACCACGAGTCCAAGCTCGCTCTGTTTGTAGCAGGCCAATAAATCTGAGAGACAAGGTGTTGAGGCAAGGAATGCAACTTTATTTGGAAAGCCAGCTGACGGAGAAGACGGCAGACTGACGTCTCAAAATAACCATGTTACGGGGTCTGGATGTCAGGTTATTTTGCAGATCAGAGATGGGGGAGGTGAGAAGCCAAGTACAAAGGCCTTTCATCTTGCAATAAGCTCCTAGAATGGCAAGTCTCAGGCAGGGGACGTGTTAGTTTATTCCTGCCTGCCATCTACAGGTGGACAGGGTCCTAAAAAAGCGTCTTTAGCTTCACAGTCAGGCAGAGGGGCAGGGTTCTCTGAGGCAGGCCGTCATGTGTGATCATGATAACAAAAGTAATGGAAACCGAGTCAGAGAAGCATGTCTTCCTACATGGAGATGGGATTGGTTCTTCCCTGCAACAGTAGGACCACCTGGGACCCCACCATTCACACCTCGCCGGGACTCCGCCCTCCATCTCAGAAGTAGGACCACCTGGGACCCCATCCATTCCCACCTCGCTGGGACTCCGCCCTCCATCTCAGAGGTAGGACCACCTGGGACCCCACCATTCCCACCTCGCTGGGACTCCGCCCTCCATCTCAGAAGTAGGACCACCTGGGACCCCACCATTCCCACCTCACCGGGACTCCGCCCTCCACCTCAGAAGTAGGACCACCTGGGACCCCACCATTCCCACCTCGCCGGGACTCCGCCCTCCATCTCAGAAGTAGGACCATCTGGGACCCCACCATTCCCACCTCGCCGGGACTCCGCCCTCCACCTCAGAAGTAGGACCACCTGGGACCCCACCATTCCCACCTCGCCGGGACTCCGCCCTCCACCTCAGAAGTAGGACCACCTGGGACCCCACCATTCCCACCTCGCCGGGACTCCGCCCTCCATCTCAGAAGTAGGACCATCTGGGACCCCACCATTCCCACCTCGCCGGGACTCCGCCCTCCATCTCAGAAGTAGGATCACCTGGGACCCCACCATTCCCACCTGGCTGGGACTCCGCCCTCCACCTCAGAAGTAGGACCACCTGGGACCCCACCATTCCCACCTCCCTGGGACTCCGCCCTCCATCTCAGAAGTAGGACCACCTGGGACCCCACCATTCCCACCTCGCTGGGACTCCGCCCTCCATCTCAGAAGTAGGACCACCTGGGACCCCACCATTCCCACCTCGCCGGGACTCCGCCCTCCATCTCAGAAGTAGGACCACCTGGGACCCCACCATTCCCACCTCGCTGGGACTCCGCCCTCCATCTCAGAAGTAGGACCACCTGGGACCCCACCATTCCCACCTCGCTGGGACTCCGCCCTCCACCTCAGAAGTAGGACCACCTGGGACCCCACCATTCCCACCTCGCTGGGACTCCGCCCTCCATCTCAGAAGTAGGACCACCTGGGACCCCACCATTCCCACCTGGCTGGGACTCCGCCCTCCATCTCAGAGGTAGGACCACCTGGGACCCCACCATTCCCACCTCGCTGGGACTCCGCCCTCCATCTCAGAAGTAGGACCACCTGGGACCCCACCATTCCCACCTCGCTGGGACTCCGCCCTCCATCTCAGAGGTAGGACCACCTGGGACCCCACCATTCCCACCTCGCCGGGACTCCGCCCTCCATCTCAGAGGTAGGACCACCTGGGACCCCACCATTCCCACCTCGCTGGGACTCCGCCCTCCATCTCAGAAGTAGGACCACCTGGGACCCCACCATTCCCACCTCGCTGGGACTCCGCCCTCCATCTCAGAAGTAGGACCACCTGGGACCCCACCATTCCCACCTCGCCGGGACTCCGTCCTCCATCTCAGACAGCTCTGGGTCTTGTCACTGCTGCAGTGTCACTTTGCTAATCAAGCAAGGTCTTCTTTCCAGTGGAGCCTGGACGTGGTCTTAGCGTCTCCCCTCAACAAAGACTACAGCCTGTCCCCACCGGTGGTCAGAGTTGGTGAGCAGCTCTGCATAACTGGGCTGAATAGGTGGGCAGCAGTCTTCATTCCAGCAAAGAGGTGCCAAGCTCCATAGGCTGGATCAGGCTCCATCTTGAGCACCTCCAGAGGCTGGATCAAGACGGCACTTCCTTTGGGCACTTCTGCCTCTGTTCCTTCTCCTCTCCTGCTTGCTCGTGTGCGGCTGTGTACTCAGTCACTTCGGTCATACCCGACCCTTTGCAACCTCATGGACTGTGGCCCGCCAAGTTCCTCTGTCCATGGAATTCTCCAGGCAAGGATACTGGAGTGCGTTGCCATTTCCTCCTCCACCGGCTTGCTCAGGGCTCCCCAAGCAGCACACCCCCAAGCTTAACCCAGGACTCACAGCCACAACATACACATGGTAATAAACCGAGTTCTGCTTGATCTCCTAGCTGAGAGGCTCAGTGTGGCCTTGCGTGGGAGTCACCAGAGTGACCCGTGTGACCCTGCGCCCTGGGGTCTGTGCTAACCACTGGCCCAGAGTGTGAGGCTCCTGCTGCTGACTCTCCCCCCGCGCCTAACCCAGCTCCCGTGTAATCAACACAGTCTCTCGGAGAGCTAATTTGTACTTTCCTAGAAACACAACGGTATCTGGAGTTGATTAATAGAAAGTCAATCTTCAGTTGGGGAAAGAAATGTAGGAATTCTGGAAACCAAGGAGAACCCCTCGGGTATTTGGGGAACTCGAAGCTGAAACCATCATTTGTTTCCCACGCAACTTAGAGCAGAAGGAGCCTTAGGATCCTGGCGCTGACCCTGGGCGAGTCCCTCAGCCCCTCTCCAGCTCTACGTCTGCTCCTGTCAAAACTAGGTAACACCTGGGCAACCCTGCAAGGCCGTTTTTGAGCACTGAATTAGGTGAGTCCCAGTCCCCTGCCTGGGAAAATACGAAGTGACTATTGCTAACCAGATGGAAGCAGCCATTTGCAAGGATGCTGAAGCTGAAGTTCCAGTACTTTGGCCACCTGATGCAAAGAGCCGGCTCACTGGAAAAGACCTTGGTACTGGGAAAGATGGAGGGCAGGAGGAGAAGGGGGCGGCGGAAGACGGGATGGTTAGATGGCATCTCTGACTCAATGAAAATGAATCTTGGCAAACTCTGGGAGATAGTGGAGGACAGGGGAGGCTGACGTGTTGCAGTCCATGGGATCGCAAAGAGTCGGGCTTGAGACTGAACCACAAGTCATGTGGATACTGAGTTGGAATATCCCATAACCTTATTCACACAAGGTTTTAAGACACAGCTTCTTTAACCTTTGAGAGTGGAAAGCAGATGTTATACTCCAGTTTTCTGGAGGGATCACGGTCCTAGGGAGGCCATTTTCTGTGTCTCTCCTCCAAAGCAAAGGCAGGGGCACCCTGGAAACCTTCTACGTGCCATCTCAGGTTTCCCCACCAGGTGACGCTGTCGTACCACGAGAATCTTCAATTTCCCTACTGCAGAAAGAATTTGGACAGGACTTGGGTTGAAGAGCTTGATTCCTGTCCTTACCTCATCCTCGGTTTTTCAGTTCAGAGCAGTTAATTCCTCCTCCTCCAAACGGCCAAGTGGAAACCTGAGGCTCTGTCCTCCCCAGGAGTCCTCTCCTGTGCCTGTCTCTAAACTGTCCAGCTTCCTCCGGACGGCGGTCCCCTGTAGGGCACACTGATGGTCCAGGCGAGTGGAGGAGGGTCAGAGCCTGTGTGCGGGCTCCGGCTAAAGGTCATGATCAGCCTCCCCAGGACAGCTGGGAAACCCTCCCCTCCCTCCAGCAAGGAGGCCTAGGACCCCCAGAGGAATCTGCCTAGCGCCTTCATCCTGCTTTCTCAGAACCTCCGCCCGGTTTGCACCAGGCAGGTTCCTCCTAGGTTCTGGGGAGGCTGATGGGCCCAAAGAAGGGTCAGTGGGAACGAGGGTGAGGCTGTGCAAACATCATCGTCGCATATCTTGGAGGCTGGGGACGATAGAGTCTGATAGAGCTAAAGTGAGAGTCACTCAGTCGTGTCCGACTCTGCGACCCATGGACCATATAGTCCATGGAATTCTCCAGGCCAGAATACTGGAGTGGGTAGCCATTCCCTTCTCCAGGGGATCTTCCCAACCCAGGGATTGAACCCAGGTCTCCCGCATTGCAGGCGGATTCTTTACCAGCTGAGCCACCGGGGAAACTAAGATAGAGCTAAGTATAATTTTTAAACTGGATTCATCTGGATTTGAATGACCGTGTATTTTTTTTTTGTTTAATGACCGTGTATTAAGCTACCCTTTTTTGGCATCATCTCCTGCAATCTTTACAACAACCAAATGAAGAACCAAGGCTCAGAGAGGTTAGGTAACTACTCCAAGGTCACACAGCTAGTAAGTATGAGAGATTTGAACTTGGGGCTGCCCCACTCCAAAGTTTACCTTCTCAGCAGCATTGCACAGAGACTGGGGGACCCCATGACACCAGCGGGCAATCTCCTGCTATGTGACTCCTGGGGGTCAGTGCCGGGGCAGTCTGGGAACAAGTTTGTTATGGCCGGGAGGTCACAGCTGAGTTTCTGAGGCCACGTTGTGGATCCACGTCCCTCCTGATCCTCTCAGTTCAGTTCTGCCTCCGTACTTGGCTGTGCTCCACCCACTTCCCCACCAAGACTCCCTCACTCCACTGTGTCCAGTCAGCTCCTTCGCTCATTGCCTGCTCTTTGCCTGGCACCAGCCCAAAGGTGGTCGCAGCAGCAAATACCCCAGCCTCTGTCCCAGGCCCCCTGTGTTCCCGAGAGACGTTTCTCCTGGGTCTGTGCTTTCTAGCCTTTCTAGAATTTACTGCTCCACTCTGTATTAACTGCTTATAAAAGACAGAATCCCAGAACACAGCAGATGACACCGTAGACGTTTATCATCTCACACTTCCTGTGGTTCGGGATCCTGGTGTGGTCCAGCTGGGTTCCCGCTCAGTGTCTCTCACAGGCTGTTGTTAAGGACCTGACTCCTCTCGAGGTCCACAGGGATGGAGCCCTTCCACGCCCTCACATGGTCCTTGGTGGGTTCGGCCCCTCTGGGCTGCTGTTTGGAGGATGGCTCAACTTCCTGCCAGGTGGGCCAGCAGAAGACCAGCTGCCAGCCTCAGCCGGTCTCAGAGTGGGAGGCAGTGCAGATAACCCCCAGTGCCTTTTTGTGACCGGATGTTGCCACGACACCCCATCACTTTGCTGTCTTGTATTCTTTAGAATCAAGTCTTTAGGTGCAGCCCACACTTCATGGTAAAGCTGTGAGCAATGGGCAAGGGTGTGGCTGCAGGAAATGGGGGAGCATTGGGGTCATCTTAGAGGCTGCCCACCGCAGTTTGCCTTCTGGCCCTCAAAGATTCACATCCCTTTCAGATGCAAAGTACACTCAAGACCCCCAGGGTCCCATTCCATTTTCACATCAGCCCCAAGCCCATAATCTCACCCTCTGAATCGGATCTGGGTGTGAACAGGCCTCCAGGTGCGTCCAAATGCAGTTCGTCTTCATCTGTAGATGAAACGAGGAAGACACGTCCCCTGTCCCCTGAGCGCTGCAGGCGGGATGAGCACAGGACCATCGCTGCAGATGCTCCTGCTCAAAAAAGAGGGAAATTGGGGGCACACAGGAGGCGCTGGTCCATGGCAGCTCTGAAATGCAGTCGGGTAGGTGGTGATCATTTCTGGAATAGTTCTCCATGTCTCTCTTGGGTTCCTGAATCTGAGCCATCCTTCTTTTATTCATGAAAGGTAAGACGTGTTTGCAGCCAAATGGTTTTCTCCTTCTCTTGCCTGCTGGCCTCACTCCTTCTCTCTTTAAGGCTATCGCTGTGCTTTCAGTCCCAGCCAGCAGTTCTTCTGCTGCTGTGACTGGGGGAAGGACACACACAGGGCAGGGGGTGGGGCGTGCTCCATTGTTATGGTGATTTTTTTTTCTTAAGCTGGATAATAGGTACCTGGGTCATCACTGTATCACTCTTTAAATCTTTTGGTATGTCTTCAATATTTCATAATATTGTATAAAATATGGTATAAAATTTTATACCACAATATGGTATAAAAAAGAATATTTTTTGAAAGGAAAACTCAGGGCGTTGGTATATGACTAGAAAGACGGATCAACAGAAGTCCAGAAATAACCCAAGTACATAGGGAAATTAAGTCTATGATAAAGAGATTTCAAATGCTGGAAAAGTGACTGGCCTTTTTATAAATCATGCTGAAAAAAAATCAAATAATCATTCTTCATCCTATACTCAACAATAAACTCCAAACGAATTGGAAATATAAATGTGAAAAATAAAATCATACACATTCTAAATTCTAGAAGGCAACGTGAGTGAATTCCTCTATGGGGAAAAGTTTTTTCATTATGAATCAAAATCCAGATGTCTGAAAGAAAAGGTGAGTAAAATTGAACACATAAGCATTACAAAAGAAACTCTGCATACCAAAATGCACCTTATGCATTGTTAAACACACACACACACGCTCACACACACACGCTGCTAGAAAATACTTGTAATAAAGATCAGAAACACAGAGCCATTTTCAGGAAGGTATAAAGAATCCTTAAAGATGGAGCGGAAACAGGTGAAGATGGCCACGTTGACAGGAGTCTCATGTTTCATTCTCTCTGAACTCCTCCATAAGAACAGCCAGCACAACTAGATAGAGAAGCAGACAGCTGCAGGGAACACAATGAAACTGGTGGTGGAGGTTTAGTCACTCAGTCGTGTCCGACTCTTTGAGACCCCTTGGACTGTAGCCCGCCAGGCTCCTCTGTCCATGGGATTTTCCAGGCAAGAACACTGGAGAGGATTGCCATTTCCTTCTCCATGGGATCTTCCCGACCCAGGAAACAAACCCAGATCTCTTGCATTGCAGGCAGATTCTTAACCGGGAAGCCCTAATAAAACTGGGTCACAAGATATTCTTCAGAACTCAAAGTACAAGCAAATGGGAATAAGCCATTACCAGCGTGAAGACTCATGTGTTTCTGTGTCTGTGCAAGAAAAAGCAGAGCAAGTAAAGGAGCATCTGATGGACACAGGAAGAGGAAAATCCCAGGATAGCTGTGGGTTTTCACAGTAGAGCAGAGAAGCACGATTTGAGCGTGGGGGGCGGGCATTGCTGACCACAGCGGCTCATGACTGGAGTGGTCCCCGCTGAAGGCGGGTGGGCCCCCTGGTGCCCACTGACTCTCGAAGCGGACCTACCAGCGCTTTCTTCCAAAACAGCCTGTACCCAGGAGAAACATCTGCGAGTGGAATAAACATTTTTCAGAAGAGGGGCAATTGAGAAACATGAAGGAGAGGGTCTGCCTGTAACTGAAGAAGAGAAACATAGTCAGGAAATTTCAAAACCAAGCTTCCATATTAAAACAAAAACAAAAACATTTTACGTGAATAACAGAGAGAGAGCAAGCCCTGCGGATTAGAGAAGCTAGCGTGAGCCATGATTCCATCTCACTGGCCACGAAAACTTCACCACACACCAAAAGAGAAAAACAGAAAAGAACTGAAGAAAAATCCTGGGCAAGTTTGACCAGAAAAATCGAGGGGAAAAAACCCCAGCGCTCCTTAGAAAAAATGGGCAAAGATATGCACTATCCAAAAATATGTGCGACCAACACAGAAGAAAAATGCTCAACTTTATGCACAATGAAAACTAGAACAGGGAGTACTGTTTTCCACTCATGAGGCTGGCAGAATCTCAAAAGCTTGACAACACACCCTATTGCTGGCTGTGGAGGCTGCAAGGATCCAGCAAGGGGCAACTTCGAGGCGGGGAATTCAACACAATAAAGCCAAACCACAAACAGACACTCACAGCACACACTCTCGGTACACACAGCACGCACTCACAGCACACACACAATACACACAGCACACACTCACAGCACACAGCACACACTCACAGCACACAGCACACACTCACAGCACACACACAATACACACAGCACACATAGCACTGGGTGAAGAGCTTCTCCCCACATTTCTGTCCATCTGGAAAATAGAGTCTTTGCAGATGTAACCAACCTAAGCTAAGATCCTGGAGTAGGTGGGCCTTAAACCCAATATGGGTTCTAGTGTTCTGAGGAGAAGAGAAGAGGCACAGGCGCAGGAAGAAGACCATGTGATGAGGAGGCAGAGGCGGGTCTGTGAACCAGGGACGGCCAGGGGCTGGTGGCAGCGCTGGAGGCTAGAAGAGGCGAGGAAGGATTCTCCCCAGAGTCTTCCTAGAGAGCAGGGCCTTCCCAGCACCTTGTCTTTGGAACTCTAGCCTCCAGAACTGTAAGGGAATAGATTATTGTGGTTTAAAATCACATCTTTCTTCTTTTTTTGGCCCTGTTGGGTGGCTTTTGGGATCTTAGTTCCCCTACCAGGGACTGAACCTGTGTGCTTGGCAGTGAAAGTACAGAGTCCTAACCGCTGAACCACCAGAAAGTTCCCTAAAACCAGATGTTCTGTGGTACGAGGCAAGATTAATACTAGTACGTATGAGGCAGCCTGAGGCAATGAACGCAGGTACCCTTTGGCCAAATAATGCCTGTTCTAGGACCTGGAGACACACCTCCAATGATGCAGCAAATAATATGCACACCGTCTTGTTTGTTAAGGCCTTGTTTGTAACTGAATGCTCTCTGAATGCAGAAATGCAGACGATTGGTTGGCTAAACCAAGGCATATTCTCAACAGAAGGGTTTTTATAGGAATACAGCTATCAAAAGGAAAGAAGGATATCTTTGTGAGCTGCAGTCATTGACTCCAAAGATGTCCCCATCCACCCATTATTCCCAGGATGAGCCTACAGCTAAGGGCCCCCAGAATCTGGGCTGACCCTGAATCTTCCTTTGCCCGGTACAATTCAGAAGCTAAATATGCCCATTCTCTAAGAACACCAGTCTTCAAGAGGACTGGCAACTTCCACCGCCTCTCTCTTGCCTATCATACCAAAGATTGGGGGCAGACACGGGATACGCGCGGTGCACCGAAAGGCCATGATCAAAGGCACTGAAATCACGGTTTCTTTGCAGGTCTCATTTCCAGGGAAGGCGATGGGGCTTTCACCTCTTGTGGCTGGGGTGAGGGGGTTTTAAAAACATCCAAGTCCTGCATTCCCACTCTCTAGCACCCAAAGTGACCTTCCTCTCAGAAAGGCATCCACAGGTAGGGAGAGGCCTGGTCTCTGTAAGAACTGATGTCTTCATTGTGGGTTTTAACCCGTTTTTTAAAAGTCATTTATTTGTTTATTTTGGCTGTGCCACACCCTCGTTGCTGTGTGGGCCCTCTCTGGTTGGGATGGGTAAGGGCTGCTCTCTAGTCGCACTGCCTGGCTTCTTACCGCGGTGACTTCTCTTGTTGCAGAGTGTGGGTTCCAGACCTCTGAGACCGCCAGGCTCAGTAGCTGTGGTCCCCGGACTCAGCTGCTCCCAGGCATATGGGATCTTCCCTGACCAGGAATCAAACCCACGTCCCCTGTGTTGGTAGGCGGATTCTTAGCTACCGGACCACCAGGGAAGTCCTTTTGTTATGGGGCTTTAAAGGTAGTATTTTAGAGGACACTTCAGCCTTTGAGCGCTTGGCTAGAATGTATTCCTTTTCGAGGCTGGTCACTGCTAACGAGATGGTTCCTCTGACCTGCTCATCAGGGGCCTGGGTCTTCTGTTGCCACCATCCGTCGTCGTTGTCCTGAAAGCTCTGATGGGCCCCACCTCGTGCAGCCCTCCAACCTGTGCAGCTCAGACGCTGACGTTTCCTTCTCCTTCCCAGAAGTCTCTGGCAACTTTCCACGTGGTTTGACCTCTTTGAAGGGTTCAGCCCTTGCTGACATCAAGGGGCAGCTAGCAAACCGTTGCCCCGTTTGCCCAAAGGAAGAGCGAAATGTATTTTTATTTTTTTACAAACAGACTAGTTTCCTTTTAGAGCTACTGGATCTGAATTAGCTGGTGAGTGTTGAAATCCTCAGAAGAATTCACTGGGAAATGGCTCCTGATATTCAATAGCACATCCTGTGTTCCCCAGGCATGTGCCAACTTACAGGAACTTTTAATGTACTCCCTAACTGGGGTGATGAAGCAGGGTGAATTCTCTGAATTTCAGGGTGATGGGTACCTAGCTCTGGCAAAACAGATAGCCTTCAATGGCATATGATGCTGCTATTAAATAGGAGACTGGAGAAAAACAAAGTTATTCACAGAAAGTGGGAGGGCCAAAGAGCTGTTATGCAAATGATTATGGGGCTACAATGTTGCTGTTTGAACAAGTATCTGGTTACAGGATTTACATGTGAAGCCTTCCTGCTCTAGAGCCTGCAAACACCCAAAGGGATGTCAGTAGCTGGTTGTGTAATAAAGAATCTGCTTGGCCTTTATCTTTGTTTCCCAGGAGGTAATCTCTAAACCTTTGGAATTTCCTGAGTGGTGGGAGGGTCTTTGTTATTCATGGTGGGCCTCTTAGACCACACCTGCTAGTTTATGCCAATGAGTGACTCACGGGGACCCCAGATATTTTATCTTTATGAGATGACTCAGGATGCAGGCTGGCCAGGCCAGAAAGACCGGCGATGTGATTAGAGAGTTGGAACTTTGATCCGCATGCTGTCAGCCCAGATCTTGTGCTGACAGGGAGGGGCAGGATGTGGGGGTCAGTCACGCAGGTGGTGATTCCATCAGTCACGCCTCTGTAATGAAACCCTGATGATAAACTCGGGATTCGGAGGCTTGGGGGAGCTGGCTGGGCTGGGAGCACTGTGTGGACTGTCACACAGCAGCGACAGGAGGGTGCCGTGTCCCTGAGATATGGAAGCTTCGCGTTTGGAACGCTCCCACGCCTAGCTTGGTCCTACGGGTCTCTTCCTTGGGCTGGTTCTGAGTTATTTTCTTTTGCTATAATAAAGCCGTCCCTGTAAGTGCAGCATTGTCCTGAGTTCTGTGTCACTTAGCAAATTATCAATCCTGTGGGTGTCCATAGGGACCCCCACATTTGTGGCCAACTGGTCTGAGTTGGGAGGTAACCTTGGGGACCCCTAAACTTGCAGGTGGAGTCTGAGTCTTGACTGACTTGATGGTGGAAGACTGTGCCCTTTAGTTGGTTTGGCAAGGCCTGGGAGGTGGGGATGAGGAACTGTTGTTGCTGAACCTCTAAGTCATGTCCAACTCTTGTGACCCCATGGGCTGTAGCCCCCCAGGCTCCTCTGATCATGGGATTTCCAGGCAAGAATACCGAAGTGCGTGAAGAACGGCCAGCTGAAAAATGCGTAGTACAGAGGCTGGGGAGGTCTGGCCGGCAAGGGCTGGGAGTGAGACCCCAAAGGCAGGAGGCTTGGATCGTGTAGGGCATCGAGGCCGCCCTGACGCTTCACACTGGTCAGGCTGTAGCCACTGGCTGGGCCCTGGGCCTCATCCACATCAGACTCGATACCCAGCGCATCCTGTTTCCCCCGTTTGAAGATGAGGATTCAGAGGCCCTGATAAGACTCTTCAGTCATACGCTTGTCCTCAGTAGAGCTGGAGCTTTACTATATTTCTTTATTATGATTAAATACATCAAAGACAATTCCACATAAATAATACACAGTTTGCTGTTTTAAAGTGTGTAACTCCGTGGCATTAAATACACCGGGCTTCCCTGGTGGCTCAGCAGTAAAGAACCCCCTGCCATGCAGGAGACATGGGTTCGATTCCAGGGTGGGCAAGGTCCCCTAGAGAGGGAAGTGGCAACCCGCTCCAGTATTCTTGTCTGTGGGAAATCCCGTGGGCAGAGGAGCCTGGCGAGCTATAGTCCGTGGGGTAGCGAAAAAGTAGGACAACACTTAGCAGCTGAACAACAGGAAGTACATGCCTCATGCTGTGTGATGGTGATCACTATTTCCACAATCTTTTCATCACCCTGTATAGAAATACAAAGTCTGTACCTGTTCAGCTATGACTCCCCACCGCCTACTCCCTAGACTCCCGTTACCTCCGATCTACTTTCTATAGAAAAAGAGGCTCTGCGAGGCAATGCCTTGCATCGAACAAATCAATTGCGCTCGCACCCCACCCCCATCCTGGGTGGGAGGGGAGGGGACAGATGTCAAAGCTTTGACTAGAAGCTCCCACGATAAGAGGCAAGATAGAGGGAAAGGGATTCATTTTCTCACACCGTTTATAATCGTATTTGTACTTTTCTGTGTCAGGTTGGACTTTTTGTGTGGGAAATCCCAACTGAACTGTCAACCTAAAAGGAATTGGGCACGAGGCATGGAGAAGCCGAGTCTGGGTGTTTTAGGCAGGTTTTCTGAGTGGGGGCTTATGCAGCCAATGAACCCGGCTTCCCCCCTCCCATGGGGACTCAGTTTCCTCTGAGCTGGGACCCTCGCAGGACAGCCCTGCCCTCAGGTTAGCAGTAGCCCCAGCCTCAGGTTCAAGGGCAGCAGGAGCCCATACCACTGGGTCTGGGGCTAGATAGGCTGGTCACCGCGGAGATACTGTGAGGCTCTGATTGGCTTAGACCCAGGTCACGTGATGGACTCTGCCCAGAGCCCATTAGGGCTCAAAGGCTGGCTGTGTGTGGGTTTCTGGCTGAAATCTGGAAGGAGCCACTGGTTGGAGAGAGTGAATGTCAGGGGTCAGAACCGACAGAAACTGACCAGTGATCACTGAGCCCAGACTCAGGGTTGGTGAGTGGCTCAGTGAGTCAGCCTGCGTAAAGGGCTTAGAACTACCTGCTTGCTTCTCAGCAGACATCAGCTAGTGCTGCTATTTGCCAGGCAGCATTCTCAGCTCGTAAGTCACACGGTTATCATTTTAAACTTACCACTGCCTCATGAAGCGGATCTTACTTTCCTCATTTGACAAACAAGGACACCAAGACTCAGAAAGGTTAGGCAGCATGACTGAGGTCACACAGCCAGTGAGAGATGGAACCAAGATTTGAATCCTGAAAGTTCCGTTCCAGAGCTTACTTGCTTGTAGAGGGGATCCAAGAGGGAAGCCCATTCTTTGCATGTGGACCATCTATGATAGTATAAATTTGGTTCTCTCAGAAGCCAGTTTTCAACCCGCTTTTAATTTGGAAACCCTTTAAAACTACATTAATGCTTTTAAGATACTATTCTAAAATGCCTGAGATTTAGCAATACCTCGCTATTACTATGGGCTTCCCTGGTGGCTCAGTGGTTAAAAAAAAAATCCACCTGCCAATGCAGGAGATGTGGGTTCAGTCCCTAGGCTGGGAAGATCCCCTGGAGAAGGGAATGGTGACCCACTCCAGGATTCTTGCCTGGGAAATCCGGTGGACAGAGGAGCCTGGTGGCCTACAGTCCACAGGGTCACTAAGAGTCGGATGCGACTTAGTGACTAAACCACAGCAAGCCTATTACTACTGTAGCCAGAAAGAGTTAACATAGCTTCAAACCTTTGCAACTTAACAATGAGGAGTTACACTCCCAGAAAGTATAAATCAATGAGTAATGGGAATCTGGATTAATTCCCAAAATAAAGCTGTTATCCTAAGGATTTATGAAGAGAGGAATAAAAGACATTTAGCAGAATCTCCAGAGACAGATATGAGACACGAAAATCAAACTCTGCAGCACTTTAAATGTTATTTATCACATCTCTCTCCCCTTTGTGGTCCAGCGCCTGGCACTCAAGCCTGCGATTGTGTTGTTCTAAGTGGGAAGGATCACAAGTGGCTGCCTTCACGTGGAGGTGGGAGGACAGGGAAGATCAACGAGGAAGAGATGATTCACAGACGTGGACGCACAGCGCAGGGGGTGATGGCCAGTCTGGCTCAGGCTCTGTGCTTAAGACTTTGCATGGGAGCTCCGCATCGTTTCCATGAAACAACCCAGAGGAAGCAGGGACATTAAACCACGTGTTGCTCTCTGCTCTCTAGGGATGGGAGTGCCTCTGTGGCCAGAGGGCTCTGCACGGGGCAGCTGTCAGCTGAGTGGCTGGCCACCACACGCGGTGCCTGGGAGGACAGGAGGCTTTGCCCCCTTCTATAAGGAGTGTGGCCTGGCTGTGGGCAGACGGAGGCCCACACACCGGGGTCCTCCCGGGTATGTCCCGATCTCTCTCCCAGAGACCACCTGCAGCCATGGAGAAGGAGGTGCTGACCCCCTCGGCCCCATGAGCAGAGGTGCGAGCAAGGAGAGCCCCTGTGAGTTTACCAGAGATGCCCGCACACCAGTGATGGAGGGGTCCTTGCTGGGTTGCTAGGGCTGCCTCCATTGGAGAGGAGCTACAAGCTGGTAGAAATGGCAAGGACTTACTCAACAGGGTCATGATGTCTGGGGAAATTCACAAGAAGTGCATTTTTAACCTCCTGAGCCTCAGTCTCCTCATCTGTAAAATGGAGGAAATAATCACTACGCCACAGAGTTGTTGGGGCGGGGGAAGAATCCTGAGGGGCCAAGTGTCAGATACGGAGCCAGGCCAGCGTCCCTGGCCCACATCTGAAGTCACCTCGGGTGCCCCCCGCCTACAGGATGGTCTGAATGTGGAGGGAAGGATGGGGTTCTCTGGTGGGTGGTGGTTTTGAGTCAAAGCAGGCCTGAGTGGCTGCAGGGGGGGTGGGCGCCGTGCAGGGCGATGGTCTCAGGTGTGGGGCAACCTGAGGAAGCGGGGACACAGAGAAGGTGATGGGACTCCTGCGCCCTGGTCCAGGGTTGTAACCCTGCCATCGGTCTTAATCCCAGAAAGCGGGGTGAGCCTGCGGGGCAGGTCTGGGGTGGGCCTGAGCCTGCAGGTGGGGAGGTTGGGTGTGTTTGTCTAGGCTCAGCCCTTGTCCTGAAGCCTGGGCGTCGCGGCTGTGCTCTTGGGAAAATTCATGAGTCTGACCACAGGGGGGCGCTCGGCACCAAAGGATTCTGATCCAGTCTCCGCTTCGTCCCCAGACGGAATCTGCTTTTAAATTAATCCTCGATACAAACACAGCAATAGGAACAAAAGAAAGTTGAGCTTTCCTGGCCTGGGCGTTCTTTCCTTCTCTTCCTTTCTCTGTATTTCCAGCTTGATTTGGACAACCTAACCCTATTGTTGTCCCAAGGTCTAGTTCAGAACGGGGGGGAGGCCAGTCCTGAACTTGGCCAGGAAAGAGACGCTCCACCTTCAAAGTGACCTGAATACACTGATGAAGCCGCAGAACACCCCACCATGTGTGGTTTCCTGGGTGGATAAATGTTTATCACCCCCCCACCCAGAGGACCGTCAGAGTCAGACAGGCCAGCCTTGGGAATATGAATTTAGGATTTTGTCCTGAACTGGAAATTCCAGAGGTAGGGATAAATTTGGTTTTATGCAAAAACTATTCTGTTTCTGCATGTTTGCATATTTTAGCTTTTCCGTGTCACCCTGTCCTCCTTGGCATCTCATGCTCCGCATGCGTGATCATACGTCCCGTTTGCTCTCAGGATCCCATGGCACAAGCAGTCTCCTTCAGCCTCCAGAGCTGGGTGCTGTGCAGGGCCCAGTGTGCTGCCTGGGGATGTGGCATGGGGCGTGGGGGTGACAGGACTCTGCAGGGACAAACTGCTCCGCACAGGGAACCCAGGCCTTTGCAAACAAAGGTGTTTAGCATCCTTCTGGAAAGTCCCATGAAAAGCAAATCGTTGCAACATTTTTTCCTCTTGTTAGTCTCGTGGTGTGTTGGATGTGTATGTAAATAAAATATTAATTTCAAGAGCTGTCTCGGTGATCCTCACTGCATTCTCCCTGCTTTTTGTGGACAAGGGGAATGCCTTTGGTGGGCGTTTGTAAGGTCCAGCCTGCCATTGGTGAGCTTTGGTCCCAGGCCTGTTCAATCTGGGCACCATGATCACAGACAGAATGTGTGGTCATTCAGAAGACTCAGCCCTTCCTCTCCCCAGGACACACCGGACTCACCTGGCCATTGGCTGGGCGCTGATGCAAGGGATGTAGATGATAGATCAGGGGTAAAGAAGCACATGCTTACATTATACAACTGTCTGAAGGTCACCTGAGATGAAGCTCCAATACTTTGGCCACCTGATGCAAAGAGCTGACTCATTGGAAAGACCCTGATGCTGGGAAAGATTCAAGGCGGGAGGAGAAGGCGGCAACAGAGGATGAGGTGGTTGGATGGCATCACCAACTCATGGACATGAGTTTGAGTAAAGTTCGGGAATTGGTGATGGACAGGGAGGCCTGGCGTGCTGCAGTCCATGGGGTCACAGAGTCAGACACGACGGAACGACTGAACTGAACTGAAATGATAAGTGGAAGAAACATGGCAGCTTTTGAAAAAAGATTTCTTCTAGCAGTGAACTCAAGATATATGTATCTTGATGGGAATATATACCTTTAATTTACTATAAGTTCTGCTTCAACTCCCAACAATGAAGAGATGAGTTTGTGCATATCAGAAAATGAGCAGTGGGCACCTGTTAAACAGACAACACTGAAAAATACCCAGTGACCTGGAATGATGTTCTGAAATGAAAACAGCAAGCTAAAACCAGTGAATTCCCCCAAACCGGGGGGCAGAGGGAACGTCAAGTGGAGGCTTCAGGCTCACAGCACAGTTCTGTGCTTAAGTCACAATAAATGTTTTGTATTAAAAAAAAATAGTGAATTCAGAATATAATAACAAGCTTTATAAAAATATTACTAGTGGTTGTCTGTGTTTGGATTTGAATTATGGATGATTTTAAATTTTTATTCTTTTTTAAAAATAAAGATGCTGTCAGTTCAGTTGAGTCGCTCAGTCCTGTCTGACTCTTTGCGACCCCATGGACTGCAGCACGTGAGGCCTCCCTGTCCATCACCAACTCCCAGAGCTTACTCAAACTCATGTCCATTGAGTCAGTGATGCCATCCAACCATCTCATCTTCTGTTGTCCCCTTCTCCTCCTGCCCTCAATCTTTCCCAGCATCAGGGTCTTTTCAAATGAGTCAGCTCTTCGCATTGGGTGGCCAAAGTATTGGAGTTTCAGCTTCAGCATCAGTCCTTCCAATGAACACTCAGGACTGATCTCCTTTAGGATGGACTGGTTGGATCTCCTTGCAGTCCAAGGGACTCTCAAGAGTCTTCAACACCACAGTTCAAAAGCATCAATTCTTTGGAGGTATTTGGTACTTTAAAAATATTATCCAAACCCCCAGCTAAGGGCTAGGGCTCTCATAACTGTCAAGACACCCGCTGCTCATCAGCGATGAGGCAGAGTGCCCCCTCTTGGACACGGGGTGGTTTTGTGCCCTCTCCTTGCTGCTGCGTTTCCCCGGATCCCATGACAAGGAAGTCCCGTCTCCCCGACCCTCACCTGGGGCCCCGGGTCCACCCCTCCCTTACGCCGTTCATTCTGGCAGAGGCGTGAGGGTTCGCAGATCTGACATCTTCCAGGGGTGGAACTGAGATGGATGAGGACCCAGGGGTGTGCCGGCCGACCTGAGCTGACAGCCCTCACCAGGCCCCTCTTGGCAGGGGCTGGCCTGGGCTCGCCTCCAGTCTGGGCTTGCCCAGGGCCCCCTCCTCTGCTGTTTCCCAGGCGGCAGGCAGGTTCTCCCTGGTTCCAGCCCCTGGCTCAGCGCAGATGCCTGCAGACTCGCCATCGGTGAGATTAATTAAACGGTGTCCATGGACCCATAACACCAGGCGTGAAGCAGACCCATTGGCACGCAGCTGCACTGGGTAAATTCTTCCCCCGTCACGTGGCTCGGTGAGGTTCTACAAACACAGACCCTCATCTGTTAACTACGCTTTTGGGTCATAATATGATCTCCTTGCCAGTTATCTGGGGTTTTAGCAAATAAATTATTTCACCTCTAAGGTTTTGGGCTCCTTTCTTATCTGACCATAGAGAAAAAAACTTGGCAAGAATCCAGCCATGACTGGCCACCTTCATTTCATCCCATGAGCCCAGGATCATGTAATAAAACTCTGTTTCTCCGCTTATGGTTTCTGTTGCTTAATGAAATGGGCATAATATGGCTCAGAGGTTTGGCCTTATCTGATGGGCATTTGAACTCTACGTAGTCCCTGGATTTCATATATTCCAGCGGCTACCATTATTTCTGAAAAACTGAAAGTCAGGCTTGGTGATTAGGGCATCATCTTAACAAGCAGTTTTGTTTATTTATTTTTTTAAATCGGCAGCACTGCATGGCATGTGGGTTCTTAGTTCCCTGACAAAGAATCAAGCCTGCACCCCCTGCGCGGAAGGTATTGGAAGTGCAGAGTCTTAGCCACTGGGCCACCTGGGAAGTCTCCAGATGTACTCCTAAACATTCCTTAGAATCGTTGGGCAGCTGTCTTCCAGTTAAGACTGAGGTAACCTTTAATTAAACTCCTATTTTAGGGCCAGGGTTAGAGATTATTAAGAAAATTTCTCATCTGTATTTACTATATCCATTACCTGTATATCTTTTCTACCATGTCTTTGAAATCTCATATGAATTTTATCCTTACATCTCAAGGCTAAATTTTCATGTGAAAGACTTGCTCTGCATTTAGGCTTCCTGAAACTGAAGAGGTAGATTCACAGAGTGTTAGTCATTCAGTCGTGTCTAGCTCTTTGCGCCCCATGGACAGGAGCTCCCCAGGCTCCTCTGTCCATGGGATTCTCCAGGCAAGAATACTGGAGTGGGTGGCCATTCCCTTCTCCAGGGGATCTTTTGCAACCCAGGGATCGAACCGCATCACAGGTGGATTCTTTACCAGCTGAGCCGCAAGGGAAGCCCAAGAATACTGGAGTGGGTAGCCTATCCCTTCTCCAGTGGATCTTCCTGACTCAGGAATGCAGGCTCTCCTGCATTGCAGGCAGATTCTTTACCAACTGAGTTATAATTAAAGTAAAATATAATTTAAAAACCAACCACATGTTCAGTATGCAATAGGATTGTTATAGATGGCTGGTACTTACCATACTGGACTTGTGGATTTAGAGTCTAAATCTAAAGACCCTGTGTTTTGCTTCTGAAGACCGCGTGGTAACAGCGGTGGGACTTGTGTATGATAACTACCAATAGGGACCCTGAGGAGGAAGCTTTATAGAAATATTTGCCCAATGGATCATTTTGCCAAGAGAGGTTGGACTTAGGAAAAGTATCAAAACCCGGGAGGCCCCATTCCATATGTGTTTTGTCCCGGAATTGCTGTCTTGAATTGCAGAGACCCTCTCCCACTCTCAACATCTGTCCCTTCTACCTATAACTCCCTCTAACCCATAACTTACTTTATTGACGGCTGATTCCACTTCAGGTAGAGTGACACATGCTGCAGGCAGAAATCATTTTTTAGCCTTTGATCCTGAGGCCAGGATTCTACTCTGGGCAAGCTGCGTAAACTTGACATTACTTTCTGATCTTTAAAATTCTTGCAAAATCTTCATGTGCATGCAAAACTTGGGCTTAGAACAGAAAGCTTTCTGCCTAAGCCCCTCAGAAGCTTTCTCTTGAACAGTTGCCCACGTCTGAGCCTTTGAGCAGGGCCTTTTTCATTTGTGTTTGTTATTGGAACGCCTTGGATGAAACATTTAGAAGCATGCCTCTCACGAGACGGTAGCTCACCCCTGAACGCTCATGGTATGGTTTGCTCATCATGGACCAGTCCCAGCTGCTGCCCCAGAGAATCCACCCTCGGTAATTGTTGTAAGGGTGTTTGAGGCCCTCGTGACTTCAAGACTTGGATATTGATGGTGGGGCGAGGCCTGGGAATTAAGGTGTTTCAACTGCTCTGTAATAAGGGAGGTTCACGTGTTTAGGTGGGGTGGGCAGTGTGAATCGTTTCTGAATCATCTTCCTTGCCTTCTGTGTGTGTGTATGTGTATGTATGTGTGTCTGTGTATATGTGTTTATATGTGTGTGTCTGTGTATGTGTGTTTGTACGTGTTTGTATACATGTGTGTAAATGTGTATATGTGTGCATGCATGTGCATGCTTAAAAAGGGATGACAAAAGAGGACCCTATGAGAGAGGTTGGGTTCAATCAGCCCTGCTGACTAGTTGACCCACTGGTAATCCAATACCCCAAATTAGCCCCTTTTGCTAAGTTTGCTAAGTTGCTTCAGTCATGTCTGACTCTGTGCGACCCCATAGACGGCAGCCCACCAGGCTCCCCCATCCCTGGGATTCTCCAGGCAAGAACACTGGAGTGGGGTGCCATTTCCTTCTCCAATGCATGAAAGTGAAAAGTGAAAGTGAAGTTGCTCAGTAGTGTCCAACTGTCAGCGACCCCATGGACTGCAGCCCACCAGGCCCCTCTGTCCATGGGATTCTCCAGGCAAGAGTACTGGAGTGGGGTGCCACTGCCTTCTCCAAATTAGCCCCTATATCTATGCAATTTTATAATTTCCTCTGTAAGAACAGAAGGTAGCACTTGGCCCTGCTCCAAACTCCTAATCATCTCTGGGATGCAAAGAGGGATAGTGTTTTTCTCTACTTCTTTTCTGGTTTATTTGTCTATTTCACCACAGCACAGGAAGGTGAACAGAGGCCCAAGCAAAGCTTCTTCTCCTTCACCCTTCAAAATAATGCCTTACCATGTTCTTCCTGCTTGGATTTTGCCACTGAGCATCTTTTGGCCTCTAATGAGTTGCAGACTTCAGTCAGGGGCCCTCTCCATTATCAACAATCCTAGGTACAACACCCCACTCCCAGATCCCAGTCTCAGGCTTTCTTTCCCAACATCCACAGGAATCCCCTTGCCCTTGATCTTTCTTATGAAATATTTTGAAGACTCTGATGTATTAACTCCTTAATCTCTCCCTAATTCTCATTTTTTTGGCAATGGACATTTCAGTCAGTTCAGTTCAGTCGCCCAGTCATGTCTGACTCTTTGCAACCCCATGGACTGCAGCAGGCCAGGCCTCCCTGTCCATAACCAACTCCCGGAGCTTACTCAAACTCATGTCCACCGAGTCGGTGATGCCATCCAACCGTCTCATCCTCTGTCGTCCCCTTCTCCTCCCTCCTTCAATCTTTCCCAGCATCAGGATATGGACCTGATCCATACGATGGACCTTTAGTCTTTTGCAAAAGCCCTCTTCCTTCACAAGTATTACCCTCTGGACCAAGGGGTGTTCTGGAGCCCATGTTAGCATTCACTGTTGTATGCACCAACATTTTGCTGTTTGCTTTCAGATGGAGCTGCCAGATTGGCACATAAGCCCACAAGATGCCCAGTTAAATTTGAATTTCAGATTAGCAAAAGAGTAAATTTTTGAATAACTATGTACCAAATTTTGCATAAAGCAGTTACACTAAAAATTACTTGTTGCTTATCTGAAATTCTAATTTAATGGGGCATCTGTATTTAATTTGGCAACTGCACTCAGAGCCACTCCCTGCCTTTTCCCTGATCTGCTGTACCCCACTGGGATTCCATCTCCCGGCTCTCTTGCCCTCAGGGTCCTGGACAAGTAGGTTTGGTGGGCAGGCGGCCAGGAAGAACCAGGCTCTGTGGCCCCTCCCTTCTTCCGTGGCATCTCCAGCCACAACCAAGCTTTCTCAGGGCTCCAGCTCTGGCCGGATCCACCTGCCACCATTGCCGTTTCCACCGAGTGGCCGGATCCTGGGCGGCTCTTGGTTTCCCCTCATGACCTCCTTGCCCTGGGAGGAGCTGCCCTCTGTTTTCCATCTCTACCTCGCCTGCTGTCCCTGTTTAAATGCTCTGCTTTCCTGGGACCTGTTTAAGCCATTTCCTGTATTGCATTTCCTCTGTTGGAAGTACCTAGAGTGGGCTCCGTTTTCCTGAGAAGTCTTTGATTGGAGAGGCATATTGACAATTTATTCTTTCCTTTATTTCCTCCCCCCTCCTCTTTTGTGCTTGGTTGCTTTCACCTGAGAGACTGATCAGTTGCAGGCCTGGGCACAAGTCATTATTGCCAATACCGATATTGAAGTGCCAAAGTTGCTTCTCTATGAGGGTAAGTGAATTCAGGGCATCTTTAAAGTAACACTGCTGTTGCTCACTTGCACTTAAACCCTGTTGACAGTCAGGAGTGAGTGTCTGTTGAGTTGGTCAAGAAAGAGAAAAGAGATGGAGAGTTCCTGCTGCAGAGCAGTAAGAGAATGTCGTGAGCGCCAAATGCAGATTTCTGTTTCTTTCCTGATAGTGTGTCCAGATGGCTTGTCCTCACCAATCCACAACTACAAACTAAACCACGTTTTCAACAAGTCAAACATGGATCTCTTGAGAGACCCCTGATAGCTCAATTATTGGAAAGTGGTCCTCCTCCAATTATTTCCAAGTTACATTGACAACAACCAAAGTAGCTGCCCCAAGGCATCACAGAGATAGGACAGTAACTTTTAATAAGGACTTATGGAATTAGGGGCTCCCTGGTGGCTCGGCAGCAAAGAATGTCCCTGCCAATGCAGGAGACACACGTCTGACCCTTGGGTCAGGAAGATCCCCAGGAGAAGGAAATGGCAACCCATTCCTGTATTCTTGCCTGGAAAATCCCATGAACAGACGAGCTTGACGAGCTACAGTCCATGAGATCACAGAGTCAGACATGACTGAGCAACTAAGCAACAGCAATAAATGGAACTTTGGGGGATAATGGAAGGACAACGACCACAAGAAATGCTCAGAGCTGCTACCAATGTTCCCACCTTCAGAGTCCAGGCTCTGCATCAGAGTCCAAGCCAGGTCAGCAGAAATGCCGACAAAGAAAGGATGCAATTGCTCGTTTGCTATTCCCAGAACTATCTCTTCTTTTTACATCGAACAGTGTGGCTCCCTGTGGTCTTCCAGGGTAACAGCACATGTACTCACAGGAGTATAGTCTAGCCCTGCCTCACCCAACAAGGTAATGTGTGATAATAGTCTTAATATCCACTCATGTGTCAGGGTGTTAGTGAACTTTAAGTAATAGTATACAGTAGATGTCAAGTGAATTATATTCCTTGCGATAGTCCTGGGATTTGCATACAGATCTTCCCAAGTCTTTGAGATTTTCTATTCCTGTTAAAGTTGAGTGAGAAAGATGTACACACGTGCACACACATGCACATGCGTGCACACACACACACACACACACACACACAGTCATCTCCCTAGAAGCAAGACAATGATCAGAATTTGCATGCATAGTTTGTTCTAAATGAATATTTACAAAAGAATTTTTCCATAGGGAAATATTTTGCAGCAATGTACTTTTAGAACTCTGCTTATGCTTCTAAAAACATCTCATCACTCAGAACAATATACCTCTTCGGAGCTGTATTATCTTGAATATTTCTTTCTTGGAAGAAGGCCTTCTTTTCCCCCAGGAAGTCACCTCAGTGAGCTTTTTAATTATATAAATGGCAGCAGAGAATCTGAAACCCAAGGGCAAATGCAAATATTCTTGATAGCAGTAGTTACCAATAATCTAAATGATAGTTGTTTTAAATTGTGAAATAATTTGAAGGTACAGAAAGAATATAGTTCATTAATAAACCAGTCATCAGATTTAAGTAATGCTAATTTCTTAATAGTTTTACATGCTTGTTTCATATTTTTATTTTTTTAAAATAAGACATTACAGATAAAGTTTTTTTCTAAGAATTTTTTTTCAATGTGGATCATTTTTAAAAAGGTTTTGAAAATTGAATTTGTTACAGCACTGTGTCTGGTTTACATTTTGGTTTTTTGGCTGTGAGTCATGCGGGATCTGAGCTCCCTGACCAGGGATCGAACTCACACTCCGCTGTGTTGAAAGGCAAAGTCTTAACCACTGGACCACCAGGGAAGTCCCACAGATAAATTTTAAGCCCTCTTTTTATTACTTCCTGGTTTTGTCCCCCAATTATCTCCTCCCTGAGGCATCATAATCCTGACATTAGCTTGAGTTTTCATTATCCACACTTTTATGCATTTAGTATACAAAATCCATACACAGGGTAAATTTGTGTATTTTCAAACTATGTAAATGGTTTCAGGCAGAATATCTTACTTTTAAAATCTGATGTTTTTCACTCAATATTTAGTTTCAAGATAGACATTAATGGGCATAAACTTAATTTTTACTCTAGTTCATTTCTTAAAACTGCAATATTCTATTCCGTCAAAAGAGCTTTTTATTCTTGCCAAGGTGGAAACACAGGGACTGGATTTACCCTCTTGCCTGAAACAACCAAAAAGCAGACAAAATATAAGAAATGATGGCTTTTAAGACGCTGGACTTTGGATGATGAAAGCCAGTGCTCCTGTGAGACAAGAAACCGATAACTGTCCAATTTCGCTGCCTTGAGAGTTACAGTCCACGTGCAGGGCAGGGGTGACCCAGCAGAGCTCCATCACTCCTGAGTTGAGAAGTCAGAGCTGGCAGTCCAGGAAAATCATGGTGCTCACATGTCAGAATACAGAGGAGCAAGGGCTTCGTAGAGAGAAAACTCCAGAGATGAAGAGAGTCACTCTTGACAATTCAGCTGAATGTTCCCTGGCGCATGCATTTAAGGAAAGCTGTCTTGGGAAAGAACCATCCAAAAGGATTAGTGGTAAGACTGCCTGCTGCTACCACAGTCAGAGAAGAGTACCTCCTCTCACTAGCCAGACTGGAGAACTGCATGACCCACAAGATGTTTGGCTGGAGCACAGAGGAGGGGCTCACCTTAATTGATGGGCAATAAATTAGAACTAGCCTGAGCATTGCTCTCTTCCCACCTAGAAGATCTTAAAAGCAAGATCCAAAAGGATCAAGCTGTTTCCAAGTAACTTAGCTGTATCTCAGGATAAAGCACAATAATTTTGATAGAGATACAAAGTTCAAGAGCAGGCATGCAGAGAAGCTGAGAATTGTGGCCAAAAATGGAGTTAAATCAATCAACACTTGTATATCTATGGCTGATTTATGTTGATGTATGGCAAAAACCATCACAATATTATAATTATGCTCCAATTAAAATAAATAATTAAAAAATAAATGAATAAGAAAGGTTGAAAAAATAAAAATTGACACAGAACTGACACAGGTGTTAGATATTAGACAATAGCATTTGAGTACAATTATAACGGTATTCCCTATGTTTAAAACTTAAGCAGAGACATGAAAAGTAAAAGACGACATAAATCAAACTCCTTGAGGTGAAAACTATATTGGATGGAATTAACACCATAGTAGATACTACAGAAGAGGTTGGTCAATTTAAAGGCATAGCCATAGAAATAATACAGAATGAAACACACAGAGAGAAAAATAATGAAGAAAATGAACAGAATATTGAGTAGTGAGCAGCTACATGGAAACTAATGCACTTGTAATGGGAATCCCTAAAGAGGTGGGGACACAGAGATGGTAGGACGAATAATAACCTCCAATTTTCTCAAATTGGCTGAGAATTATAAATCCACAGATCCAAGAACCTCAGGCAACCCCAAGCACAGGCAACATGAAGAAAAGTATACGAAGACGTATGAGTCAAATTGTTCAAAACCAATGACACAGAGACATTTAAAAAGCAGTCAGGCAAAGTAACAAGAGAAAAAGCCAAAGAAGATAAAAGGAGGAAAGGTCTGGATGATAGCACATTTCTCACAAGAAACAATGCAAGTGAGAATGCCCCAATGACTTATTGGAGCAACATTTTTAATGTTTGGAAAGAAAAAAAATTGCCAACCCTGAATTCTTTACCCAGTGAAAATATGTCTCAAAAATGATGGTGAAATAAGGACTTTTTCAGAGCAAGAAAGTGATTTCATGAAGTAAATCTCTTATAAGGGGCTTGTCCATTTCTCTACTGGGGGATAGTTAGGTGCTTTCCTTTTCTTTGCATGTTGCACAATGCTGAAATGAATACAGATATATTAATCTTTTGTCCACATGATATTTTTCTAGGGTGTGTGCCTAACAGGAGAATTGTTGGGTCATCGGCAAGTGGATCTTTGGTTTTATTTGTTTTGTCAAGGTGTCTGCCCGGGTACCTGCAGAGCCCGCATGTCAGCACTGGGATTGTGAGATTTAATTTTTTCTTTTCTAATGCATCTGGATGTTCTGTTCATTGTGTTGGTCTCTTTGCCTGTCTTTGCTCCTGTATAATAATGTGCAGTTACATAGATTTATAATAAATTTCATTATCTATTTAATAAGAGCATCTATTTAATAGCAACTGTGTATCAGTTGTTTTTGGGCTGCCATTATACAATACCACAAGTTGGTTTAAGCAACAGAAAGTTCTGAGGCCAGAAGTCCGGGATCAGGGTGTTGCCTCCGTTGGTATCTTCCGAGGCTGCAGGGGGAATATGTGTTCCAGGCATCTCTCCTCCACCTGTCGATGGACACCTTTTTCCTCCGTCTCCTATCATCTACTCTCTGTTCACATCTGTGTCCAAATTTCCTCTTTTTATAAAGATGACAGTCATATTGGATTCGGGTCCAATCTAACGGCTTCATTTTAACTGCCTTTCTATAAAGACTCTTTCCCCAAATACGGTCACATTCTAAGGTATCAAGGGTTAGGGCTCCAACAAATGAATTTCAAGGAGAATAATATCTCTTCCCCTAGTTATTCACCAAAACAGAATTCTAGAATAAGATTTTTCCATCCCACCAGGAAAAGTCCTCTCATTAGAATTGGATCAGATTGACTTTGGGAAAAATGATGAATTTGTGATACTAAGCCATCCTTTTCATAAACAAGTATATATAAGCCTTTATTTGAGGGTTCTTTTTATGTCTCCCAATAAAGTTGCAAATTTGCTCCTGCTGGCCGGGCATTAATCTCTTTCCCATGGCTTACTACCATGGACCCCACCCCACCCTGGAGTCCACTCAACCTTTGTCAAGAAACTCTTGCCTGCAAGCTTCTGGCTCTTGTGTAATTAACCTCATTTGTCATCATTCCTTACTTCAAATTATATGCCAAAATTCTTGAGGTTTTTTCAAACGTACCATGCTATAACACACCTTCTTGCTTTTTCTTCTCTTCTCCTCTACCTTCTTTTAGCGTTTACCCATTAAAGGATGGGGTGGGTTAAAGGTTTAGCCCAGACAAATCTTGTACAGGAATTTAACCTTAGCTTAGACCACTGAGCAGCTCACAGACTAATTAGGTGGCGCTTCTCTTTGTGCATCTGACCGTACAACTGTAGTGTCAGAGGATTTTATCGAAGTCTCTAGAGTTATAAAGTCTCTTGACTTTATGGAGTCAAGCTAATGGAGCCTCTTTGAGGGTAAGGACTGTATCTGATTCAAATTTGGATGCCATCAAACTGTAGCACAGTTTTTAGCATATAGGAAGTTGCAGTGAATATTGATGGTATGAGTGAATGAAATAAGTCAGAAAGGTGATTTGTTAGTTTTTCATAGGTGATATTTCTTTTTCAAAGTCTGCTAGCTAGGACCCCCTGCTTAGGATTAGTGGACTCGGGAGGTCAAGTGAGATAGGAAGTAGGCAGGTGAACATTGGTTCAGGGAAAATCAGGGCAGAGGTGGAGACTGCTGACAACCTCTCCCCATTTTGTAACAGAAAGCATCACTTTAGTGGCCAGAATATTTGTGTCCACTTTATTTAATGCCCCTTGTTCTTGGAAATTGCTGGATAAACATGATCAGGGTCTGTCTGTCTCTCCACTGCCGAGACTTCCTGCTGGCTCTGTCATCAAAAAGTTTCTTGGAGAGTTCACCGCAGTCCTCATAACTGTGGACACATCCCGTTGCTGCACCGCTGAGCCCACCACCAGCCACGTGGGACGGAGCCTCCCCATGAGGGCCCGCTCCTCACTGATAGACCGTCTCTTTCCTGGAGCCTCAGAGCATTTCCTTTCTTTCCAAATTCTTGGTAAGAAAGCGCCTGGCTCTTGTTTTCAGGTAGTGGCTCCACTTGGCAAGGAAAACTTAGTGTCTGTTCCTGGGCCTTTTCTCTGAAATCAGTGAGCCGACTGAGGGTTTCAAAACACCCCCAAGGCCACATGGTAAAGGTGACTCTTCAGATATGTTTCAAGTCCCTGGCTTTTGATGCCTTTTATCTTCTTCTCCAAAGTAAGTCAGACTTTAGACAGAGCTTTGAGGGCTTGCAGTAAGAGTGAGGATGGGAGTGAGCCGGGACACTCTGACAAGCAGCTCGCAGAGTGCTTTTCGTCCCCCACCACCCGTGCTGGGGCCCCTCTTCTCTCCATGGGAGGATGGATTCGGATGTTGAGCTGTCCATGTCTACAAGACCTTCTCCTGCAAACCGAGTGCTTTGTGTGCACCCCTCCCCCTGCCCCTGCATTCCCTCTGGAGGACCCCAGGACCAGGGAACAGGATGACACGGATTCACTCTCCCTTTTGGCCTGTGCTTTACACAACAGAGGTGCCCCCCTTTCCTCTTGTGTGCGAGGTCTCTGGGCTCAAGGGTAACACTCATCAGAGGGGGCAGAATATTCTAGAAAATCTAGTTGCCTTTTATCATGTTGGCCGTGGATTATTGCCCTTTGCTTGCATACTCTCTCTGTTTTCCTTTGGGGAACCATCCCTTGCATATTTCCTGATAATTCTGTGTGACTCATATGCAAACCCTCTCACCAAATAGCTCCTTCAAGGTCATGCTCCCCTTGAAGCTTCCTTCTAGGGACTCAGAATGGTCATCCCACTTGCTGCTAGGAACTTTCTTTCCTCCTCCATGTGGTTGGTGCTCAGACACTATTTGCGGCTTTTTTTTTTTTGGCTGCACTGTGTGGCTTGCAGGATCTAGTTCCCTGACCGGGAATTGAACCTGTGCCCCTTGTGTTAGAAGTGCAGAGTCTCAGCCACTGGACTGCCGGGGAAGTCCCTATTCCTGGCTTTCATTAGTCCACACACACGTTTTGGGAATGGCAGCACTTCTGCCATTAACTTCTTGTGGGCAAACGAGCAACCCCACACTGTGCTGCTGTGAGGATGTGTTGTTTCATCCAAGAAAAATGACCAGATGGATTGAACATAATTTTTATGAACAAAAATTTAAACACTTTACACATTCATGGAACTTTGAATATAACAGATTAAACAGAACATAGAAGAAACACATTCATTTAACCTGGTTTTTACAAATCAGGATAGTTGTTTTGCAAATCAGTCACTGGTCAGAGTTGCAAAGTTATGCACCTAACAAGTGGGTTGGTTCAGAGAGCTACAGTTGGAATTTCCTTTGTACTTCCCAAACTTCTTTCTTTTACCAGCAGCAGTCGACCTTTCTTGCCTTTGAAAATATTTACCCTCTCGTAGGCTCCTGCGTCGGAGAAGGCGATGGCACCCCACTTCAGTACTCTTGCCTGGAAAATCCCATGGATGGAGGAGCCTGGTGGGCTGCAGTCCATGGGGTCGCCAAGAGTCGGACACGACTGAAGCGACTTAGCAGCAGCAGCAGCAGGCTCCTGCGTGGTGCCAGATCATCTGGTGCGTCTGAGTCTTTTTGATGGGAAGGGTGGCGATGATGAGTGAGACAGAGGCAGCTTTGCAAAGTTTTCAGGGAGGCGCAGGTGACCCACAAACTCTTGTCTCTGTCTGACATGCTTCCTCCAATGTTGGCTCAATGATTGAATGAGTGAATGAAGGAGAACAAGGCCAAGGTGACAAAGTAGGGAAAGATCTTCCTGGAGTTCTCAAGTTTACCACAAGTTTCCTTTGTACAAATTCTACAGATGGTAACAGCTTTCATCTGTCACCCTGATGACCTCATTCAAATGATAAACCTTGGGAAGAATGCTAGGAAAACTATCCAAGTACCATGTTGTTAAATTTCTTTGGGGAAATGTATTGAGCCAAACTTTTTACTTTATTTCATTGAAAAACCAGGTAGTTAAGTGTTGGGTTTTTACATTTTTCCTGTAAAAGTTGGTTTGCTTCTACCTTTTCTAAAGGAACTAAGCACACCCTAGGGAAAAGGGGTGTGAGACTGCGTGGTGTCTAATATTAGAAACGCTTACTCGATATTATTATAGAGTAAAGATCAAATCCCGGCATGCGGTGTTTCGGGCTCCCTTGCTGCCCTCTGCATTCTAGTTTACGTTGCTCCTGTCTTTTCTAAGGAAATCATTCCCATTATCCCCATCCCTGCCATTCAAGTTGCTTTTCTTTGACATCAAAGACTCCTCTGTGATTTCCTTTCTTGGCTCAGCTGCTCACAGGGAAGAATGCAGACTCAGCAGCAGTGAAATCTCAAGTCATTAAGTATTATAAATTCCCCTTTGGACATATACAGTGACTTTCAACAAGTACTCCATTTCCTGTACCTTTGTAAGAGAAAGGGAAATTTAAAAAAAAAAAGCATTACAACTTTCCAAATAATTAGGTCATCCAATCACAATCTAAGTGTTTACATTTGCAGGATAGCAGCAGCAGCATGCGCGACCCAGGTGATGTTTTGAAGTAAAACTGAATAAACGATATGTCAGGGTAAAAATAAAGATTTTAAATCGCTATTGTGCTATCGGATTAAATGCCCTACATCCTTAGTTAGATAAAACAGAGGTGGGAGCCTGTGATGTGCAGTCATTTGGACTATCTCCAACTACCTCCACGGCGTTCTGTTGGGTGTTTAGTGATGTTCTCTGGGTTTTTAAGAAAATATGCAATCCGTTGCAATGTGACCCAGCTCCTGAGTCAGCCCCTACTGAGCATTAGCATAGCGCCTTAATCCTCTGCAGAGTCTATACTGTCCAGACATTCTCTTAGAAGCAATATCACAAAATGTTTCTTTGACAGGAAAAGTGAAAATAGAGAGTCGTGAAAAGAAACTTAATTGTACTGTAGGTGACCATGTTCATGGAGTGATTTAATGAACAATTCACTTCTAAACAGAAAGGCTGGGTGGGGTCCTTTCTTTGGCCCAGTGTCTCTGGCCTGGACCAAAGACTGGGAATTCCTCCCGTTATCTTAGTTTCATCATCAACACCAGCTTAACGTGGACAAGGGGCTATTCCAAAGGGCTCCATATACATTATCATATTTACCTTGTAGCCCAGTTAAGGCCTTTGTGTTACACGCTCGGATGCCGTTTCTGCTCTGTGAACTTTTCCTGGATTGTAATTATACGCGCACTTGTGAAATTAGTTGATTGGTGTCTCTTCCCCCTACAGGTTGATAGGGAGATCCAGACAGGCAGAAATTAGTCTGCATTAAAATTAACAACGGGGGAGGGAGACAGATAGATTACGAATATGATATTAACAGATACATACTACTGTGCATAAGATACATAAACAACAAGAATGCACTTGTAGCATACTGAGTTATATTCAGTATCTTGTGAAACTGAAAGTGAAGTCACTCAGTCGTGTCCGATTCTTTGTGACCCCAAGGACTGTAGCTCACCAGTCTCCTCTGAAATGGGATTCTCCAGGCAAGAGTACTGGAGTAGGTGGCCGTTTCCTTCTCCAGGGGATCTTCCCAACCCAGGGATCAAACCCAGATCTCCCACATTGCAGGCAGATGCTTTACCACAGAGCAAGATGCTGCCACAGAGAAGCCCTCCAATATCTTGTAATAACTTATAATGGAAAAGAATGTGAAGCTGTCTACCTGAAACTAACACCATATTGTAACTCAACTGTAGTTCAATAACAACAAAAAATTAGCATTTGATTGTGTGTAGGGTCCACACACATCCAGGTATTCAATCGTTGTTTAAATGGAAAGTTAGAAATAAGCATGTTGATAGCAAGTGACTAAACGGTGCTTCTGAATAAACAAATACACAGAGAGCTCTCCTGAACAGACCTGTAGATGACTGATGGCGGGCGGGTATTGCATGGATGGGTACTTGCTTGAAACTAGGAGTCAAGTGCAGTTCTCAGTACCCACGAGAGGTGCTCAGTGAATGCCTATGAACGAATGGATGTCAATACTCACAATGGCGTGGTGCCTTAAGAGACATTCCAACTGTGTAGATGGGGACACCGAGGCCTACAGAGGAAAACTGGTTCTGCGCTCAGCGGCGGGCCTGGAGCCAAAGCCAAGACTCAGGGAGGGCTGTATGGGCTTGGCCATCATACAACTGCTTTCAGCCCTCCTTAGTTTTGACCTGTGCCATCTTTTCAGGTCCAGAGCCGACGATGCTGACTGAAGAAGCTCAAGACTATTATGGGGGCGTTAATTCGGTATTTCCTTGATACAAATGAACTTACTTACAGAACAGAAACAGACTCACAGACTTAAAGCACAAACTTCTGGTTGCCAGGGATGATGGGGGTGTTGGTGGGAGGATGAGCGGAAGGTCTAGTTAGAGAGTTTGGGATGGACAGGAACACACACTATATTTAAAATGGATAATCAAGAAGGACCTAGTGTGTAACACAGGGGACTCTACTCAGTGTCACGTGGCAGCCTGCATGGGAGGGCAGTCTGGAGGAGAACGGATGCACGCATGCGCACGGCTGAGTCGTTTTGCTGTGGACTTGAATCACAGCACTGTTCATTGGCTGTACTCCAGTACAGAGTAAAAAGTTGAAAAAGCTGGCATTTGTTTAGTGTGGCAGGATTCCCCAGATGATGCTTGAGAGGGCTTTGCATGACAGATGCATGAATATTGTTTTTTTTACTCATATAATTATTTTAGTTTGAACTAGAGAAAATATAATTGGAAAATATAACTCAACCATATTACTGGAACATGAAACCAGTTTTTTACTGGTTATTATTGTGCAGGATGGAAATAAATTATTTAAATTTTCAAACGAATCAGAGAGACGACTTAGGTAACTGACGATAGAGCGTGCATAGACGAGGTAAACGTCACAAAGCGCTGGAAACACTCCCTAACGCTGTGCAAGTTTCACCCTAAGTGGATCTGTTCCTCTCCTCAAAATTTCATCTAACCTACTTCAGGCGATGTTGAAAGTCTTCTCACCACAAAAAAGGACACACCTTCTCAAGTGGGAAAAACCACTGCTTTATCCGTCTGCCGATGAGAAGGCTCTTTCTTCTGTCCCATGGGGAAGCCCTAGGCTTTCCCAGGGAAGAGTTTGCTTTGACAGGTTCTATTTGCAAACCATCCCCCCAAACAAAGCAACCCTCTGCTATCTTTCTTGCTTCCTTTTCAAAAGTTCCTGCTGCCCCAAAATGGGAAGATCAAGGGGAATTCCTCTTCATGATCCCAGGGACTGTAGCCCACAAGGCTCCTCTGTCCATGGAATTCTCCAGGCAAGAATGCAGGAGCGGGTTGCCATTTCCTTCTCCAGGGGATCTTCCTGCTCTGGGAATCGAGCCCGTGTCTTCTGTGTCGCCCGCATTGGCAGGGGGATTCTTCATCACTGAGCCACCAAGGAAGCCTCTTTGCAGAGCTGAGGGCCAGGCCTGGGAAGAGGTCCCTTACAATCTTATTAAACATTAATAAGCATTTCAGGAGCAGGGACTTCTTTTATGAATATTGAAACATTTCCCAGCCAAGATAGATGCAAATTATGTATCTTTGTACTCAAAAAGATGCTAATTGGATGAGGAATGAATCTCTCCCATTATTTTCCTCCAATGTAGCAAAACACCAATAAAAGTCATGCTTTTCCAATGACAATGTGTTCTTTAAAGACTTGAATACAGAGTGGACATCTGGGCTTAGTGCAGGCTGCTTCTTTGAATTTTTAAATTGGAATGTGAAATCTGGAAAGTCAAGAGATTAAGCAGGTGCTCAAGAATATCTGTTGATATTTTTACTGGGTTTAGTAGTGGCCTTTCAAAGCTCATGCGCACCCCGAACCTGTGCGTGTGACTCATTTGGAGACAGGGCTGTGGCTGATGTCATCAAGTCAAGATGGGGTCTCAGTCAAGCAGGAGGAGTCCTAAATTCAGGATGACTGATATCCTTATGAAGAAGACAGAAATTTGGACAGAAGACCACAGACATAGGGGACTTTATGTCATGACAGTGGTACTAGGGATGGCAGATAAGAGCGATGTGTCTACCAGACAAAGAGCTCCAAGTGTTTCCACAATACTAGGCTGTGCTGTGCCATGTTCAGTCACGTCAGACTCTTTGTGACCCCATGGTCCGCAGCCCTCCAGGCTCCTCTGTCGATGGGCTTCTCCAGGCAAGAATACTGGATAGGGTAGCCATTCCCTTTTCCAGGGGATCTTTCCGACTCAGGGATCAAACCTATGTCTCTTGCATCTCCGGTATTACAAGTGCATTCTTTACTATCTGAGCTACCAGGGAAGCCCTGCTGCTGCTAAGTCACTTCAGTCGTGTCCGACTCTGTGCGACCCCATAGACGGCAGCCCATCAGGCTCCCCCATCCCTGGGATTCTCTAGGCAAGAACACTGGAATGGGTTGCCACTTCCTTCTCCAATGCATGAAAGTGAAAGGGAAGTCGCTCAGTCGTGTCCGACTCTTAGCGACCCCATGAACTGCAGCCCACCAGGCTCCTCCATCCATGGGATTTGCCAGGCAAGAGTACTGGAGTGGGGTGCCATTGCCTTCTCCAAGGGAAGCCCTAGGTAGCTTAAAAAATAAATTTTATGGAAACTTCACAGCACTCTGCAAGTTCTCCATGAGTATTTTACATTTTTGTTTTCTGTTTTGATGATACTTAAAAAAAAATTAGTATAGACCTACTTGGGTTTATTATGATCATAGAATGTTTAGAATTTTTTAATACTTTTAATAGAAAAACTTAATTTAAAACTTTTAATAGAAAGTTTTTTTTGTCTTTATATATTTTATTTTTAAATTCTTATATAATTTTTTATTGGAATACAGCTGCTTTGCAATATTGTGTTGGTTTTGTTTCTGGTGTACATTGAAGTGAATCAACTATATGTGTGTGTGTGTATATATATATATATATATATACGTATATATATATGTGTGTGTATATATACATAAAATACACCTCGTCTTTTTTAAATTTTCAGTACAGACCTACTTGGGGTTCTCTGGAGACCCTCTTGGCTGTGTCAGTCGAAGGCCCACATTTACCTCTGTCACAGGGTGGCATCTTTCTCTGCTCACCATGGTGTTTAGTTGAGTTCTTCAACCACATATAAAGACCCCGGAATACTGGAGTGGTTTCCCACGCCCTTCTCCAGGGGATCTTTCCTACCCAGGGGTCGAACCCACGTTTCCCACAGTGCAGGTGGATTCTTTACTGTCTGAGCCACGAGGGAAGCCCAAGAACACTGGAGTGGGTAGCCTGTTCCTTCTCCAGTGGATCTTCCTGACCCAGAAATCGAACCTGGATCTTCTGCTTTGCAGGTGGATTCTTTACCAGTTGAGCTACCAGGGAAGCCCATAAAGACAAAACTGCTCCTTAACCATGACCATTTTCACAGATGAAGACTTTGCTTTCTGAAGTTATTTGAGAGGTGGAGATTTTGATTTGATGCATCCTAAAAATCAAGAATTTCAGGGTGATACTCTTCGTAGCTGAAGCACGAAGCAGAAGCACACTTTATGCTAAAGCAACATCGTGGCACTGGCCAGACACGCATCGTGTGTTACTTAACAATGGAGTTTCAGAGGAGAGACAGGAAGAACAGTAGGTGGACCGAGACCTCACCCCCACTGTGGGAGGAGACTGGAGGGCGGGTGACACGGCCGTCCCAGTGCTCTGCCCCGCAGGCTGCGACTCCCAGGTCTCATCTTCGTGTGTGTCATGGAGCGCCAGAGTGACAGTCAGTTAGCAGTAAATGTAGCGGGAGACGGGCCGAGGGAAGTTTTTATTAACTGGCATATTTTGATTGTCCATCATTGCATTTGAAACACACTTGTAAAATGATTGGCCTGTCAACATAATGGATTGGCAGTTAAAAATAACCAGGAGAATATGCGAAAAAATAAAAAAGGGTAAATTATGGCAATGATAGTATTGGTGATTCAAATGATGGTCCATCAAGACAAATAATAAACTGTAGTCCAGGCAATGAGAAGTCAACATAAAGCCACTGATAGATTTTTCTACATACAATTCAACACGGAACTAGCCATTTTCACAAAACAGTGCAATCTGTCATATCTAATGAGTATCATTGATCTGAATGTTATTTGTTTTTAAGGTCTTTCTTTTTGTATGTTCTCTGTAAATGCCAGTTGCTAGGGAATAAGAGGTTATAACTAGCTTTATGTTCGTACATACTTAAGAAGCACATTATATTGAAAGAAATCATCAACCATAGGAATCCGTGAGAATTATTTTCCTTCTAAAGGAAATGACTCATATTTGAGCAGTACAGCCCTAATGGCATTGTAGTCTTTGCTGTGTTATATTTTCAAATTTTGAAAAATCACATTTTCAGTATTTTCCTATAATTATAAAGGAAACACATGTCTCCTGTAAAAAGGAATTGTTTTATACAGAGAAGCAAAAAGAGAATGAATCACTGATAACTTCTACTTCCCATACCATTTTAATACCTATTATTTTATTTTTTAAAAATAAATATTTACTTTCATAAAGCAAAAATGATATAGAGCCATTTTTAAAAATCTGCTTTAATCACTTAGATGCTGATGACTCCCCAGGATATAATAAAGGGAGAATTTTCTGCTTCAGAGTTTTAGCAAAGAACAAGCCAGCCCTCAATCTCCCAAAGTGATGGAGTGGGTGATGGAGGGATAATGAGGCTTCTTTTCCAGCATCATCCCTGCCCCAAATCCATGGGAACAGAGGTGAGAGGAGGGGTTCCTTTGGGGAGGGTTGCTGATGTGCTGAACATTGCCCCCCCCCCAATGTTTTGTGCACACCTGCAGCCAGGTGAGGAAGCTTCGGTGGACCCCTTTGGGAAGCTCCCCCCATCCTCTGGAATTCAGGGAGCATGAGGTCAGATAAACTCACACGGAGAAATCGCAAAGCCTGAGACAGTTTTAGGAGGGGGTGTTATGGACTGAATTGTCTCCCCAGATTTGTATGTTGAAGCTCTAGCCCACCATGTGAGTGTGTGGGAGACATGGCCGGTAAGGAGGCTATTAAAGGTAAGTTAGGTGGTAAGAGAAGACTCTTGAGAGTCCTTTGGACTGCAAGGAGATCCAACAAGTCCATCCTAAAGGAAATCAGTCCTGAATACTCATTGGAAGGACTGATGCTGAAGCTGAAGCTCCAGTACCTTGGCCACCTGATGCGAAAAACTGACTTATGGGAAAAGACCTTGATGCTGGGAAGGATTCTGAAGGCAGAAGGAGAAAAGGCCAACAGAAGATGGGATGGTTGGATGGCATCACCTATTCAATGGACATGAACTTGGGCAAACTCCAGGAGACGATAAGGGACAGTGGATGGTGTGTAGCAGTCCAGGGGGTCACAAAGAGTCAGACATGACTTGCTGACTGAACAACAGCAGCAGGTGGTGAGTGCAGAGGCCCGATTCCAGAGAACTGATGCTTTTTTTTTTTTTTTAAGATTTTTTGATGTGAACCATTTTTAAAATCTTTATTGAATCTGTTACCATCGTGCTTCTGTTTTATGTGTTGGGATTTTTGGCCACAAGGCATATGAGATCTTAGCTCCCTGACCAGGGATCAAGCCCACACCCCCTGCCTTGGAAGGCGGAGTTTGAATCACTGGGCTGTGAGTGGAGTCCCTGATGCTATTATAAGAGGAAGCCCCTTGTTTCCTCCACAAGTGAACACAGTGAGAAGGTGGCCGTCTGCAGGCGGGAAGGGGGCTCTCCCAGAACCTGAGTGTTGGCACCTTGATCTTGACCTTACAGCTTTCAGAACTATAGAATAAACATCTGCTGTGTAAGCCCCTGGTCGGAGATATTTTGTTGTGTCAGCCTGAGCAGACTAGGACAGTGGGCTTGAGGAGGCAAGAGTGCATACTGGACCTTTCCAGTGAAGTTGAGGAGGTTGACCAGTCTGTAAAAGATGCCTCTTTCTACCTGTGTAGGTATGTTAACCAAAGGTGGGCACACACACACACACACACACACACACACACACACACACAGGCCATGGGACTGATTAAGAGGGAAGAAGGGAAGGAAGCTGGGGAGTACAAGAGGAGACAAGGGCGAGGTTTCTAGGAAGGATGTTCAAGCTTGCTCCCTTCCTCAGAGGTCAGTTATAACCTCCATTGATCCAAGGAAATACCTGCCATGTGCTATTCACCAAAAGTGCTGGGTTGAGCACGACCTTAGGTCTGACCCCTAGGATTGGCTTCAGAGGTAAGGAACCCCTGAATGCAGCAGTCTTCTCTGTTAAAACATAATATTGAGAAAGCAGTCACCTGAGAAACTCTTTCCCCATACTGTTCTTTAGTCTCAGGAAGAAATTCTCTTGGTCTCTGGCTACATGGCTGTTTCTTGTCAATTAATACAAGCACCTAAACAATTTCTCTAAACTTCAAAATCTAACTGTAACCACTATCAGACCATGTAAATAAAATGTCAGTTTGCAGAAGCTTCTAAACATCCCTTGTCTTTTCGTTCTTTTCCTATGAACATCCGTATATTCCAAGAACTGTTCTTTTTCTTTTCCCAAAATACAGGGAGACAAGCATATAACTACAAAGATAAGTGTGCAGGTGGCAGCTTTCTTTGTGTTCTCGGGATGGGCTCATAAGGGGAGCTGCTTTGGAAGCTGGCGTGCAGTCTGTCACCTATTCAAACATCACAGTTTGGGAAGGCTGCTGCGGCTGTCAACCCCCAACTAAAAAGCCTTTGCCGCGAGCCTGCCGAGTGGGCCAGCATCCTAGACGTGGGCGGATGCAGTGTCTACTGTGCGTGACAGCTCCTGGCACCACGGCTGGTGTTATGAGCTCAATGAGTGATTTTAAAGATGTGATTAAAAGCGGGATGTAAGGAAAAACAGGGCGCCAAGAGCATCCAGGTGTTCCCGAGGCTATGAAGACTCCCACAATTCTAACTTCCTGAAGGTCTGCTTTTTTGTTTTATTGTTTTCAATTAATGAAGACTTGAGGGAGTTACCAGAACTCAGAGTCACGTCAAAGGTTAGAGTGTAGAGTCTGATAGCCCTCAGGTGTCCCAGTGGCTAATCTGCCCTTTCTGGGTTTGGGAGATGACTCTGTGATTTCTTGCTCAGGGTTGTGCTCTCAGATTTGTCAAGAATCCACAGAGAAGGACGTCCATGGGGTCTGCAGTCATGAGGAGCTGGTACCCTGGAGGTGGCACAAATCCGAATTGTAACTTCAAGGGTCCTTTGATGGCGTCGATGGAAAAAGTGAGGTGGTCATGTCATGCCTGCTTCCTGGAAGGCTGGAAGAGCAATCTAGATACACAGATTATAGTGATTATCTAGGTTTAACTCAGATCTATGGGCGTCTGGATCCTGGCTCCCTGGCTTTTCCTAGCCAGTGACTCTGGGTAAATTATGTAAATATTCTGATCCTCAGCTTCCCCACACTTAGAATGGGAATAACTACCAACTTCATAAGGTTGTTATGTGAGTCAAGCACAGGGCTGATGAGGTTCATAGCCATGTGTCGTATCTCAAACACAGAACAAGGAACATTCTAGCATAGGGAGGCCATGCCATGGTTTTATCACTCTAGGACCTGGTGCAGGACGCAGGCACTTGATAAGTGTTATGCTGGGAAATCATTTAACAAATTGGATTTGGAAGAGAAATGATATATGCAGTAAAACGGATGCTGGGGATCTTTTATGAGAAAATAAGACAAAGGAATACAAACTATGCTTCACTTTTTCCTGGACTGGATTCATATTCAGAATTTTATGGTAAATTACTTAATCTGTTCAGATCAGTTTCATCACACGATACTACATTCCCTTCTTTATCAAGATCCTCTGGTGACAGATCCTGTTAGTCTTTAGTGGAAAATGTACCTTAATCTTGTGAGAAAAAGATGCATGGATGATGGATAAAACTGAAAAACTGAAAATAAGGAAGTAGATTCTAAGGAAGCAAAGTAAAGGGATGAAAAAGCTCACATGGACAATGAAACTGTTATAAGAGCCTCAAAGGTGTATCTAACCTGCAGGAGCCTCAGAATCCCATTACTCAAGAAATTACTGAAAAGTTAGTAACAGGAATAGTTTAGCAAACCAGTGCAGTTAGAAGAGGGCTTCCCAGTTGGCACACTGGTAAAGAATCCACCTGCCAATGCAGGAGACACCAGTTCGATCCCTGGGTCAGGAAGATCTCCTGCAGGAGGAAATGGCTATCCATTCTAGTATTCTTGCCGGGGAAATTCCACGGACAGAGGAGCCTAGCGGGCTACAGTCCATGGGGTCGCAGAGTTGAACGTGACTGAGCACATACGTAGGCACAGCTCAAGGGAAAATGTATTCTAAGCACATCAAAACTATGAATGAGCAATTGCACAGAGTTTGACTTGAACTCAGGTTTATTAGGTTTAAAATGACCTTGGCAGGGACTCCTCTGGTGGTCCAGTGACTAAGACTCCACACTCCCAGCATAGGGGTCCCAGGTTTGATCCCTGATCAGGGAACTAAATCCCACCTGCTGCATCGTAGAGTCCATAATTTGCAACAAAGACTGAAGATCCTACGTGTGTAACTAAGACCTGCAGCGACCAAATAAATAAATATTTAAAAATACAATAAACTAAAAAGTAAAATGATCATGCCAAACTTATGACATCACCATCAACTTTGAATAATTGTTAAATCCCTAATCACACAGGATTCTTGATTTAGATAGATCTACTCAACAAACAACGGAGAAGGCAATGGCACCCCACTCCAGCACTCTTGCCTGGAAAATCCATGGACAGAGGAGCCTGGTAGGCTGCAGTCCACGGGGTCGCTAAGAGTCGGACACGACTGAGCGACTTCACTTTCACTTTTCTCTTTCATGCATTGGAGAAGGAAATGGCAACCCACTCCAGTGTTCTTGCCTGGAGAATCCCAGGGACGGCGGAGTCTGGTAGGCTGCCGTCTATGGGGTCGCACAGAGTCGGATACCACTGAAGTGACTTAGCATTAGCAATAAACAAAGAGGAGTTGCCCATGAGGAAGGGTTAGAATCTCCAGTGGGGGGCTCCTGGAGGAAGACCCCTGAACAGCCCAGTAGGGTGAGGCATCAGGAAAAGGTTTTGAGAGACCCCTGGAGGCTGAGTTGTGACTCTCTCTGGAATCTCTCTGGGCTTCCCGGGTGACAGTAGGGGTAAAGAACCTGCCTGCCAGTGCAGGAGATGCAGGAGGCATGGGTTCCATTCCTGGGTGAGGAAGATCCCCTGGAAGAGGGCATGGCAAATCAGTATTCTTGTCTAGAAAATCACATGGACAGGAACCTGGTGGGCTACAGTCCTTGGGGTTGCAAATAGTTAGACACAACTAAAGCAACTTAGCCTCAAGCACGCACTAGAGTCTGCCTACCTTCGCTTGGTCTAAATTATTTTGCAATTTCAGGCTTTCCTCTCTCTTCATATTTTGTAATTTAAAAGAACACAGGGGAAAAACGGGGCTAGAGATTCTTAGTTCAGTCTCTCTTTGCATGATAAATAGCGTTAGTTCTCTTTTCCAAGCATGTAACTCCCTAAGGACATTGTCTTTAGCTAATAGAATTTAATTCTGTTTTAGACTCACTATTAAGTCCTCTAGAGACAACCGTAACATCACCATTATTTTCCTTTTCATTGAAAGGGATAGCCTATAAAATGGAGATATTGACACATTTTCCTAAAGGAGCGCCTCACTTGTAAACATGACTGAGTAAATCTTTTCCAAAGTGGGTCTGAGGACTGTCCAAGGTTTCCTTCACATCTTCAGCAGAAGGAGTTTTCTACTGTAACCACCTGTGGATATTTGTGTTCATTTAATTTCCAGTCATTTATCCCACAAATGTTCACTGCACATCGACCACCTCTCAGCATCGTGCTGGGTGCGGGGAAGAGAGAATATATATGATATGTACTGATATTCTGATACATGCAGAGTGAAGAATGCAACAGTTATCCTGAGGGCCTCTTTCCTTGAGAAGGCTTCCTGGAGGATTTGAAATCTGGATTGGACTTGGAAAAGCAAACGAGGTCCCCTTCAGGGGGCCACAATGGGGGTGGGGGATTTTGTGTGGGGAGAACAACGACCCCCCGTGGGCACAGTGGCCTGACCTGCATACAGGGTGCCCTGTGGTCGTAGTGTTGGGTGAAGGTGGGGGGCTTTCGGATGGACCTGGAGGGGTAGACAGGTCATGCCCCCTACGGAGCTGTAAGTGGAATCTGTGGGTGGTGAGGAGTAGGGAACTATTCCCAACAGAGAGACATTAGCCGCCTGGTGTTCCAGCACAATCCTTGAGAAGGAAGGGAGTATTTGGAACAAATGGGTTTCAGATAGATCGAGACCAATTAGGCTGCTCCTGCAATGGGTCAATTCAGGCCGTGGTGGGAGTGGCTGAGAAATCAGGCTTAAAAGCTGGGGGAGTTCTCACTCCTCTTGGGACCTTGATAGAGCAACCCTGGAGGTGTCGGTGCTGCCAATCCAGCTAGGGGATGGTGAAGACGGCATGGGGACTAATTCAACTTGTCTGTCTGAGATCTAGAAAGCTACAGGCTGTGGAGGGGGCTGGATGCCAGCAGGGCTCTGGGACAGAGGAATATTTGAGTCATCAGACTGTAGGCTGCAGCTGCAGCCCTGGGGGCTTTGAAGAGGGAATTCCGAGGAGAGGCAGGCACAGACCGCAGGGGGTTAATGCTTGCTCAAGGCCACGTGGATGACGCCGGAGGGCAGGGACCGGTCCCGCAGGGCCGGGGGTCCAGGCCCCCGGACTCTCACCTGTCTGCCCTTTCTCTGCCCCGCGTCAACCTCAGGACACCAGAGAACTTACGTCCTTGTCTGGATTACTCAAAAAAGTGACCATATTTGTAGAATTCAGTGTGTCTCTTCTCTGAAGCAACATCCTGGAACCCACCACAGTGTACATGGCCTTTGAATCACTCATGAGATGAATGCCTTTTTGACTCAGGGAAAAGAGTTTGTTACTGAAAATGCAGACCAGAGCTTGGATCTCAAACATCTTCCTTAACAGCAGATAAGACTTTCATAAAAAATTTAAATTAGTGGCTAAGCAAAATTTCTAAATTTGATAAACAAAAGTGGCTTGACCTGCTTGGAGGAGGAGATGGTCTCTCTCTTTCCCGGGATCTGGTCCTCCCTCTCGCCTGTGGTAGAGAAGGCACTGGACCCAGTGGTCATCCTCCAGCTGGGTTTCCCAGAGGTCACGTGGGCTGAGATAAACTTGGAATGGCAGGCGAGAGATGCACAGAGAATGAGATGGGGAAGTCTGGGAGAGGCCTACGTGGGTGACACACACAACCTTGATATTCACGGGTCTCAGAAAGCAAGGGTTACTACGCATCTAGCAATGAGCTTTAGTGAGCTTACACAAAATCCCAGCGGTGGGGCCCTTCTTTCAGACCTACCCCATCCTGTCACACTCACACAGCCACGGCCGAAGTGCAGCCCTAAAACCACGCCCACGTGTTCACCTCCCTGTGTGTGAACTTCCTACCTCTGCTCATCCTGGAATCAAGGGCCCAGCGTGGAGTACAAGACTCCGCTCCGGTCTGCAGGGAGCCTGATTCCAAGGTCAACGCAAGGAGTCAGAGACAGGTGAGCAAGCTCCTGAGAGAGATCGCTAGGCATGCGGAAGGCAGTCTTCCGCAGACATCTGCTCTATGGCCAGCTAAAAAGTGTCAGCAGCAGCAAAGTGTCTGGTGCCCTTTACTTTAGTATTAAGGGCGTATTATGGTTTGAATGCAGATGTCAGTTTTATTGCTGATTTGTTGCTGGTTACCAGGAGAGGTGAAGTGAGGCATGAAGTGAGGGAAATGCAGACAAGAAATTGAGAAGAGGAAATATCCACATGAGTGCTGGCTTCAAAGCTGAGTCCTGCGGTGTGTGTGATTGAACTTGTCCTTCACTGTCTTGTGAATGCAGAATGCTACCTGTCATATCAGTAAACAAAGGATGCTGCAGGCCTCAGCCACTGCACCCGCCCTAAGCAGGGCACCCTGAGGGGACTCAGGATGAGAAAGGACAAGATGCTGGCCCCATGGGCTGAGGTGCGTATGATCTCTGATTTCAATGAGCCCAAACTCTTGTACCTTCTTGTACATAGTGTGTGCACGCTAAGTCGCTCCAGTCATGTCCAACTCTTTCCGACCCCATAGACTGTAGCCCACCAAGCTCCTCTGTCCATGGGATTCTCCAGGCAAGAGTACTGGTGTGGGTTGCCGTGCCCTCCTCCACGGGATTTTCCCGACCCAGAAATTGAACCTGCGTGTCTTCTGCATTGGCAGGCAGATTCTTTGCCACTAGCATCACCTAGAAAAGTGCTCAATTCATTAACTGGAGATGTCTGGTTTTCATTATTTAATGGTAACCTTTTTGATATCCTGACTACATGGTCTTTGCTGCAAAAACCTCTATATATCCTGGCCCCCTCCCTTGCCTCTTTGGAACAATCTGAGAGCCTGCCTCCCGGGCTTAAGTCCTCAGCAAGTTTGCCAAATAAAACATAACTTTCAGGTTTTAGATTGTACTTTTTTTTTCTTCTTCTTCAGTTAATAGCCTCTATGATCTTCTGACGATGAATATCTCATCTTGAACATACTGCATTGCTGCAAAGATTCCACATTCCAAAGATTTTGAATCTCCCTGAAGACAAAGATCCCTGGGAGGTTAGCATGACCATGGGTGCAGTTTGGTACAGACTGATTGACAAATACATAAAAATAGCTATGTGAAGTCATAACTCATTGGTCCCAAAATCCATAAAAGTGAAAGTGCTCAGTTGTGTCTGACTCTTTAAGACCCCACAGACTGTAGCCTGCCAGGCTCCTCTGTCCATGGAATTCTCCAGGCAAGTGTACTGGAGAGGGTAGCTGTTCCCTTTTCCAGGGAATCTTCCCAATCGAGGGATTGAACCCAGGTCTCCCACATTGCAGGTGGATTCTTTACTGTCTGAGCTATGTTTAAATGACATGAGACTTCTGTGTAGTCTACAAGTGGCACCTGGTGACCACAGTGACTGCAAGGCTTCCTGGTGTAGGACAGAGCTCTGCTACCCTCCAGGGGTGTGCCACCCACAAGTCAGGAGCCATGGCCCCAGGAAGCAGAAATCCTAGGATGTTTGGTTTCAGAGTTAATTTTCCATAAAGAGGTAGACTCTAATCTTCTGATGTTATCACACCCCCTTATCCACCATAATAACAATATATCCAAAGAAGCAAAGTCTGCTCCAAATGCCTTCTATTATATCAATACGATATAGTTAAAATATGTTACCATCACAAATGGCAATTACACAGTGGGTAAGCCAGATAGGAAATTTTGGGAATGTGGAGGCATTGGATGCCTATGGGAGTTTATGAAGAACAAAAAGTGCAGTGAGAACCAAAACATTCTTTCTTGCTCTGGGCTTTGGTAAAAGATCCATAGCCAGGATGTTGAGTCATGGTAGCGCGGAGGTGTTTCAGAGAGCTGTGAACCAGGTGAGGTCCAGGTGCTTGCTTCTAAGGACCTGAATCAATCTGGACATGAAGCTTCAAACCCAGGAGGACTGGTCAGCAAATGCCTGCAGTGGGCTTTGCCAGGAGCCTCATGCAGGCATCGATTGTTGGCACCAGTGGGAAAGTCCTTAACACCCAAGTCACAGACACCCTGGGGAAGCTGTTGAGAGAGGGTCCAGCTGCTTTGATGTAGCAAGATAATATTTTGTTCATTTGTTCTTCTGCTCATTCGGCGACTATCTGGGGTGCTGCAGGTGGGCACCTGGAGTCCCTGCTCTGGTGAAAACTTTGTTCAGGTGAGGTGTGGGTGGAG